>NC_141551.1:43971428-44286785 GCF_021556685.1 Rattus norvegicus | reverse complement strand
GATTACTTTTGGTAGGATGGACATTTTTACTATGTTAATTCTGCCAATCCCTGAGCATGGGAGATCTCTCCATTTCCTGATATCTTTCTCAATTTCTTTCTTGAAAGACTTTAAGTTATTGTCATAGACATCTTTCACTTGTTTGGTTGGAGTTATCTCAAAATATTGTATATTATTTGTGACTATTATGAAGGGTGTTGTTTCCTTACATTTTTTTCTCAGCCCAACATAAAACCAGATACATTGAATCTAATAGAAGAGAAATTGGGAAAGAACCTTGAACTCATTGGCACAGGGGGAAATTTCCTAAACAGAACTTGAGGGCTCAGGCTCAAGAATTGACAAATGGGACCTCATGAAACTGAAAAGATTCCGTAAAGCAAAGGACATGGCCAATAGAACAAGTCAACAACCTACAGACTGAGAAAAAATCTTCTCCAACCCCACACCTGATAGAGGGCGAATATCCAAAATGTATAAAGAACTCAAGAGGCTCACCACCAAGAAACCAAACAACCCAATCAAAACATGAGGTACAGAACTAAACAGAGATTCAAAACAGAGGAATCTCATTTGGTTGAGAAGCACTTAAGGAAATGTTCAAAGTCCTTAGGATCAGGGAAATGCAAATCAAAACAACCCCTGAGATCCCACCTTATATCAATCAGAATGGTTGAGATCAAAACTTCAGGTGACAACATATGTTGGTGAGGATGTGGAGAAAGAGGAACACTCCTCTACTGCTGGTGGGATTTCAAACCGGTATAACTACTCTGGAAATCAACCTGGAGGTTCTTCAGAAAATTAGAAATAGATCTACCTGAAGGCCAAGCTATACTACTCTTGGGCATATACCCAAAAGATGTCCCTCCATGTCACAGGGACACATGTTCCACTATATTCATAGCAACCTTATTTATGATAGCCAGAAGTTGGAAACAACCCATATGTCCCACAACAGAAGAATGGGTATAGGAAATGTGATTCTTTTACACAATGAAATACTACTCAGCTATTAAGAATGAGGACATCATGAGATTTGGACGCAAATGGATGGAACTGGAAAATATCATCCTGAGTGAGGTAACTCAAATCCGAAAGCACATGCTTGGTATGCACTCAATAATAAGTGGATATTAGCTCAAAAGTACAGAATACCCAGGATACAATCCACAGAGCTCAAGAAGGCTAACAAGCTGAAGGGCCCAAGCGAGGGTACTTCAATCCCAGTGGGGAAAGAGAAGAAAGCAATCAGGGGGCAGGGAGGGAACTGGATGAGAATTGGGACAGAGAGGGCAAGAAGGGAATATGATTAGGTATTGGTGGGGGAACAGGTCTGAAGCCCTGAGGGCCAGCAGAAAGAATGGAAATAGGCAACCTCGGGAGGTTGGAGGTAGGGGGATCCTCTAGAATGTACCAGAGATCTGGGAGGTATGAGATTCTCAGGACTCAACTGGAGGGACCTTAGATGAATTGTTCTACAGTAGGGAGAGGGAACTTACAGAGTCCACCTCCAATAGAAAGACAGAGCATCAAGTGGAGGGATGGGGTTGCCATCTCACAGTCAAAAACTCTGACCCAGAATTGTTCCTGTGTCAAAAAATTGCAAGGACAAAAATGGAGAAGAGCCTGAGGAAAAGGAGGTCCAGCAATGACAGGCCCAAATTGGGATCCCTCTCAGGGGGTGGACCCAAGGCATGACATTATTACTGATGCTATGGTGTGCTTACAAATAGGGGCCTAACATGACAGCCCTCTGAAAGGATCAAGAAGCAGATCAAAGAGTCAGATGCAGATATTTATACCCAACCAATGGACAAAAGCTGGTGATCCCTTTGGTTAAATTAGGGAAAGACTGGAAGAAGCTGAGGAGGGGACAGACCCTATAGGAAGACCAGCAGTTTCAACTAATCTGGATACCCAGGGTTTTTCAGACACTGAGCCACCAACCATGGAGCATACACCAGCTGATATGAGACCCCCAACTTATAAACCTCAGAGGACTTCCTAGTCTGGACTTAGTCAGAGAAGATGCACCTAAACCTCAAGAGATTCGAGGGCCAAGGAGTGGGATGTCTGATGGGGTAGAAGAATGGGGACATCATCTTGGAGATGTGTGGGGGGTGGGATATGGAATGCCGGAACTAGGAGTGGGATAAAGTCTAGATTGTTAAAAATGATTAAAGAAGGGGTTGGAGATTTAGCTCAGTGGCAGAATACTTGCCTAGCAAACGCGAGGCCCTGGGTTTGGTCCTCAGCTCTGGAAAAAAAAGATTAAAAAATAAATTTGAGAAAAATCTAAAAAATTGTAGCATTTATGAATGAGCAGTTTATATTTAGGAAAAATATACATATAAATATATTCAGGCAATAACAATCAGTTTATGAAAACGAAGACAATCTGAAAGAGAGCAGGAAAGGGTAAATGGAAGAGTTTGAAGTGAAGAAATTCTAGGGAGAAACATTGTAAGCAAGTTATAATCCCTAAATAAATAATAAATGACAAAAAAGAAAAATATAAACACAACTTTATTTTTATCAATTATATCCTAGTGAATCTGTCACAAACATTTTTATGGTGCCAAATAAGTTGTTTATAGAATGTATAGGGTCTTCCATGATGTGGTCATATAATTCTCCTAAAGCAGATTGCCCTCCATGTTTGGTTGTAGTGCCAAGGCTTGTAGCAAAGGATTCCTGGTGAGAGAGCTTTCTTACAAGGATAGCTCAGAATTTCTACCCTTTGGATACCTGATACACATATGTGGAGGCATCTTTGTCCAAAAAGCATGTGCAGAAGCCAGAAAACAACTTTAAGTGTCCCAATCTATCACTCTCTAACTTAATTTCATTGGTATAGTGCTTCTCAATGTACTGAAACAAGCTGGTGACTAAGCGATTCCCTTGTCTTTCCTTCTAACACAGGCACACACATTCATATCCAAATTTGTATACAGATTCTTGGATTTAAATTCATGTCCTCATACTGGCTTGTTATGTGCTCTTACTTACTGAGCCACTGCTCTAGCCCCAGAGCTTGACACTTATTTTTAGTAGTGTATTATACTACTGTCATGTATTGCTTAGTAACAGAAATAAATCGCAGGGAATGCCTTGTTAGGGGATTTTGACGTTATGTCAATAACATTCCTCACCCAATGTTTTATTTATGTACCTGATTCATTTTGTATTTTTATTTAAAATAAAATTATGTACATTCATGTGTACATATATGCATGCAAAAATGCTCACACACATTGACTTGGGACCAGAAATCATGAAGATTGGGTATAAAAATTAACCTTTTTAAAAGACATCTCAGGGCACACAAGATGGGTTAGTGAGTAAAGGCACATGCTGCCAAGCCAATAGCATGGCTTTAATTACCAGAACATGCATGACGATAGGAGAGAACAGACTTCCACATGCATGCTGTGGCATAGGCACACATGTATAACATGCACACATGTGCATGCATACACACACACACACAAATACATAAACATATAAATAAGTAAGCAAATAAAAGTACACACATGAGCATAGGAAACTATGACATACTAATTGTCCTTAGGGTAGAGTAAAGATAAGTATTCTTCAGTTTGGAATGGATTAATTTTATATAAAAATTGAGCAAAATTCATATTTTGCATGTCAATTATACTGTGTTATACAATTTTGAAAAATATAATGTCCTGCCTAACTACATGCATGCATGTCTAACTGCAGTTCATAGGCTACATGTATTACAGAATAGCTAAGAAAATAACCTAAGACATTTGTAAATCAAAATACCATGTCACGATGTTGAAAAGTGGTATATGGGGAAGCTTCAAGGGAGGAAAAAAGACAAATATAACTAAAATTTAATTTCAAAAATAAACAAAAATTTACACCTTATTTAAAATTAATACTGAAAGAGTTTAGACCTCTCTGCACAGATCATCTGACATTTTAGTTGAATGAACTTATCGGGAAACATTTTTTGCTATTAAGATTTTTTTTTTACATTTTATTTTTTTTATTAACTTGAGTATTTCTTATATACATTTCGAGTGTTATTCCCTTTCCTGGTATCCGGGCAAACATCCCCTCCCCCCTCCCCTTCCTTATGGGTGTTCCCCTCCCAACCCTCCCCCCATTGCCGCCCTCCCCCCCCAGTCTAGTTCACTGGGGGTTCAGTCTTAGCAGGACCCAGGGCTTCCCCTTCCACTGGTGCTCTTACTAGGATATTCATTGCTACCTATGAGGTCAGAGTCCAGGGTCAGTCCATGCATAGTCTTTAGATAGTGGCTTAGTCCCTGGAAGTTCTGGTTGCTTGGCATTGTTGTACATATGGGGTCTCGAGCCCCTTCAAGCTCTTCCAGTTCTTTCTCTGATTCCTTCAACGGGGGTCCTATTCTCAGTTCAGTGGTTTGCTGCTGGCATTCGCCTCTGTATTTGCTGTATTCTGGCTGTGTCTCTCAGGAGCGATCTACATCCGGCTCCTGTTGGTCTGCACTTCTTTGCTTCATCCATCTTGTCTAATTGGGTGGCTGTATATGTATGGGCCACATGTGGGGCAGGCTCTGAATGGGTGTTCCTTCATTCTCTGTTTTAATCTTTGCCTCTCTCTTCCCTGCCAAGGGTATTCTTGTTCCCCTTTTAAAGAAGGAGTGAAGCATTCACATTTTGATCATCCGTCTTGAGTTTCATTTGTTCTAGGCATCTAGGGTAATTCAAGCATTTGGGCTAATAGCCACTTATCAATGAGTGCATACCATGTATGTCTTTCTGTGATTGGGCTAGCTCACTCAGGATGATATTTTCCAGTTCCAACCATTTGCCTACAAATTTCATAAAGTCGTTGTGTTTGATAGCTGAGTAATATTCCATTGTGTAGATGTACCACATTTTCTGTATCCATTCCTCTGTTGAAGGGCATCTGGGTTCTTTCCAGCTTCTGGCTATTATAAATAAGGCTGCTAAGAACATAGTGGAGCACGTGTCTTTTTTATATGTTGGGGCATCTTTTGGGTATATGCCCAAGAGAGGTATAGCTGGATCCTCAGGCAGTTCAATGTCCAATTTTCTGAGGAACCTCCAGACTGATTTTCAGAATGGTTTTACCAGTCTGCAATCCCACCAACAATGGAGGAGTGTTCCTCTTTCTCCGCATCCTTGCCAGCATCTGCTGTCACCTGAGTTTTTGATCTTAGCCATTCTCACTGGTGTGAGGTGAAATCTCAGGGTTGTTTTGATTTGCATTTCCCTTATGACTAAAGATGTTGAACATTTCTTTAGGTGTTTCTCAGCCATTCGGCATTCCTCAGCTGTGAATTCTTTGTTTAGCTCTGAACCCCATTTTTTAATAGGGTTATTTGTTTCCCTGTGGTCTAACTTCTTGAGTTCTTTGTATATTTTGCATATAAGGCCTCTATCTGTTGTAGGATTGGTAAAGATCTTTTCCCAATCTGTTGGTTGCCGTTTTGTCCTAACCACAGTGTCCTTTGCCTTACAGAAGCTTTGCAGTTTTATGAGATCCCAATGTCTTTTCTGTGTTGTTAACAATGCCCAGGCTTGCAGACTCTTCAGAGTTCTGTGTTAAATCCCCACATGGAGGGTTGTCTTATAAACTCCCAAGAACTTGGTGAAAATTGTAGAAGAAACAAATTGCATGCGAGTCTGAAATTTATGTTGGATATTGTTGTTATGAAAGCAAGCGGATGGGAGTGAGTCATGCTCGTGGCCATGGTTGTAGGGAATGTTTGTAAATGGCCTCAAACACTAGGAAATGTGGAGTTCATTATGGTGCAGTTTGTTCTATTACATTATAGAAATGGAAAGGTTTTACTCATCAGTAAAAACACAATAGTACCATATACAAACCCCAAATAACTTGAATACATCCCACCATTGTATTGTTCGTGCCATGTGTTGGTCTGTGGGTTTATGGCAACTGAAAACAGGAACTTCTGTGCAAAAATGCAATTTACGTTGACTTTATTAATTTTGACATGTGATTAAATATTTGTTTTTAATGTAGAGAAACAGATTGTGATTATACAAATAGCATTCTCATTTCTTGTTTGGAGACAGTTTAAATTAGTGGCTTGACCTCTAAATATAGAAATAACTTCATAGGGAGACTTTTTGGTGAAAGTCTATACACTGACTTCATATAGCTGAAATCTATAGTTCTAAACTCATTCTCTGCAGAATGGATGGGAACTATTTCTTGTCAAAGGTTTAACTGCATATTTGCTTTGTAAAACTTTTGCCCAATTATAGCAAACTATAACTAACAGACCAGATTTTAACAAGGGGTGTTTTAAGGTGATTTTTTCTATTACATTATGGAACATTCTTAAAATGCACTTGTAATTAGGAAAATATACTCAAATATTCAAAATGAGTTCACTGGAAACTTAAAACAACAAAATTACATTTCACAGTATATAGCATATTATCCTGTAAAGGGCCCCTGCCTACCAAGACATCGAGTCCAATACTTTCTACATATACAGATGGCTACAGTGCCAATTTGTTGGCTTTGACATGGGGAATTATATTCGATGTTCTAATTATTTATCACCTCCTAGTATATCTTCAGAAATAATGGCTAATTGAACAATGTATTCACACAGAATATCGCAGAAGATTTTAATGAGGCAGAAAAATGTCAACATTTCAATGGGTGTTAGGTTTTGCTGAGAGCAGCTGGAAGTTATGAACTGCCAATTAGGAAAACTCTGGTAATCTGGCTCATCTCTGTTGCCTGTCCAGAGTTTATCTGAGTTTGGCAGCCCTAACTTGGAAATGGAAATTTAGAGCATTCCCCTGTGCTGTATAATAAATTAGAATTTTCGAGTATATTTGAAATTTTCCAATTTCATGTCTTATAGATTGAACTAACGTATAATTTAGCATTAAAAAATCAATCTTAATAATTTTAGTAGCAAAACTATATTTTGCCTTACTGACTTTTTGTTGTTGCTATTTGTTGCAGGATGTGAGGTGACTAGGAACTAGAAGGAACTCTTAGTCATTTGATCTGTTCAACATGGGCAACTGAATTAGGTAACTCACTTCTAAAGCAGATGCTTTTTTCCAAAATGATTTAGATAATAAGTAGACTATATGATCTTAAAATAACTTATTCAATCTATGTGGTTTGAACTTAATTTTACTGTTTTTTTATATAATGGGTTTTGCAAAACTACATAGAAAAAATGCCCACTGAAGGATTTTATAATATGCTAACTGTAATTATAACTTATCCCTATAAATAGTTGGAACATTTCATGTTCACTTTTGTTTCTGTATGGCTCTTTAGTTTATCAGCTGTCGAATTACAAGCAAAACAGTAGCATTTTTAATCCTGAGAATTTCCTATTAGGTGGTCTGATCTCAGCTGGCCACAAGATACAGATACAGGGAGTGGATGATGAGTGTTTGGTCAGAAGGTACATTTATTCACCATAATGTATGAAAGACAGTGTATTCTCTTCAGCTAAATTGCCTTCATTAAAATGCACAAACTCTGACATGAAAATCCTGCTTGCTACGTGGAAAGTATTTCTGGCCTTGGCCCTTGTTCTGGTTATTGTAAAGGAATATTGTAAAAAGAAAAATAACATATTGCATTTTGTCACAGCCCTTCCCCCCAATATAGCTAAGTGCCCCCTTAAGGAGAAAACCTGTATTATTCATTATTAATGCATACATTTTCTCTTTTTGTGGTTTCTCATACGTATGTGGGGCCTCGTTTTTAAATGCTTCTGTGTTATCCTGCTGTGAGTAACAATAGTAATTACATCTAATTAGAAAAGATGAAAATGCTGCAGCTCCCAGAAATAATGAAACTTGATTATGTTTTATACAAAGCATAGATCCCAAGTCCACATTTTAGGCTGGAAATTAGCTCATACCTTGCTGAACAGCACAGCAGCAGGAGATGTGAAGGTCTACCATGATGGCGTTTTGCACTTTCCCAATGTGCAAGCCTCTTCTCCTGGGCAGAGATATACCATCAAGGGTTTAACCATCACTTGGTTTTATGATATATTAGATTTTATTTATAATATATTAGATTTTACCTATTTGAGGTGCATAAGTTGCAGTGATAAGTGAGAGCTTTATGTTATCTACAGTTAAATAAGGAACAAGCAAACCAGAATCCTCAATTATGTCCTATAAAATTTTGTCCTTGACTCAGAAATAATATGTGGATTTTGGTTTTATTGAGATATTATGAAGTGAAATACAATCTAAAAGTGATTTAGTTTTTCTTTTAAACAATAAGGAGTTGTTTTCCTTTTTTATATGCCAGATTTACCATGAATATTTTCAGCTCTGGTCCATCTTACAACGATCCCCTTCACACATAGAGATTGCTTACTTACATGCAGTTTTATTGTGGGGCAGAGGAAGACATCATACAGAAATAGATTTGTGCTGTAAATACACATGGGGATAAGGTAATATATAGGTGGAAATAGGAAGAGAAGCCAATATAAAAAATTCCAAAATATTGAATGATAATTGTAGACTGTAGTAATTTTTTACTTGGTTACCTGGCTGAAATGAAGATTGTAATTTTCTGAATATAATAGGTTAAGATGTCTGAGAAGCTGATGAAAAGATATTTTTGATAACACCCAGAAACACATGGGCTTAATTACAAACCCACTCTCAAGGCTAGCTGCTTTTTTATTTTTTAATTTTTATTTATTTTTATTTTTACTTATTTTTTATTGGGTATTTCTTTATTTACATTTCAAATGTCCCTTTCCCAGTTTCCTGCCCATAAGCCCACTATCCCTTCCCCTCCTCTTCTTCTATAAGGGTGTTCCCATACCCCTCCCCCAACCCCTACCCCCGCATTCCCTTACACTGGGAGTTCAACCTTGGCAGGACCAAGGGCTTCTTCCTTTGGTGCCCAACAAGGCCATCCTCTGCTACATATGCAGTTGGAGTCATGGGTCAGTCCATGTATAGTCTTTGGGTAGTGGTTTAGTCCCTGGGAGCTCTGGTTGGTTGGATTGTTGTTTTTATGGGGTTGCAAGTCTCTTCAGCTCTTTCAATCCTTCCTCTAATTCCTCCAACGGGGGTCCTGTTCTCAGTTCAATGGTTTGCTGCTAGCATTTGCCTCTGTATTTGACATGCTCTGACTGTGTCTCTCAGGAGTGAGATAACCCAATCACAGAAAAATACACAAGATATGCACTCACTGATAAGTGGACATTAGCCAAAAAGCTCGAATTACCCAAGATACAATCCTCAGACCACATGAAGGTCAAGAAGAAGGACGACCAAAGTGCGGATGCTTTACTCCTTCCTGAAAGGGGGAACAAAAATATTCATAGGAGGGGATACGGAGATCAAGTTTGGAGCAGAGACTGAAGGAAAGGCCACTCAGAGCCTGCCCCACATGTGCCCCATAAATATACAGCCACCAAGACTAGATAAGATTGATGCAGCTAAGAAGTACATGCTGACAGGAACTGCATATGGAGGCAAGCTGCTTTTAACCCCTGGGTGGGTGGGGATGATTTGCAGCCTGATCAAGTGGTTTCATGTCTATAGTCATGATACTATGAGGATCAATAACAAGATTAGACACCATGGGGTAATACGAAGGAGCAGTGCTCCTGTGCACTGAATAAAGTAAGTTATCAAAAGTTCTACAGGTAACTTTGAAAACAAAAGAAACATATATGAAAATTTGAGTTACCTTTAGAGGCAAACCTTGGTAATACTGCTTCATTCTGAATAAAAAACAGCAAACATCAAGTCTTCCAGCAGTTAGATGAACATGTTAAAATAATTGATTTTTTTCATTAAATATTACAACATCCACTTATTTTTGTTTCTTTTCTATATACTTTCACTGTAAAAATGCATAAACAAAAAGTAGCATTTTCAAATAGATTCCATAGAGGTCATACTGTAAGTTCTGTTAAAAATAAAATGAGTGAATAATTGCTTTCTAGTTCCATTTAACACATTCCTGGGCAGAAGTCAAGTGTTTCTCCAGGTATCCATTTGCTTGCCTTTACTCGATGACCCATCATGTAAATTACGTATACATTTTGGGATCAATTTTTTTGACCATCCCTGTGTAGTCATCTCTAGCTCTCTATTTCTTTTTATGTCACATTCATTGGATAAAATTATACCCCAAAACACAACTATTGCTACCCTCTTGGGATTGCTCATAGTTTGAGAAAGCTCAAGTAGTTGGAGCAGCAGGAGGTGAGAAGGACATGTCTTTAGAGCTCAAGGTGCAGAGATTTCAAAGATCTGAGTGTAACAGGAGAATGGATTATGAAGTGGTGGTGACTTTGGAAGGACAGTGTGGAAATAATTTGGAGGGATTCTTAGAACCATTCAATAGCCAATCATTCAATTCCATAACACAAATCATGACAGAACTTTATTAGCCAGGAGAAGTCTGTGTCCTGGGATGAAAGGTGAGGAATTATGCCATGGAGTTTTGAGCATGGAGAAAGCCTGGTTGGCCTAAAGAGAAGTCCATGTGGATGCCTGAGGGCATTGGGAAAGAATGGTGTGTGGCTCGTAAGTCCCTGTAGCTTGTTTGCTCTCTTGGTGACCTATGTGGAATCACTAAGCCTGTACAACCCTAGCTTGTAGGGCATAATTTCTATTATATTAAGGTTTTGTCGACTTGTCTGTAGGTGTGGAGAGAGAATCCTAACTGAGGAATTGGGTCCATCAGACTGGCCTGTGGGGATTGCCATGGGGTCACTTTCTTGATTGCTGATTGATGTGGGAAGGTTCAGACCATTGTGTGCAGTGTCATCCATAGGCCTGGGTTGTGTATAAAAAATAAAGGCTTGAGGGCAGAAAGGTAAGAAAGAAAGTGATGCAATTCTATTTTAACTTAAAATGTATAATAAATAAATGAATAATGAAAATGAGATGGGAGAAGGCAAGGGAAGTGGGCCCCTGTTGGTTTCTACTTCAAACTCCTGAATTGACTTCTTGCTTTGGCTTCCCTCAGTGATGGAGTATTATAAGACAAATAAGTTCTTTCCTCCAGTTGCCCTTGCTCAATGTTTTACCAAAGAAATAAAAGAGGAAACTATTATAGTTTCCTATGTTTAGTTCCATATACATCATACAGCATACCGCATCACCATTTTGAGTCACTTTCAAGAGCATGTAAAAAAAAAAAGTAAACATTGCTGTGAGTGAGACATAGAAGAAAGTAGCTGAGAGATGTTACTCAAGGTAAAATGCTGAGATGAGTCTATAAAGGAGGGTGTGTGAAAACAGAGAGTTGGAGTTAATGTAGGTATGTAGTGGAAGTGGAAAATTTTGGTTAAGTCATGTGATGAGGACTCATGTGGTGTTCTGCTGAGGCAGGAGATGTCATGCTTGTGTACGCAGCCTTGCAAAGGTTTGTTGGTGTTCTGGCTGTTTCTGGTCACTCCTGCTGACTCATGCTGGTTTGGCGGAGGACTGGCTGTTTCTGCTGGATCACTCAACTGCTGCAGATTCGTATTTGGTATCCTGAAAAAACTACTTCTAAATTGGTCAACAACCCCTTGTCCTATCTACCATCTTCTTTCCCCTACCTTTGGATGGTGGGCTACAAGGGGAATTGAAGCATCTGTGAACCTTTTTAATGTAAGTTTTGAAAAATATAGGCTTGTAAACGTAGGTAAAAATTTGTCCTATCCTATATCATTAAAGTAATCAACCCCCCCCATTTTTGCCTGGAAGTTCATGTATGTGGGATATGGTTGATATTTTGGGGGAAGGTAGTATTGCTTTAAAAGGACAGAGAACCCATTATGGCTACTGAACTCACCAAAGCCATCACAGAGTTTTTCAGCTGTGCCTTTTAAGTAAAATATTGGATTAGAAATAAACACCATGGACAGGAATGTTAGAATACCCCTAATAATTCTTCTTATAACCTACCTGTGCTATAAACAGTTTATAAAAGGTATTAATTGTCCCCATTTTTCAGGTGAAACATTATTTATAAAACGAATAAATTCTAGAATTCAATAGTTCTGTTATTCTATCAGTTCTTTCTAAATACGTTGGAGCAAAAATTTAATACTGGGCTTTTTGGCCGGAGAAGACTGAGTAGTCTCTATTAAACACACTTCATGTTAGTAGATCTTAGATGGGAAGGAAACATTTGATAACTTTGTAACAATTCGTCTCCACATTTATAGCTTCAACACAAGGAGCTGGAATTTTACCTGTTTTGTCAGACATTTGCATGTTTTGCCTATGTGGTTTGTTTTCTTCTTATACCTCAAAGGATTCAGGAATGCTTTCAAATGTAAAGAATATTGCCTCTGTCTGAAGTCAAATAACTTTGAAGTACAACACAATCTCTTATTCCATAAATGGTAATGATAATGAAACTTAATTGGGACGTACTACACATTTAACAGAAGTGTTGTAAAAATGCTTGACAAACCACGAGTCTCACTTGTCTAGAATCACCTGGGTGAGTAACTGCAGTGATTCTCAGCCTACCTGCTAGTTAGTATAGATGGCTGTGGAAGGTTGTGGTCTGTGCTGGCATAGGCTGTTTGAGTAAGAAACATCCGAGTTTAAATTTCATGACTATGGCTTATTCTTTGTAGTATGCCTCACTTCACCTAGCTTCTCTGTGTGCCAACTTCCTCCCCAAGGAAAGTGCAAGTGACAGTTCATTGGACATTTTCTAGAAAGATCAAATGAAGCTGCATTAAGTCTCCTATAGCCTTGCTGCACATATCTGTTTGTTTGTTTGTTTGTTTGTTTGTTCTTGGAGTAAGTATAAATTCCACCTGACTTAAGGTCCAAGCATTTGCTTTCAATGATAAACTATGCAATAGTTTTTATTCCCCTGCTGCTATAATATTCAGTCATTATATTCTTGCAGGAACAAATTTTCTTGTATAGACTTTAATAGTTATCTCTCAAACTGCCAGATGGTTCCATCAACAACTCAAGAAATTTATGAAATTAATCCCTTCTAAACTTCATATGTAATTCTGCTTCAGTGGCTTCAAACCACTGCTTTCATTTGAATTCTGAACGAATTAAAGAATGATTTTCCTCCTAAACTGTAAAATGCTGTATGGCCTGCCTTCTTTGAGCTGAGCCTCATATTGCCTCGAAAGGATAAGCAGGTGTGTATACACACAGTTTGCATTAGGTGCCCAATGCTTTTACTTTTCTTCATAATCCTAATGGAACCGACATTCAATCCAGCAAAGAACTGGGTGGGGATGGTGGCATAATTTTTTTCCCTGAAAGGTATGCTTATTTTCTTTTCATTAATTCTTAGATTAATTTTCACTAGAATTCCTCAAGTAGGAACTTGGAAGGTATAGAAAGTTTTGATATTTTTTTCATTTAGAAGTCATTTCAATATTAATCTAGGCTAAGGAAAGCTTTATACAAGAGGTCCAGACAGACAGACAGATCTGAGAGAGTCCTGGAGCCATGCAATCATATACCACACAGATGCTCAGAGTGAAAGTCTTTTGACCTGGACTGTTCATAAAAATTTGCTTAAAGGTGATGATGATCCCCTCTTTGGTATTTTTAAATAAATGGGTCATAGTCACCATTATTTCTTTTTCTTATGTTGAAGAAATGTTATAGACTTGAAAAAAATGCAGAGTTCTATTCTTATCTTTATTAATTATATCCCAAAAGCTTGAGTCAGAGTCTTCCATCATTCCAGAATGAAATTCTGAAGAATGCATCTGTTTCCTTGATAATGGAATTTGTTCACAGTAATAGCAAAGGAAACTTTTAATTATACGTCTGATATTTCAGAATCCATACTGGTAAGTTGCAAACCGGTCAGAAGTTATCTGGAGTTATGCACGAATGCTCAGGGACAGATCAACTCATATTTAACAATCGTTTACTACAGGGAATGCAATCACAGTATGAGGTACAACTGCAGAATTCGATCTTGTGGCTTCTTTCCCTGCTGAGGGCCACCCACTGACCACAGTTCCTGAAATAGACCTTCAGGCATTCTCATTCAAGCCTCTTCCCCACACCTTTCCCTGAGCAATATGACCTCCTACCTAAAGAGAGCATGAGCCGACATTCCACTGTTTTCCTGACACTTTTCCTTCTGGTTTCCACCTGTCTTCTGGGATAAACCAATAACTCTGCTGTATGTTCTTAGCTTTTTCTCCTTCAGCTATGGGGTTTGCGTCTCAAAACCACTAGCCTCTCCTTTTCTATTGGCAGCTTCAAATGTGTTTGTATTTTTGACATTTTTTAAACCAATACAAAATTTTTTTAAAAAAGCTTATCTTTTTCTTTCCATCTATTTTTTTTTTTTTTGCTGCTTTTAAAAAGTCAGACACTCCTTGAGAGAACAGGGCTCATGTTTTAGTCATCCTCGTCCTCTTCCCCTTTATTGGCATGCTGTGACCTGACATGGTGACTTCTACACCACAGAATCTGTTCTCTCATAGATCATAGATGACCTCCAAGACAGAACTTTCTGGTTTGTGTCAGTCTTCAACTTTTATAATTTATATTCCTTGGAAACTTTTTTCTTCTGAAATACTCCCCTATATTTTTTTTTCTGTTAGGTTTTCTATGACTTCATAAATATTTTGCTGCTTATCACAGGCTCCTCTTTTCTTCATATCACTTTGAAATATGAATCTCAATAGTTTTGTTGTTGCTTTTAATTGCATTTGTTAGTTTCGTCATCTCGACACAATCTAGTCATCTGGGACGAGAGTCAACTGAGGAACTATCTCTATCAGACTGATCTGTGGGGATGTTTGTGGGGAATTATTTCGGTATCCACTATGGGCAACTCCATCCCTGGACAGGTGGGAGGAGCTGTATAAGAAAGGAAACTGAGCCACTCAGCATGAACAAACCAGGAGGCACCATTCTTCGGTGGTCTCTGCTTTAGTTCCAGCCTCCGTGTTTTACCTTACCTTTTTTTGTGATGCACTACCTAACCTGTAAGTTAAAACATATTCTCCCCCACCCCTTCCAGCTTGCTTTTTGCCAGTGTTTTATTATAGCTATTGAAAGCAAACTAACATGATAACAATTGAAGTTTCTATATTTTTCATCCCTAAACTCATCACAGTCTAACTGGATCTTTTGCGTCTTGATTTACTTCTCAGTTAGAAAACATGAGAGGATGTCAATTTTTCTGTATTTGTTAAGGCTTTCTTTGTGTCCCAGTATGTGATCTATTGTAGAGAAGCTTCCATGTGCTCCCGGGTAGACTGTATATCTTGTGGCATTTGGGGGGAATATTCTGCAGACATCTATTAGATCTATTTGATATCTGATGTCATTTAATCCCGAGATTTCTCTATTTTTCATTCCGATTATTTATTTATTGGAGAAGGTTGGTTGTTGAAATCATATAGTATTATTGGGCTTGTTTTAGTTTGTTCCATTTAGTCATTAGTTTGTGCTTTATGAGATTGGGTACTGTAGGCATATTTTTTTTTTATCTATTTTATTTGGGTTCTTTTATCTCTAACTCCCTTCCAACCCTTATTCACCCAATCCGTTCCAATCCTCACAACACTAGGTAAGAGAGGAAGAAGGTTAGAGGGGAAAGACAGTGTTGGTCTCTTTAAACTACTTCCTGCTTAGTAAGGGTGCTGAGTTCTTTTGGGCAAGTCCAATCTTCTCTCACCACAATATCTCCAACTTCTTGTCTTTCTCTTGATTACCATCAACAGCAACAGTAGGTGTAGGAACCAGCAGGAGGAACAGCCATGCCTTCTTCAGATTCTCCCTGTCCTTCTCTTTAAGTTTTGGTATTTTACCCTTTCCAGAGTCTCCAGAATTAAATGGTCTGCAGCTGGCAGAATCACACCCCTGCCAGTGCACTCAGTCTGCTACTGTGGATAATCTGAAGCAGCCCCACATCCCACACCTGGGATTAAAACAAACAAGCAAAAAACCTTGATTACATAGCATAACTGGGTTTTAAAATAAACCAAACTCTCACTACAGGGTACAGCAGAGTAATATATTGTTGATTAATTGTAAAAGAAACGTTTATTCTCCTGATGTGTTTGTCATTTCAGAGGCTTACTCCTTCTGTCTGCTAACCTGGCCCTAGTCCTGGAAGCTTCTAACCTCTGTACAATATCTTATTCTGTCAAATCTTTCTCTGAGTTGCCATTTTGTCTGCCACTCAATTGGACGCCACTTTCAAGCATGGGTGCTTCATTCTCCTAAGTTTCTCTTCATTGTTTGGGGTTACAGGAGTGTGCTAGGGGTGTGTCTGTATTCCAATCAAGGGGATTAAAGTTGTTTGTTAAAGTTAGACCACACCACAACTTGAAAAAGTTTTTTTTCCCCAGCAAACAACACAACCCCTTGGTTCATAGTGTGATCAGATATCCTGCTAAGAGTAATAAATTCACTGATTAGGATAAAGTTCCCTTCTTTATCTCTTCTGATTAGTTTTAGATTAGAGTCTATTTTTGTCAGATATTAGGATAGCAAAACCTACTTTTTGATCCTGTTTGCTTAGAACACTTTTCTCTACCCTTTCAGTTTTAGGTGGTGTCAGAGTCTAAATAAAGCAGAGTTTCTTGTAGACAATAGATAGTTGGAGTTTCCTTTTTTTTTTTTTTTTGATTAAGCTTGTTTATTTGAGAACTTATGTTGTAATTTATAAATTGATCATTGTTTTTTCTCTGCACTAGAAGGTTAAAAATATCACATGCTCTAAACTAATTATACAGATCCTTGTGGTGGAACTAAGAACAGCTATTATTCTACCTATAAATGATGCTTTAGATTTAAAATTAATTATGTTATAGTCTTACACCTTCAGCAGATAGGCATGGCCCCCAGTGGTAGGATGGGACCACACACACTTCTCAATGTTTTTAACCCAGAAATGTTCCTGTACAAAGGAAGAACAGAGGCAAATATGGAATAGAGACTGAAGGAAGGGTCATCCAGGGACTGAACCATCTGGGGATCTAACCTGTCTTCAGACACCAAACCTGACACTGTTGCCAAGAGGCACCTGTTGACAGGAAACTGGTATGGCTGCTCCTTGGGAGGTTCAGCCAGCAGTTGACCAATACAAATATGGATGCTTGGAGCCAACCATCAGACTGAGCTCAGGGACCCTGGTGGGAGTTGGCAGAAAGACTGTAGGAGCTGAGGGGGATTTCAACCCCATAAAAAGAACATCGGCTGGCCAGAACAACCAGTGCTCCCAGACACTAGACCCCCAACCAAAGAGTATACAGGGAGGGATCCATGGCTCCAGATATATACGTAGCAGAGGATGGTCTTGTCTAACATCAATGGGATGGGGGCCCTTGGTCATGTGGGTTTGATGTCCCAGCGTATGTGGCTGCTGGAAGGGTGATGTGGGAGAGGGCAGGTGGGTAGGGAGCACCCTCATAGATGCAAAGGGGAGGAAGGAGAGGAAGGTTGTGAGATGGGGTCTGTTGGAGAGGTAATGGGGAAGTGGGACATCATTTGAGATGTAAAGGAATAGAATGATTAATAAAAAATATTTTATTTCTTCATCATTCAGCTATCCTATGTCTCTTGGTTGAAGAACTGAGGTCATTGATATTTCAAGTTATAATTGGAAATATGCACTCGCTGATATGTGGATATTAGCCCAAAAGCCCAGAATACTCAAGCTACAATTCACAGATGACATGAAACTCAAGATGAAGCAAGACCAAAGTGTGGACAAAAATTTGGGGAACAAAATACTCAAGGGAAGAAATACATAGACAAAATATGGAGCAGAGACTGAAGGAAAGGCCATCCAGAGACTGCCCTACCTGAGAATCCATCCCATATAAAGTCACCAAACCCAGACTATTGCAGATGCTAAGAAGTGCAAGCTGACAGGAACCTGATATAGCTGAGAGACTCTGCCAGAGCCTGACAAATACTGAGGCGGATGCTAGAAGCCAACCATTTGACTGAGAACTGGGGTCCCCACTGGAGGAGTTAGAGAAAGGACTGAAGGAAATGAAGGGTTTTGCAACCCCAAAAGAACAACAATACCAACCAACCAGACCTCCCAGAGCTCCCAGGGACTAAATCACCAACCAAAGAGCACACATGAAGCGACCCATGGCTCAAGCTGCATATGTAGCAGAGGATGGCCTTTTTGGACATCATTGGGAGGGGAGGCCCTTGGTCCTGAGAAGGGTAGATGCCCCAATGTAGGGGAATGCCAGTGTGGGGAGGTGGAAGTGGATGAGTCGGGGAGCACCCTCATAGAAGCTGGGGTAGGGGGATGGGTTAGGAGGTTTGTGGAGGGGAACTGGATAAGGCATTAACACTTGAAATGTAAAAAAAAAGAAAAAAGAAAAAGAAAATGAGCATAGATTGCAGTGATTTGGTTTTTGCTGGTGTGTGTTTTTAGTCATGCTTGGTATTGCACTACATTACAGAGTTTTTGTGTTTTTTTTGTCTTGGCCTCCTTTCTCCAGTTTGAAGGCTGTCTTTAAGTATTCAATATTATATATAGTGTGCTGTTGTTGGATATGAAATCTTTAGATGCTTTGGAGTGTGAAAGCTTTTCATTCTTTTTTTTTTAACTGCATAGCAGATATTTTTTTTTCTGGAAGTCTAGATTGACAACTCTGATCTCTGAGAACTTGGAGTGCATGGCCCTAGGCTTTTCTGACTTTCCGAGTTCCATTGAAAATCAGGTGTTACTCTGGTGGGTTTTGCTTCATATGTGACTCGTGTTTTTCCTCTTGAAGCTTTCAGTGTTTCTCATTTGTTCTGTGTATTTATCATTTTAACTGTGATATGCTATGGGGGTTTGTTTCTTTTCTGTTTTGATGGTGTTCTGTGTGCTTGTATCTGTGTATAGATGTGTCCTTTCTTTGTGGAAGTTTTTGTGTTTTTTCTATGACATTGTTAAATATCTGTTCTTTCTATTGATCTGGGATACTTCTCCCTCATCAATGACTATAATTCAAAGATTTAGTCTTTTTAATGTTTTTCTGCGTTTCCTGCATGTTCCTTTCCCATGCTTTATAAAGATTTATGAATTCTTTGCTTGTTTCATATAGATGGTCTATTTTATCTTTGAAACCTGATATTTTGTCTTCTGCCTAATTTGTTCTACTTGTAAGATTTCTCCTTTCTAATTGGAGTCTTGAGTTTTTCATTTCCATCATCATTCTCTTTTGTTCAGTGCCATCATCTTTGCATTGAATTCACTTTTCAAATACTAAATTACTTTTTGCCATTTCATTCAGAACTGTTTTTGCATTTTTTTGACATCCACACAAGTATTTACTGTTATCCTTTTGAAGTTCAATGAAGTGCTTGTTTATGTCTTTTTTTAAATCTCATGAATTCCATGATGGAGTCTATGATTGTTATTTTAAATTATGTCTATCTACTTGGATTCTTCTAGAATTTATCATTAGAGAATACATCTGTACGACTAGTTGCTTTGATGGGCTGCACTTGGCAATATTTTTTTTTGTGTTTAAGATAAAGAACATTTTCCTGTTCCTTATCTTAAAGTCTAAGCACTTCTAGCTTTGACTTGCAAATCAGCCTGAATTTCTTTTGAAATATGAACAGAATGATTCAGATTGAACAGCAAGGAGACTTTGATTATGTTTTCCCTGAAGTAACTTCTGCAAGCATCATATGTCACTGATTGGATGGCTTCCTGCTCAGCAGACCCTTTTTATAAATAGACATGAATTTTACTGCAAGATTACCATGCTTCTCAGTTACAAATCCAAGACCAAGCCTTTGCACACTTTTTATTTTAATACAAATAGTTGTTTTCACCTTGACTTTTGAACAGTTGGCCTTCTTTGACATACGACCAGATATATGATTTAATTTCCTCTTATTGCTTACAAAAAAGACTTAAAGCAAAATTCAATTAAATAACTGTGAATGGCTGACTCATCTTTATCACTCAATAATGGAGGCTCAGAAAACTTGTCTTCTATGTTTTATTTTCACTTCCAAACACCTGTTGTCCACCTATATCATGGACAGCTGTCACAGGTGAGCCCTGTGCAACTCAAACAATAGACTTACAAAAGCTCTCTCTCCCTCCCTCCCTCTCTCTCTCTCTCTCTCTCTCTCTCTCTCTCCCTCCCTCTCTCTCCCCCCTCTCCTCCTCCTCCTCCTCCTCCCCCTCCTCCTCCTCCTCCTCCTCCTCCTCCTCCTCCTCCTCCTCCTCCTCCTCCTCCTCCTCCTCCTCCTCCTCCTCCTCCTCCTCCTCTCTTCTTCTTCTTCTTCTTCTTCTTCTTCTTCTTCTTCTTCTTCTTCTTCTTCTTCTTCTTCTTCTTTTTCTTCTTAAATAAAAGTTGTAGGACCTGAGATCAACTACTACTGAACTGGTGGTCATTAGCTCGAAAGAAGAAATTAGCATTTTTATCTCTGGTCATCTTAAAATAGAGAAAAAATTGATTAAGAAACCTCTGTTTTCTCTGGCATTTGCTTATTTTTCTTATTATTGTTTTTATAATCCAGGCAGCATTTCACCTGTTTTGTGGAAGGAAGAGTTACTGCTGCTAGTATATTATGCACAGGGAAACACTTTTTCTTATGCAGGCGAAATTGTTATGCATTTCTTCACTTAGAATATATATATATATATATGTATATATATATATGCTTTTATTTTTTATATGTTCTTTTTCCTTTTTCAGTGTTGCTTACGTAAAGTGGTGGCATGGCAAATCAGACCGACCTTGATATCACCAATATTACAGAGGTAACTGGGGAAAAACTGGATCTCATTCTAAATTACCTCTACTTAGAGCCATAGTCACAAAAGTAGTTTGTTTTAAGTATTTAATTTATAATTCAAGTTCATTTTGCATCTGGGGATGTAGTTTTATTAGCTATCAATGAACGAGGCAACATATGAATTCTTTAAAAACAAAAGCCCAAACTGCCTTCAGGTAGATTATCTCCAGTCAGCTGGCTCTCAGTCCATCCTTGGCAGGGCACTGTGTCAGTGCTAAATGATTCACATGTGTTTAGTTTTGCAAGTAGGCCCTGAACTCCATTACTATCCAGATTGCGCTTTTAAAGAAATAATTGTCTTTTTCAACTACTTTCAAATAAACATTTTTTTGGTATTCACTGCAACCTGATTCTGATTATACAGCATAGAAAATTCTAGGGATCAAATCACCAGCAATTTGCTTCCCCAAGTTGCTTTCTTAAATCAACTTTTAAATAGATTTATGTTGCCTGTGGATACAAAGTGGTGGAGTAAAACTAAACCTTCCAGATTTCCAAATCAGCATTTAAAGGGCTATAATTCATATTTAATGAAGAAAAAACAGCTAAATACGCATCCACAAGCATTTAAATAGAGACTTCATGCTCATAAAGTTTTTATCCCTTGCTAAAAGCCCCTTCACCATATAAGTTTATTATACTTTGATGCAAAACGCTAAAAGGAAGTTGGATATTGTTAAATTGCTATTAAATTATAAGAGAACAAATATTAGAAATAAATTTCAACTCAGTTAACTATGACAAGATTGGCATTTTTCCTAACTTGTGCTCAGCGTTCAGCTCTCAAACAGAAAATGTTTTATTGCCAACTGAACATGAAAAAATATTGAGGCCAGATGTCTCTGACCTTTTCTGTAAGAATGAACCACTTTATAGTTCAAGGGTAGGCATCCTGTTTATAAATGAATACGTTGTGGTCAAAAGTGACTTTGTTTTACCTGGAAAATTGAGTTTGATCCTTTTCCCTGAAATAATGATAGGCTGTTGTGACTTTCTTGCCTGAAGGCAAAGTACTATAATGTTCTTGTACAATGCATGTGTATTTAGGACTTGAGCACGACTCAAGTATGAATGTCTTGGATCTTCGCTATCAAAACCATTACATCTTTGTGTTAAAGCCCAAAGCGCCACCAACCAAATGACTCCCTTGGACACTTGCTGGCTACTAAAGACTTTGCCTCTTATTAATACTGACAGGGGATGGTAAATCAATTAAGGATGATACGATAAAATGCTGAGACCTTAGTGTTTCCATTGTGCTACCAGTCTAAGCACATGTATGAGAACAATGACCCAGCTTCTGTGCACAAGTAATATCGTCCACCTTGCATTATTCCAGATAAACGCAATACTACTATTGACCTAACATTCCCTGAATTTAGTCAGCTTTGAGATAAAAGAATGCAATCTTGGAATGATAATAATATTAAATTAACTTGCTTACCTTCTGCTTGTATTCTCAACAGAAAGGAGAAACGTGTTAATCTGATCACTTTAAGTGGAAGGAATAGATTTTTTTATGGTATTTCAGTAAGTTATTTAATTAATTAATTAATTAATTAATTTATTTATTTTTTATTAACTTGAGTATTTCTTATTTACATTTCGATTGTTATTCCCTTTCCCGGTTTACGGGCCAACATCCCCTTAACCCCTCCCCGTCCCCTTCTTTATGGGTGTTCCCCTCCCCATCCTCCCCCCATTGCCGCCCTCCCCCCAACAATCACGTTCACTGGGGGTTCAGTCTTGGCAGGACCAAGGGCTTCCCCTTCCACTGGTGCTCTTACTAGGATATTCATTTCTACCTATGAGGTCAGAGTCCAGGGTCAGTCCATGTATAGTCTTTGGGTAGTGGCTTAGTCCCTGGAAACTCTGGTTGGTTGGCCTTGTTGTTCATATGGGGTCTCAAGCCCCTTCAAGCTCTTCCAGTTCTTTCTCTGATTGAAGGAACAGATTTTAAGTGTTGGTCTATATTTCAGTTGCTTGAAATATTTGCCTTTCCAGAGGAGATACTGAAAGAATAAAGATTTTAAACTATCCCCCACTGACCCTGCTGTGAGGACAAGTGCATCTCACAGCAAAGAATAACATAACATGTCTTGGGGATGTAGCCTGGCTACAGCCACCACAAACCATCTGGCCTCGATAAGGCCTGACTCGAAAGTCCAGAGAAAAATAAGAGCTAGGGTCAGCTTGCCCCAGAAGCAGGGTGGCCTAGAGTTGAACTGAGCCCAAGTTACAAACCAATGAAATTGCTTTGTGTGACTGTTGCCAACTACCTATGTAATTTTCCCTATAAATACCTTCCCCTAATTGGGCTCGGGGTCAACTCCTCTGTCTCCTGTGTGAGATACATGTCATCTCCAGAGCTCTGGTTCCTCAAATACACTTCTTGTTCATTACATCAAGACCGGTTTCTCTGTGAGTTCTTGGGAGTTTGTGTTGTCTCGAGATTTGAGTGGGGGTCTTCCCCACCCTGGTGGTCTTTCAACACCAGTATCCACAGCTATACATTTGTTTCATTTTGATCAGAAGCATAATCTCAATCAGTTCCCAAAGAATAGATGGCTTGAAGGGCGAATATTCCATATTCAGGTCCCATGAATTGACTGTGACTCAAAGTCTCATGCAAGGAATGATAACTTTTCATTTATTGGATATTGAAAGTCATCTTCTATTGATGTCTGGAATAAAATGTAAGTCATACTGGATGCCTACTATAATAAAGCAGAACAAATTAAATGAATCGAACTGTTCTCTGGGGCCCTAGAAAACTATCCAGGACATGGTTTTAATTGAGAAAACAGCACAAGAAAATTAAGTGCAGGGATCCTAGAACTCGTCCATCAAGGACATGGTATTTGTCCCAGATTATTGCCTCCAGAATACTCGACGCCCTAATAGAAAGAATTAAGGCTTGGGTATACTCTAGCATTCTGGCTTAATGCTTAT
The DNA here is from genome assembly GCF_021556685.1 of Rattus norvegicus. NCBI lineage: Eukaryota > Metazoa > Chordata > Mammalia > Rodentia > Muridae > Rattus > Rattus norvegicus. The sequence goes on along the minus strand of NC_141551.1, from coordinate 44,263,073 downwards.
AGAGGATGAGTCGTTCTTCGTCTGTAAGGCAGCTGCATCTATTGACCTGACTGTTTGCTTATAAAGAAAAAAGCATCCTGTCAGTGTGGTAGAGTCCTCCATAGAAAAGAACTGGGTATTTTGCCAATGCCAAAAACATACACAGCGTGAGTTAAGCCAATTTTAAGGGTTCTTCTTGTCATTTGCATAGTGTGCACCATTGGTTTCAGGCAGACAAAGAAACTTGGTGTCATTGTGATGAATGAGGGCTTTTATTTGGTCTACCATTCTTGAAGAAATCATTTTAAAAATTGTGAAGAGAGTGTATAGGAGCTGGTATAGTGCATTTTTATCTTGGAAATTAACATTCTTATGGCAATATCATTCTATATAGGTCTTGCAAACTATACATTGTGTTTACATTTGTATTCTCAAATATGAGATTACAGTCATAATACCCTAAATGTGCCTGATTTCGTCTAAAAATATGAAAATTGGTCCTACAGCTTAGTTATATCGCATACATGCTCTATTTATAAATGTGCAAATAAAAAGTTGAGTTTTTATGTTGCAACTTTTATATTTACCATCATCTCATTTTAATTGTATCATATTCTATATTGATATAACAAGACTCATTTAATCAGCCATTAATTATGGACATTCAGAATGTTTCCAAATTGAAAGCATAGCAAATATTCCTGTGTTAAGAAGAACCCTTTAGAAATGATTGTGCAAGCTCTCCTACCCCATGGAATAACTTCTGAGAGAAAATAGGTATAATGGGACAACTGAGGTGGTCATTGTGATGACTCTTGTGTGGATTTCCAAGTTGCATTCCAGAAAGGCCAGATCAAATTTCTTTTATAGGAAAGATTGCAAAAAAATGTTGTTTTTCATTTCACTTAACATTAAGAATGCTTCCTTTGAACAAATATTCTCCACCAGTCGTTTGATAGGAAACACTATAATTTTGAAATGTGGATTTTTAATTATTTATAGATCTGGTATTCTGCTGTCTTTCAAGTCTTATGAGATTTTGCTTTATTCTTAATGATTCTGTGACTGTTTTATATGTCAATGAAAATAACACATGTTTGTTGTGTGTGTTAAAATATCCTAATGCCAATTTTGTTGTTTTGGAAGGGACATTTCCAGTAGATTTTCGTTCTTATATTTTAATCTCATTAATCTCAAAGTTGGTAGACATACTCAAACACTCACGTGAAGCAAGTCAGGCAATGTGCTACGCCCTGAGAGTGTGGGACTGAAGCCAGGCAGTCGCAGACTGTAGGTCATGTTGCATGCTGTGAGCTCAAAAGTAAAGGCAACAGACTTGCTGTGAATTCATATTTAATTTATTGACGGCTATGGAGAATCTTTCTCACTAACAGTAATTTGTGTTTGGATGGAGTAATGACAAAGTAATAGGTCAGGTAAAGGTAAATAAGCATCCTATATGAGGATTAGTGGCACATATTAACTGTTAGGGTCATTAAGGCCACATGTGGTTCAGTTCAGATTTAACTTACTAGTGACCTTTAAGGGTTGTTAACTTTTCAAATACTTGTTTTTCCTAGGGAGATTTATTCAAGGAAGTTCAGTTAGGGATTTGACTTGTGTTCTGGCAATCCTTCCACACATTTTTGATCGCATATCCTAGGCTGACACCATTAATGAGGTTTAGATTATTCAGATATTACCTTTTACTACCAATTGTTTATTTGATGTGCATTTGGATTTGTGTTTCTCCAGGGCTTTCCTGACTCTATATGACAAATCTTTCTCCCGTTTAGGAGCCTTGTTTATTTCTTTACATTATCTTCACTGTGATGCCAAGGACTCCAGCAGCATTAGGGAGACAGCATGTCCTCATGTAGCAAATATATTTTTTATAATCAGGAGGCTTCCACTTCTTATTACACATCTTGAAGGCTTGATTGTTGAATTGACTTTACTGATGGGTTTCACAGAATACTCATCTAACAGAATGAATAGAATGGAGCTTTTTACTGAAGTAGGACTCATTCCTCACCATTGCTTCACATCCATAGCATCTTTGAATTTCTCATGCTAAGATCTTTCGTAAGCTTTGAATTCTATCTTTTCTTTTTTCCTTCATTATTTTTGATTGCAGCATTTAACCCTGAAAAACAGCTTTGATAACTAAATTATAGAATATGTAGAGGTGTGGTGATACTTGAACATAACGAAATTTGGGGAAAAGACTTTGAAAAAAATTACACAGCCCTTAATAAATTCTATGTACAGAGATGATTATTTCCAAGAGAGGTGCAATATCTTCTCCTTTGCCCCAACTTTGGCAGAAATCGCTTCCACTGACAGATAGGATGAATGATAACACTGGCTAGGGGGAAGGGGAAGGATGGAAACCACAGGCTAGGAGATCTGCTAAACTCATTACGCACAGAGAAGAAAGACATGTTTTTCTTGGAAGGAGGGCAGTGGAGTTGCTTTGTTTGTGCTTAGACATCTGTGTAGAGCCTTAATCACTCTGTGGAGCCAAGAACTGCAAGGCTTTGCCATGCCCCTGCATTTGTCACACCCTTCCTTCCTGCCATTGAGGCAGCAGGATGCAAATGTATCAACCTGCCCCACAAGTTGCAGAATTAAGTGTGGGTTGCAGTCTGGGAAACCCACAAATTTCATCAGTTTCTCAATCCACACAGGAGTATTTGAAAAGATATTAATTTCTTGGTTGAGATACAGATATAGTAGTGGAAGTTGAAATGATTTTAGGGGACTATGTAGCACATTACTTAAGATACACTTAGTTGAATATTTCAGTAAATATTAAAATACATATAATTAGTACATAAAGCTCATAACTTATGTGATGTTCATTGTAAGTCAAGAATAGTGAGGAATATAAAAGCATTTTGACCATAATAGTGTTGTTGTATTGTGGATATGGCAAAAATTGTTATAGAAAGGTGTTTGGGAAACTGCTGGCTAAGTGTTCTCTACTATTACTTTGAGATATAATGATTAAAATATTTAATTTCTGAGATAGGAAAGGAGCCTCATTGCCAAGATTCACAAAGGCATCTCTCTGTTCTTTTTTTAGTGGGCTTTGGTCCTGAATGGGACATGGCTCCTACATGTTGGCATCAGTTTCCCAACGAATTGCAAGTCAGGCACAAACTAGCCACAGTAACAACCCAAAACAGTCCCAAACTCAACATACAAGGTGATATTGTCACTCTGTTATCTCTATTGTATTGTATCTCTGCAGATAAATTTGCTTTTTATACCTGTGAAAAGAGATCCCAAAAAGCAAGGCATCCTACACCTTTGTCTTCTTTTCAACTTTCTGATCTTCTTTTTCCTTTTTATTTATCTTTCTTTCATATGGTACATTCTGACTACAGCATCCCCTTCGCCCCACTCCTCCCTGTTCTGACTGCTACTTCCCTTCTCCCTCCAGATCCATTGTACCCTCATTTCCCTTCAGAAAAAGCAGGCTTCCCAGTGATATCAGCTGAACACAGCATAACAAGGTGTACTAAGACTAGGCACAAACCCTCATATCAAAGCTGGACAAGGCAATCAGGTAGGAGGAAAAGGATCCCAAAGCAAAATCAGAGACACTAGGTATTTTAGAGAATATCTGTTCAAAAGACTCTTTATAGTATCAACTGTTTATAGCAAAATTTCAACCAGCCATTTGGATTGTCTCGCAATACCTTTTGATATTGGTCTATTATTAAATAAGGAGAAAACAATGATACTGTATTGGTTCCTGCTGGGCATCTAAAAGAAATAAGCAGCACCTACTGGGTTGCAGGCTTTTCAGCAATCATAATCAGGTATTTTATAGACCTCTTAGCCAAAAGTTATTTATATCCAATAAGTACTTGTTTCTGGGAAATAAAATTATAATACAAACATTTCTTGTTTGTTTTCATTGTTCTATTGGATTTATCAGGTCCACTAATGGCAATTAGTGTTAGAATTTCTAGAATCCCAGTGTTCCACAACATAGCAGGAGATCTTTGCATTGTCTCAGAACACCATCAGCAGCTACAGACAGGTTTGTGACCTCTGGTATAGCTTGGGGTAAGAGGATGGATGCAGTCTATGGTGGTTCAGCTACTCTGCTTGTTACTGAAAACCTGCTAAGAGTAAGGTAGCATCCTTCATCCCTTTTGGTTTGGGGTAAGTCCAGCATGTTTGGCTGCTTGTATCTATCTTTTGGGAAAGCGGTCATGCTGGAAAGCTTGTTAAGGTAATGGTTAAGAGCCTCACATCAAACAGATTCACTTTCAGCTCTTGACTTGCTTGGACTTGATGTGGTTCTGGGAATTTGGTTTCTCGGTGTAAGATGAGGTAACCAGAGACCCTGATGCGGTAAGCTTCCTGTGGAAATCACATGCAGTTCTAGAAGCACTGTGTCTGCATCTGCCTTTTCGGAAGGTTTAATCCTGATAACTTTTGTTTCCTGCTTGAAGTCTCATCTGATGCTGCTAGGAACCTGTGGATGTCACTTAAAGCGCATATTGCAATGATGAGAATACTACTGACTGATATGCCACTCTGACACAAATGAACGCCTTTCACATTATCTTTTTGGGCAAACAGCTTTGAGCCACATTTCATTGAAGAGACCTGCAGAGTGACCAACTTAATAGCACATCATTTTGACTTGCCTGTTTCCTGTTTTGCTTTCCCTAAATTCACTCTTTATTCCTACGATAAGATGCACACACGAACTACCTGAATATGACCATCTGTCTTAGAATCTATTTCCCCAATAAAATAGATAAGGAAACTACGACCGCTTGTAACACCAAACTGTGAGTTTGTAGCTGGCTCCTCAGACAACACAGTTGGAAGTATCACTTGCTAAGACTATCTGACAGTGGATTAGAGTGAGTGTTTGTGAAGAGTGAGGGACTGGGCTATGTGGCAGCTATGATACCTCAGGAGTGTGGGAATAAGATAGTTATTAAGAGCACTGAGCTTATTGAATTTTCAAAGCTGCTCACCAAAATAGACACCACACATAGCAAATAAATTATCACAGGTCAGCTGTGAAAGTGCCCCTTCATGGCAGAACTAAAGTGGTTCTGGTGGCTTAGTTGTTGCCTTCTTGTTAAGATCTGTAAACAAATGTTTTTTGTTATATTATTAAAAACAATTTTTAAATTGAAATATACTGTGACCCTATTCTTTTCCTTTTCCCAGGTCCTTCAAGATCCTCTCTTTGTCTCTACCCACCCAACTTCAAGTTCTTTTATAAAAAGAAAGCCCAAGACCCAATACAACAAAAACAACAACAAAATACATCCCCAAACCAAGAAAATGAAATAGAACAACACAAAACAACAACAAAAACAATAACAACAATACACCGAACTATAACCAAATCAAAGCACACATTAAAACTACTGAGTCCATTATATGTTGGTCAACTACCCCTGAACAAGAAGCCTGCCCTGGAGTGGTTGGTATACTCAGTGTTACTCCTCTGGAGAAAACTGATCATCTCTTTCCCAGGAGATAGTTCAATAGTTAACCTTTACCCTAGTAACAGGTCTTCCTTCCTTCCTTCTTTCCTTCCTTCCTTCCTCCCTCCCTTCCTTCCTTCCTTCCTTCCTTCCTTCCTTCTTTCTTTCCTTCCTTCCTTTGATTTCTTTCCTTCCTTCCTTTGATTTCTTTTAAAGAATAGCTAAATAAAATAAAGTATAATATAATATAAAAACTATTATATTGGAAGACAAAGCAACAGAAGGAAAAGAGCCCAAGAGAAGGCAATAGAATTAGAGATCACACATTAATGCCCTTGGGAATTCCATAAAAACACTAAGCTTGCAGCCATAATATACTTGCAGAGAATCTAGTGCAGACCCATGTAGACCCTGTGTATGCTGTTTTGGTCTCTAAAAGTGCATGTGTGCTTTGATCCTGTGATTTAGAGGGCCTTTTTCCTTAGTGTCTTCCACCCCTTTGGTTCTTAGAGTCTTTCCACATCCTCTTCCATGGGATTCCCTGGGCTCTGAGTGGAGGGATTTGATGAAGACATCTTATTTAGGGCTGAGTATTTCAAGCTCTCCTACTCTCAGTATAATGTCTGGTATAGGTCTTTATAATTATCTGCTACTGGAGAAGCGTGTCTGATAATGGCTGAGTCATAGAATATCACTAGGATTCATTTTGTCAGTACACTCTTTTTTTTAAAGACAGTATTATTTATTTTTGCTCTTGTTCCCTTGGATATCAAGTCCCAGGTTCTTGGTCAGTCACCTAAGAAGTGTCAGGAACGGTACCATTTCATGGAGTGGGCCTTAGGTCAGATCAGTCATTGGGTGATTACTCTCACAAGCTTTGTGCTACCGTCACCACAGCATGTCTTGGAGGAATAAGACCATTGTAGATAGATTTCTGGCTGTCTTTGTGTTTATATTTCTCTTTTGATAGTGCAGAATACCTTATTTTATCAGAGACATTGGAACATAGAAGTGAAGGCTTTATGCAAACACCGGCCTGATATATCTGTGTTCAGTGAGTCATACAGGTGCTGTCTTCAGCGATGAGTTCTTGTTGTCAGCTTGTGGAGAGCAATCTATATTCTTGGCAACAGTCTGGGCTTTGGGGAGATTCCCATGGAAACAGGTACTGTAAGCTTTGTCTGGGGGCAAGAGATAGGCAGACGGTCCCTATAGGAAATCATGGTCCTTATAAAGAAATAACAGGGCAAGTAAAACCTGACAGTTCCATACAATGAAGTAAGACTGAATACGCCTGGTATAATAGTATTTGGTCTTATGTGATAGAGAAAGACATCCTTTTCCATCTTGTCTGGAGGCCACAGACCCCACCTGTGGGGTAAGAATCCTGACATTTATAACTTATTTTCCTGAGTACTTATACCTATCACTCTACCTTGTTTGGCTTCAGGCCAATTGAGGCTCAACAGAGCACTGCAGAAAAATGACGTTCCTGCTTAGGAAAATATTTGCTTAAACACTAAAGGAAATTAAAGGTTAGTTCATATGTGACACTAAGAAGTGGAAATGCCTTGTGGAAATAGATCTTGAAGATCTTATATTATGTGCTACAAATCAAAAGACTAAATTATAGCAAAGTTTATACAAGAACCCTAGGCCATACATTAGGATCCAGCATCTTGGTAAAGGTGACTGAATGATTAGATGGATTCTGGAAGTTTAGACATAGTCTAGGAGGAAGTCACGGGTGACTATCAGTAGAGAACTTAGTAGTGACAAACTGCCTTCTTGAACAGTGTTTTACCTTCTAAAAGCAGACAGCACTTACTACAGACACCCAGGACCTGGTAGATCCTGAATTGAGTCCCTGACTATGTGACTAGAGCGTGTCTTATGACTCCAAAATATAAGGTTGGACAGACACAGCAGCAGAAATCATATAAGAGAAATAGTATGTTTGGGGATAGGGAAAAGCAGACCAAATAGATAGAATAAATTTCATGAATTTTTGGTCTAAATCAAAGGTTCTCAACCTGTAGGTTGTGGCTCTTTCGGGAGGTCACATATTAGATATCCTTCATGTCAGATATTTACATTACTATTCATAACAGTAGCAACATTACAGTTATAAAGTAGCAATGGGATGATTTTGTGGTTGGGGGTTAACCCAACATAAGAAATGATAGTAAAGGGTTGCAGCCTTAGGATGGTTGAGAACCACTGGTTTAAATGAACATGAATACGTATCTTCTTCAGCTTTCAAAGCTTATCCTGATAATCAAGGTAATTTCTCAGAATTACCTTGAGTTACATATGAGGATTTTTTCCTTAGTTTGTGTCTTCTAAGAATGGACTCTAACCACATTTCATTTTTACTTATGGGCAATGTTAATGGTATTACAAAAAACAAACAAAAAACAAAAAACAAAACAAAACAAAAAAAGTGCCTAAATGGAAAAGTTGACATTTAGTCATGCAGTTTGTACATGCTTCCTAAAGTAGGAGTTGCACAGCCTTATGGGCAATAGAGAATTGCTTAAGTGGTTAGTTCCAGGGCTGGAGGGAGCACGCTTAGGTAATCTGACAAAAGTACTGTATGGGGCAGAGCAAAGATAAACGGGTGCAAAATTTTACAGAAAGATACATCAGTTTGCATCTTAGAAACTTATCATGGAGGAACGATTAACTGATGGTAGCATTCATTCTGTCAATATCTCCCATTTTCTGTTGTGGCCACTCCAGCGCCAGCACAATCCAGGAACGGAGCAAATGTATGTAGAATGATAGGGTTTATTGGACACATTTAGACTTCTCTGTAAGGCTGCCATAGATTATACTACTATCTAACACGAGGGGCTCAAGCTGAATCAGAAAGTTTATTATTCTTTAGAAGGCTACTCACCTCTTCCAAGTAGGTTATTTGCTGGTTTGTTTGTATACTATTTTCTATATTGAAAGAGGCATGCCAATGGATAAAATTGGTGGAATGCTTGAACTTTGGATTTACCTCATCTAGTTTTTTGTTTTTCATTTTTTTGTTTGTTTTTGTTTTTTTAGCAACCTCATGACAACCGAGAAAGACCTGTATTTTTATTTTGATATTTTTTATTTACATTTCAAATGTAATTCCTTTCCTAGTTCCCTGTCCATAGTCTCCTATCACATCCCCCTCCCCTTCTTTTATGAGGGTGTTCCCCCTCCCAACCCCCTTTCCTTCCTGCCTCCTCACCCTGACATTCCCCTACACTGAGGGGTCCAGCCTTGGCAGGACCAAGAGCTTCTCCTTCCACTGGTGCCCAACAAGGCCATCCTCTGCTACATATGCAACTGGAACCATGGGTCAGTCCATGTGTACTCTTTGGGCAGTGGTTTGGTCCCTGGGAACTCTGGTTGGACAGTATTGTTGTTCTGATATGGTAGCAAGCCCCTTCAGTTCCTTTAATCCTTTCTCTAATTCCTCCAATGGGGACCCTGTTCTCAGATCAATGGTTTGCTGATAGCATTAGCCTTTGTATTTGTCACACTCTGGCTGAGCCTCTCAGGAGACAGCTATATCAGCCTCCCGTCAGCATGCATTTCTTGACTTCATCAATATTGTCTAGTTTTGGTGACTAAATAATACATAGGGGCTGGATGCCCAGGTTAGGTAGGCTCTGAATGTCCATTTCTTCAGTCTCTGCTCCAAACTTTCTCTCTATATCCCCTTTGATGAGTATATTTGTGCCGCCTTTTCAGAAGGACTGAAGCATGCACACTTTGGTCATCCTTCTTCTTGAGTTTCATTTGGTCCGTGGATTGTATCTTGGGTAATTCAAGCTTTTGGGCTAATATCTACTTATCAGTGAGAACATGCCATGTGTATTTTTGTGTGATTGGGCTATCTTACTCAAGATGATATTTTCTAGTTCCATCCATTTGCCTATGAATTTCATGAAGTCATTGTTTTTGATAGTTGAGTATTACTCCATTATGTAAATGTACCACATTTTCTGGATCTATTCCTCTGTTGAAGGGCATCTGGGTTCTTTCCAGCTTCTGGCTATTATAAATAAGGCTGCTATGAACATAGTGGAGCATGTGTCTTTGTTGTATGTTGGGGCATCTTTTGAGTATATGTCCAGGAGAGGTATAGCTGGGTCCTCAGGTAGTTCAATGTCCAATTTTTCTGAGGAACCTCCAGACTGATTTCCAGAATGGTTGTACCAGTCTACAATCCCACCAACAATGGAGGAGTGTTCCTCTTTCTCCACATCCTCCTCAGCATCTGCTGTCATCTGAGTTTTTGATCTTAGCCATTCTGACTGGTGTGAGGTGGAATCTCAGGGTTGTTTTGATTTGCATTTCCCTGATGACTAAGGCTGTTGAACATTTCTTAAGGTGTTTTTTGGATAATCCTCTGCTGAGAATGTTTTGTTTAGCTCTGTACCCATTTTTTTAAATAGGGTTATTTGGTCTCTGGAGTCTAACTTCTTGAGTTCTTTGTATATTTTGGATATTATCCCTCTATCAGATGTAGAATTGGTAAAGATCCTTTCCCAATCTGTTGGTTGCTGTTTTGTCCTAATGACAGTGTCTTTTGCCTTACAGAAGGTTTGCAGTTTTATGAGGTTCCATTTGTTGATTTTTGATCTTAGAGCATAAGCCATTGGTGTTTTGTTCAGGAAAATTTCCCCAGTGTCCATGTGTTTCCTACTTTTTCTTCCATTAGTTTGAGTTTTATCTGGAGGTCCTTGACCCACTTGTTCTTAAGCTTTGTACAGGGTGATAAGAGTGGATTGATTTGTGTTCTTCTACATGCTGACCTCCAGTTGAACCAGGACCATTTGTTGAAATTGGTATCTTTTTTCCACTAGACAGTTTTAGATCCTTTGTCAAATATCAGGTGACCATAGGTGTGTGGGTTCATTTCTGTGTATTCAATTGTATTCCACTGATCTACCCGCCTGTCTCTGTACCAATACCATACAGTTTTTTTTTTTTTGACTATTGCTCTGTAATACTGCTTGATGTCAGGGATGGTGATTCCCCCAGAAGTTTTTTTTATTGTTGAGGATATTTTTTGCTATCGTGGGTTTTTTCATTGTTCCAAATGAAATTGCAAATTGCTCTTTCTAATCCTATGAAGAATCCAGTTGGAATTTTGATGGGTATTGCATTGAATCTGTAGATTGCATTTGGCAAAATGGCCATTTTACTGTATTAATCCTGCCAATCCATGAGCTTGGAATGTGTTTCCATCTTCGGAGATCTTCAATTCCTTTTTTCAGAGACTTGAAGTTCTTGTCATTCAGATCTTTCACTTGTTTTGTTAGAGTCACACTGAGTTACTTTATGTTATTTGTGACTATTGTGAAGGGTGTTATTTCCCTAGTTTCTTTCTGAACCTGTTTAACCTTTGAGTAGAGGGAGGCTACTGATTCTTTTGAGTTAATTTTATACCAAACCATTTGCTGAAGTTGTTTATCAGGCCTAGTAGTTCTCTGGTGGAACTTTTGGGGTCACTTAAGGATACTATCATATCATCTGCAAATAGTGTTATTTTGACTTCTTCCTTTTCAATTTGTATCCTTTTGACCCACTAGGACTTTGAGTATTATATTGAATAAATAGGGAGAGAGTGTACATCCTAGTCTAGTCCCTGATTTTAGTGTGATTGCTTTAAGTTTCTCTCTATTTAGTTTGATATTGGCTACTGGTTTGCTTTGAACTTTAGTAAGGTTTCTTTTATGAATGTTAGTGCCCTTGCCTTTGGAGCATAGATACTCAGGATTGATCATTCATCTTGGTGGGTTTTTCTTTGATGAATATGAAGTATACTTCCTTGTCTTCTTTTTTGATAACTTTTGGTTTAAGTCAAGTTTTATTTGATATTAGAACGGTTACTCCAGTTTTTTTTTTTTTTTTAACATTTGCTTGGAAACTTTACTTTGAGGTGATGGCTGTCTTTGTCACTGAGGTGTGTTTCCTGTATGCAGCAAAATGCTGGGTCCTCTTTACATATCCAGTCTGTTAGTCTATGTCTTTTTATAGGGGAATTGAGTCCATTGATGTTAAGAGGTATTAAGGAATAGTGATTGCTGCTTCCTGTTATTTTTGTTGTTAGAGGTGGAATTATGTTTGTGTGTCTCTCTTCTTTTGGTTTTGTTGCAAGTAGATTACTTTTTTGCTTTTTCTAGGGTGTAGTTTCCCTCCTTTTGTTGGGGTTTTCCATTTATTATCCTTTGTAGGTCTGATTTTGTTGAAAGATATTGTATAAATTTGGTTTTGTCATCGAATATCTTGGTTTCTCCATCTATGATAATTGAGAGTTTTGCTGGACATAGTAGCATAGGCTGACATTTGTATTCTCTTAAAGTCTGTATGACATCTCCTCCAGATTTTTTGGCTTTCATAGACCCTGGTGAGAAGTATGGTATAATTCTGATAGGTCTGTCTTATATGTTACTTGACCTTTTTCCGTTACTGCTTTTACTATTCTTTGTTTTGTATGTTTGGTGTTTTGACTATTATGTGGCGGGAAGAATTTCTTTTCTGGTCCTAACTATTTGGAGTTGTGTAGGCTTCTTGTATGTTTATGGGCATCTATTTCTTTAGGATAGGGAGTTTTGTTTTGTTTTATTTTGTTTTGGTTTGTTTTCTATAATTTTGTTGAAGACATTTACTGACCCTTTAATTTGGGAATCTTTGTTCTCTTCTATATCTATTATGTTGTGGTTTGATATTCTCATTATGTCCCGAATTTCCTGGATGTTTTGGGTTAGGAGATTTTGCCTTTTACATTATCTTTGATGGTTATATCAATGTTTTCTATGGTATCTTCTGCCCCTAAGATCCTCTCTTCTATCTCTTGTATTCTGTTGGTGATGCATCTATGACTCGTGATCTCTTTCCTAGGTTTTCTATCTCCAAGCTTGTCTCCCTTTGCACTTTCTTTATTGTTTCTATTTCCATTATTAAATCCTGGATGGCTTTGTTAAATTCCTTTACCTGTTTGGTTGTGTTTTCCTGTAACTCTTTAAGGGATTTTTGTGTTTCCTCTTTAAGATCTTCTACTTGTTTACCTGTATTGTCCTGTATTATTTTAAGGGAGTTATTTATGTCCTTCTGAAAGTCCTCTATCATCATCATGAGATGTAATTTTATATCTGAATCTTGCTTTTTCATTGTTTTTGGGTTTTTGGATATCCATTATTTGCTTTGATGGGAGAATTGGGCTCTGATGATGCCAAGTAGTCTTTGTTTTTGTTGCTTAGGTTCCTGTGCTTGCCTCTTGCTGTCAGGTTGTCTATGTTGTTAGCTTGTCTTGCTGTCTCTGACAGTGGCTTGACCATCCTGTAAGCCTGTCTGTCAGAACTCCTTTAGACCTGTTTTCTTTCAGCTGGATCTTGGAACAGAGAACTGCTCCTAGGTTTTGTGATCTGAAGCCTTCAGGTTGGTCTCTTGGAGCAGAAGAGTTGGTCTTACCTCTGCTCTCTGGTGTGTTAGCTCTCCAGAGGACTGGCTTTCAGCTCTGGGCTCACAGAAACTGGAAGGGACCTGCCCCTGACTGTTCCTAGGTTCCTGTGCACAGAGGCCACAGAGGATACTAGGCAGGTCCCTCTTCATTCAGGAATGTGGGCTCTCAAGATTTTCTACACGTCTGTGAATACAGCTCTCTCCCCCATTTGGATATGGAGAACTTTGCAACCAGTTCAGTTCTGGGCTCATTCAGAAACCAGAAAGTTCCTGCTGTTGACTGTGCCTATGTTCCTCTATCTAGAGGGCATTAGGCAAGTTCCTCTTGGGCCAGGAATTTGAGCAGAAGTGGTGTCTCCTCTGAGTTCTCAGGATTATCTGAGTTCTGAGAGTCCAGCTCTCTCCCTCATAGGATTTGGGTACAGACAGCTGTGGGAGCTGATCAGCTCTGGGTGCAAGCAGAAACCGGATTGTTCTGTCCCAAACTACTACTGCCTTTGTGTGTCCTGAGGCCACCACAGGGGTAGGTTAGAGTAGAAAAGTTGGTCTAAGTCTGCTCTCGGGTGTGTCAGCTCTCCAGCTTTCTTTTCTTTGGCTTTCAACTGTGGGCTCGGCATAAACCAGAAGAGTCTTGCCCATGACTGCTCCTAGGTTCCTGTGCCCACAGGGCACAGAGGGCTCTAGGCCAGCTCCTCTTGAGTCAGGAATGTGGGCAGAAGTATTTGTCTCCTCTGAGCTCTCAGGATTGTCCACACTTCTGCCTACCTCATCTATTTTAACAGGGGTTAGAGGATCTGTTAAGTAGTTCTCTTAGGCACATTCTTAGGAGCTTGGAGTACTGTCCCCTGGGATCAGACTGAAAGTGGAGTCAGTGAACAGTGTCCTCCTGTACCTTACCAAAGTTGTTGATGAATCTCAAGTAGCTCCATCTTTCTTGTCTTCACTTTTCATTGTAAAAGTAATATTTAATTAATTCAGTGATCCTTTAAAATTTCAGTGATCCTTTTTTTTTTAAATGTGAAAGTTGGAGAGAGAAAAAAACAATGTCTTTGAAATGAAATAATTCCTGTTGACATATAAAAGAGAGTAAAACATTTCGTGGCAGGATATAAATTACAAAGAAAGATATGAAATGATAAAAACCCTTTTCCTTTTTAACCCAGTCCATTTCCCTAAAGATAATCTTTTAATAACGTCTAACAGCTTATGCATTTTTGATCAGAAATAAATATGCATGGCAGTATCTCCAGTGTGTGTATGTCTTTGAAGAAAAATTGTACTAAGAAACCAGCTATACCACACAGTACTCTCTACTTTACCTTTTTTCATGAGTTACATTATAGGAGGTATTTTTATTCTAGGTTAATCATTAGAAATAATCTTGAGAGGAAAGCATTACCTAAAGTGCTTGAAGCACTTGAAGGTTCAATTTGCCAGTACAAACACACAAAAACCACTTTATTATACACTGTCTCTACTTTCACAATTATTCTCTAGATGGACTTTCAGGGCATTTGATGCCCCTTATTTCTTTCAAATACTATAATAAATATCCTTCCATGAGTATATTATTTTTCAACTTTTGAGCCAATGGATAGGGCTCAAAAGTTATGCTTTAAATCATCTGTGTAGGTATTGAGTAAGTGCCTAGTTTTGCAAGTACTGGTTGACCATAAGGTAACTCTTTTAATTTGAATCATTTAAATTCAGTCATTTTTTCTTATGGATAAGTTTTAGTCATACTTTTCATATTCTGAGTCCACATAATTTGTCTTATGTATTTGTTGAAAATACATTCTCAAAGTCTGTGGATACTGTTTTTAAAGGCAGTTTTCAAACGATAAAAAAATTAAAATCTTTTTATTCTATAACAAACATGTTAAGTTTTTCTATTTTTTCTTTTTAACTTTTACTCTAATCATCCAGAAGCAATGCAATGCTAATAATTCTCCCTCACTGAATAAGAAACCAGTTATGAGATGCTCAAGTGAAGCTCTATTATGAAATTTTAAGCATCCTCCCTTTTAGATAGATAGTCTCACTTACTATTAATGTTTGGATGTTAATCTACAACTTTAAATGCAGTAGTGTACTTTTTAATTAGGTACACCATAGTTTTTTGCATATATGTTTAGTATAGTAATGTCTTCTTGGTTAACTGTTACCTTGATGAGAACATTAGTTTTAGCTTAAAGTCTACTTTGTCAGGTCTTATTATAACTGTGTCTGTTTAATTCCTGGTCTTATTTGATTGGAGTACCTTTAGTTCATTCTATCTTTAACTTCATGTTTCTGTAGACAAAATCAGATTTCATTTCTTGGTCAATTCAGATAGCCTGTATATTTTGATGGGGAAATTAAGGCCATTGATATTTAAAGACATTGAAATGTATGCATATGCATGAACCACAATTATTTTGCAGTTGATTTTTGGTGCTGTTGCTTGTGTCCTTGGTGGTATTTTGTGTTTTAGTGATTGGAACTACATTTTTTATTTCCACAGTATTTTGGTCATACTCATTCCTCATTTCAACCTGAAATATGGCTTCCTGTAATTTCTTTACAATTGGTTCGTTGGATATACATTTTTTGGACTGTTTATATCATAATTGTTTTCTTTCTCTTTCAAATATGGTGGATAGTTTTAGTGGATATATTAGTCTAAGCTGGCCCTCATGGTCTTTTAGGACTTCTCATTCATTGTTCCTAACTCTTCCTGTTTAAAGAGTTTCTACTAATAAATCAGCTGTTCTTTTGTTAATATATATCAATATTTATTCATACATACATACATACATACATATCTTGTGTTTTTTTTTATCTCTTGCAGCTTTCAATACACTTTCTTTGTTCTGTATATTTAGTGTTTAACTAAGATATGCCATGGTGGATTCTTTCTTTGTTGTCTATTTGGTGTTTGTGTGATTTGTTTATCTGTATGGGTGTGTCTTTCTTTAGTTTAGAGTTTTCCTCTGTGATCTTATTGAATCTCTCATCTATCTTATTGACTAAGGATTCTTCTATTTGTATAATTTGAAGCCCCTTCCCTCCCCTGTGGTATCCAAATTTCTTAGTTCCTTTCCTGTGTTTTTTTTTTAAACATTCTTTGTTTATTTAATCTATATCTTCTAATTTAAGTAGAATCTTTTTGAGTCCTTTTGACTCTTCTACTTGTAAGGCTTTTCTTTCAGATGAATTATTAGGGTTTTCAATTCCAACTTCAATGGAGGGCTTGAGCCCTCTTCAATGTTTCTATCTCTTTGTCAAATTCTATTTTAAAATGTTGGGATGTCTTCTCTATTTTTATGTGTATGGTCTGGTACAAGAATTGACTTTCATATTGAATTTCAAATATTCAATATCATTTATGTTGTCTTTCATTTTCTTATTCTTATATGTTAAAAATCCATTGACCAAAGACATATAGCCCTATCTGGGCTTAGTTCAATCTCCCTCCCTCTCTTCCTCTCTTTCTCTCTCTGTCTCTTTCTTTCTCTGTATCTATCTATCTATCTATCTATCTATCTATCTATCTATCTATCTATCTCTGTCTCTCTTTCCTTCCTTCCTTTCTTTCCTTTTTTCCTTCATTTCTTTTTTCTTTTCTACATTTCTTTTAACATGACGAGTTACAAATACCCAGTTATCACACTTATTAACCAAAAATAAATCAGGTCTTTTTGTTGTTGTTTGTTTGTTTTTTATAATACTGATATTACATCTGCCTTGCCTGTTATAATTGATGATATCTTGAAACCAGGTGGAAAAAGTCCTGCTAATCTATCTAATTTCAGCCCTCCTCTGTATTTCTTTTCTTCCTCTTTCCATCACTCCCTTCTTTCCCCTTCCTTCATTTTCCTTCTTCTTCCTTATTTCTCCTCTCTCTTTATTTGTTTTATTTCCTTCTCTCCTTTACTCATTGTCTTCTTTCTTCAAAATGCCCATATCTTCAAAATGTTTCAATACCTTTTACCAATTTCTGCAAAATCTACTTTGGATTTAATGAGATTGGCCACATAAAGAAAACTTTTTGGTTGTCCAATTTGTCTCTTTCCTAATATGATACAGATTGAATTTTATCTAATAAGTCTACATTTTGAAAAGAAATAAAAATCACATATATGTAATTTGAAATGATTACCAAGTTGTTTCAATATCATTTATGGAAAACTCCTCACTTTAGAGTTGAAATGCCCCATCAGCTAAGTTTTAGCATATTTTTATTTTCCAGTCATCTGATGACCAAAAGTGCTTTAATGTTTAAAATTATATGTAATGCATTGTGTTTGGCTTGATATGAGGCTGTATTCATGATTGATTACACTTTTGCTTCCTTGTTTTGTTTTTTTTTCTTTCTGTTTGTTGTATACTTAGAGTGCTGTAACTTTGTTGCTAATCAGCAAACATCTTTCTGTATAGATGAGTTCTGGATACAGCTTAAGATTCATACACCTATGTAGTACACCTTTGTTACACATAAAAAAGAAGCTAACCTTTGCTACTTACACACCACAACCTGATTATAAACAATCTTATGCAGAGTTGCCAGTTAATTAGTGTTTACTGAAAACCTATGAAATATTTTATGTAGGCTGTTTCACTTAGGACACTGGGATGTTTGTTAATGCTGAAAGGAAAAAGGCAAACTGTAATTTGTAAGCCTTTATAGTGTTAGGCAACATGCTAGATTCTGTGGCAGTCTGTTTGATTTAATACTTTAAAGAAATCTATAAATTAGCAATATCATCACCATTTTATAGGTATTCTACGTAAAATATGCACTTTAAGGAGCATGCCTGAGGTCTAAACAATTACTTAATTTAGCATAGATTGTGTTCTTAGTGTTCCAGCTGCCATAGAGAATCTAAGCACTTTAATTGTTACAAGGGAGGGAGTAAGGAGCAGTTGGATTTCTCCTTGAACTTGACAGTCAATACATCACAAATGGCAGTCAGGAAAGCATATTCTCCTTCTTAGAGTCTACTACGTAGTTTCCCTAGGGAGTTACAGAATAGATCTACTCTGTAATTTTGGATGTAGTAATTTTTGATGTGTAAAAAGTGTGACTTTGTGATACTGGAAATAAATACTTACAAGGCACTCACCCATCAGTAAATGGTCAGCCATGGGATAAATTCTATCACCAAAGGCAGTGTGGGGATCTCCTTCTCCTTTTCTTATCAATGCCTTACCATGAGAAGGGATCAGCTACCACTCTTTTATAAGACACTGTGAATTCAGTTCTAATGATTGCATTTCTGTAGAATTCTTTTATGTTTTATACTTTATGGTTTTGTTGATATTTATAAGCCTAAGGAATAAGAAGAAAATAATATATAAAACTCATATTGGTACCAAGAGTGCATAGATAAGCATTTTAGGGAATTTAGGGATCTTATTTGACACAAAACTACCTACCAGGTCAAACCAAGTATAAGACTGACAGTAGAATATGTCATTGTTTAAAGGAATGCCATTATTTAAAGGTCATGACTTCTGGATATGGCCACAGATCTCTGCCACCTGCTATAATAACAGCACAGAGGATGATAGATTATTAAGGTACCTGGGGAAGATAGGGAAGTATTATGAGAGTTCATACAGAGAGCCACACCAATACAGGAAAACAGATGTTACTCTCCCTATGAATATTAGGACCAGTGCCAGTTTTAAATAAACTTAAACTTATATTTAAGCGAATTACTTCTGACTCTTGAATTTGATACTAACTAGTTTTATGCCTTTAGAAAATGTTTAAAGCATGTTGTTTAATAAACTAACTGCTTGTCACCTATGAAACTTAAGTTAAAATTACGTTCAATGAAATTCAGTTTCTCAGTTGCATAACATGTAAGTGATAATTATTCCTATGTAGCCTATGTTGTTGACCAGGGCAGAAGATGATTTTTAATAGTGCTGAAAGTTTTAGTTGACAAGTATTGGTAAATCCCTCTTGGCTTGGCTTTCTACCTTTGTAAAATAAAAGTACTCCTACACTTCTCTACCATCCTGAGCCTTGGAGGATTGTAACTTAACACTCCGATAGGAAAGCTTAGGTTGTAGTATGTTATAAATTGGGTTAAAAATTCAAGTGGAATTCAGACTCTGCTTTTCACTATGCTCTGTCCTTGATTGGGAAGCTCTTCACTGCAACAAAGGAGAAAGGGGAGTGTGAGTCACTGCTTGGCATATGGTGCTCCTTTTCCAGAGTATTGCATGTCATGTATGCATATATGTATTGTCCAATACATATTCATAGCTACATAAACCTCCAGAGTATTGGTGACTACAAACCTACAACATCCATGGGAAGCAGTAGAATCTACCATTATAATGCTCCCATTAATTTCACATAACTAAGAATTTGGTTTTCTAAAGACCATGTCCTACACATTTAGGAGTAGGTATATATGCAGAGCAACATCTGTTCATCAAATATTTGTGTACACTAGAGCTGTGTAAGAGCCAATTAGGGAAGGTCAAATACCAGTGCTATAGCCAAGTGTCACTATTCTGACATCATCTATGTTGTTCTAAGATTGTTCTGCACAGAGTGATCATATCTGCCAGAGTTCTCCCTCTGTGGCTTCCTTTTTTAAAGCGTTAACTACACATTTGCATTATTAAATGAAGCATCTCTCCTTTTATAATAGTTATGTTGTTTATAATATTTATTTAGATGAAAAAAATCACAGTTCATATCCCCCATGACTGGGAGTCATCATTAGGATCACTTCATATATTACAGGAAGTTTCCACAGCACTAGGTTTCCACAACACTCCCATATGCCAGCTCCCCAATTCCAACTGTCTCTCCCTACACTCTCTCTTTCCACGCCATTTCACCTGATCCATTCCCTTGCTCCCATCCCAATCCATTCCCACTCCATTCATAATATCTATTTCCCACTCCAAGGGAGATCCATGGATACCTAACATATGGGTCTACAAAGTGTAGCTTGGTCATAATTTACTAGACTAAATACCCTTTTATAAGTGAATGTATAATATATTTATCTTTCTGGGCCTGGATTACCTCACTAAGGATGATATTTTTCTAGTTTTATTCATTTACCTGCAAACTTCCTGATGTCATTGTTTTTAACAATTGACTAATACTCGATTGTGTAAATGTGCTACATTTTCTTTATGTCTTCTTCTGTTGAGGGACATCTAGGTTGTTTCCAGTTTCTTGCTATTATGAATACAGCCCCAGTGAAGATGGTTGAACATGTGTCTCTGTTGTTAGATGGAGAATCCTTTGGATATATGTTCAAAAGTGGTATAGTCAGATCTTGATCTACATTGATTTCCAGCTTTCTGAGGAACTGCCATATTGATTGTCATAATGGCTGTACAAGTTTACATTACCATCTTTTTTCCAGGTAAAACTTTCAGTGATAAGACTAGATTGGATTCACTTGAGCTGTTGACCAAGGCAATCCCATGGAAGTTTCTAAACAGTCTGGGCTGATAGGAAGACAAGTATCAGCCTGACTTATCAAACTGACAGCAGGGGCCCCATTGTAGAGGACACACCCACCCAAATCATTGAACATGGAGAAATCAAGCTTGTGTCTACACTGAAACTTTATCCTTAAGTTATAGTCTCTTTGCTGCAAGAAAATCCTCTACTGGCTACCAAATGAAAAATGTGGACACCAACCCAGCACAGAACCTTTGACCTACAATCTCTCCTGTCTGCAAAATATGCTAAGGAAATGGTAGCACAGGACTTGTGGTAGTCAACCAATGTCTGATTTGACTTAAGGCTCACTCCATAGGAAGTAGTGAGCCTTACTCAACACTGCTTGAGTAACCAAGTGCCAGAGAGTAGATAGCCCAGAGACCTATGGTAAACACAAACACCTTAATAATGAGCATCATCAATAGAATGACTTCTAATGATATTCTTCTATACTCATAGACTAGTGCCTTATCTAGTTTTCATCAGAGAAACTTCCTCTGGCAGCAGATGGAAACAGATGGAGAAACACATAGCCAGGCATTATGAGGAGAGTAACTCTAACTTTAAGGTCTCTAAAAAATTCCCTTTACAACCTCCCATGGAAAAGGATACAGAAAGATTGTAAGATGTAAAGAGTATGGTGGACATCAGGAAAATGGGGTTCTCTGAATCACTAAGTTTGGCACATGAAACTGAATCAGCAAGAATCTGGCCTATATGGGTCTGCAGCAGGTCCTCTGAGTATAGCTATTAACTCAGTATTTTCATGGGACTCAGGACTTTGAGAAAGAATGAGTCTCTGAGTCTTGTGACTGCTCTTAGAACTCTTTTTCTTCTGTTGGATTGCTCTGTGCAACTTCAATAGGATCATTTTGCTTCATCTTATTATATTTTATTTTGTTCATGCTTGGTTATTATCTCTTATAAGCCTGTTCTTTTCTAGTTAGAGACAGAGAGGTAGTGAATACAGAGGAAGGGGAGGTTGAAGGAACTGAGAGGAATAGAAGGCAGGGAAACTATAATCAGGACATATTGTATGAGAAAATAATCTATTTTCAATAAATGAAAAGGGATGAAAGAAATATATAACACCACTAATGTGTTTCTAAGATAAAAAGAGACATAAAAAAAGAAAAGTCAGAGTTTAAAAAATTGGAACGGAGTACAGATGATTACAGATAATTCAAGTCCAATAGTTGGGGTCATAAGTATCTGGAATGTACACCCTAATACTTTGAGAAATGTTTAGTGAGCCACCTAGACCATTTCTTTCTATCTATATAATTGGTGGATTTGTAAAAGCAATGGCAAGTCTGTGCTTTGGACTTGTAATTCAGTGGGTACAGCCATAACCTAGGTTATAAGTTCTTCATTTCCTTGCTTGTGGTGTTATGAATTTTATAAAACTTGGATTATAGTTCCTTCTTCCATTCTGCTTAGAAGTCAGAATGACACCAGTGATATTATAGGAGATTTGAGTCTCTCAGTGGCAGGTTTTAATCATAGCTGGTCCAGGAAATATGATCTCTAAAGTTCCAATATACTGAAAATGAGTAAACTACATAGACACTATACCATTAAATATCTTGAAAGGTAGGGCAGTTACTATTCATAATTTAAACTCAAATCTAAGACCAAAGCCAATGGTCTTAATAGACTGACACCTTTAGCTTTCTACAGTCAGTTTCTTTATCTATCAAGTAGGAGTTATAAATAATGGTATTTATTCCATAAAGGTGTTGAGAAAGTGACATAATATAACATAAAATGATTATTTAAATCTGGGAATTACTACTCATCTGACTTCCTCTTACAACTATTCTAAAAAACAAACGTGTAATCTCCTATCTGTAGCCAAAATTCTATTAAATGTATGACAGAAAAACATGTTGAGTTTAATCAAGTCTTTTTTAATTGTTTGGTTGTTTATTTTGTTTTTTTCCTAATCTGATTTTAGGTAAATAAAGCAATGTGCCTATAGAATTGGGAATTCGATGAAAGATGGCTTCCTTTGAAAGAACATTGTGAAAAAACATTGCCCATTAACCGGGGGGGGGGGGGGGAACCTCTCAGTGATTATTAAGTCTGGTAGCAACCTGAAATAACTGCTTAAAGTTTCCAGTCCAACTGGCATAAGTAACTAAGGTCAACAAAATTGCTCCTAGGCCCCTCTTTCTCCCAGTTAGTAAATCTAAAACATGTTGCAAATCAACAAAGTAAATATTTTTTGAATATTATTGAGGTTGTATTTTTCTTGGGAAGAATTTAGAGACCTCTGGCAACCAAGGTTAATTGCATTCATTTCAGCTTGAAAGAGCACTAGATTTGATTTAAAGTTTTAAAGACTCCAAAATCCCAGCGATTGTGGCATTATTTTATTGGGTGTTTATCTATGCTATCACTACAGTGATCTGGGTTGATCATTGTACAATCACGTACCCAGTAAATGATTAATGGTTTTACATCTGTGATGTTCAGGGAAAAAATTATATTTTCACTGGGAAAGCTTCACTGTGCACGTAGACTGGTTTCAGGAAACCTTTTCAACTAGTTATTCTAAACAGACCATGAAGCTACCTACTTTAAAGATGGCTTTGGGTTCATGTACTTTTTTTTTAAAATGAATGTTCTACTTTTGTATTTAAAATGTTTGTCTTTTATTACGCTCATTTTGTTAGTGAAGAAAACTTATTTAGCTTAAAAAAAGAACAGCTTTTTTTCCTTTCAAGTAGATCCTGTCATAAATGCCAGCCATGAAATTCAAAAGAACATACCTCTTTAAAAATCAAAGCAGATTCTTATTGCATTGTTGGGGATTTCCTCAAAGACAAAATTCATCTATGTATATCTCCCAGGAGAAGCAACACATTTTTAAAAAAAGAAAATCAAGCTCACTGTTTTTCTTCATCTTCAATTGTAAATCCACACATTCACACTGGAAATATGTAACTTTATCACAATACCCTAGTACGCAGAACTAGAACCATGACTTCCTTAAGCTATTGTCAATTTTATCTCTTTCCAGCAGCATGAATACTGTAGTATTTAGCCTTAATTTATCCCAAAGTGTATATATTGGAGTGTTTTCATGTAGCCAAATTTTGTTTTACTCTTTATAACCCTTAGATTGCTAGTTACAAAATACATTTTTATGGTAGAAACTAAATTCTGCGAAATTGTCCTGGGATCAAAGCAAGACAATGAATGCTATTTACAGCTGCAGTCTCTTAAGTGG
The DNA here is from genome assembly GCF_021556685.1 of Rattus norvegicus. Classification (NCBI taxonomy): domain Eukaryota; kingdom Metazoa; phylum Chordata; class Mammalia; order Rodentia; family Muridae; genus Rattus; species Rattus norvegicus. Next base: position 44,239,465 of record NC_141551.1, on the reverse strand, counting down.
ATTGGATTAAGTTGACCTAGGGGATGTGTAGCAAGAAAGAAAAAGAAAGGAAAGAAGACAGAAAGAAAAAAGGTGGAAGGAAGGAAGGAAGGTGGAATGCAGGCAGGCAAGCAGACAGACAGACAGACAGAAAGACAGAAGAGAAAGAAAAGAATCTGAAGCTCACAGGTAGCTTGTTTCTTGTAAAGACCCAGAAGCTAGGAATATTAGACAGATATTAGAAAGTATCAGATTAACAAAATGTTGATTACAAACGATAAAGATACTAAGTAAATAAAATTTGTGATGTAGTTTCTTTTTTTTTTTTACATTGAACTTTCTTTTTTTTTTTATTAACTTGAGTATTTCTTATATACATTTCGAGTGTTATTCCCTTTCCCGGTTTCCGGGCAAAAATCCCCCTCCCCCCTCCCCCCTCCCCTTCCTTATGGATATTCCCCTCCCAACCCTCCCCCCATTGCCGCCCTCCCCCCAACAGTCTAGTTCACTGGGGGTTCAGTCTTAACAGGACCCAGGGCTTCCCCTTCCACTGGGGCTCTTACTAAGATGTTCATTGCTACCTATGAGGTCAGAGTCCAGGGTCAGTCCATGCATAGTCTTTAGGTAGTGGCTTAGTCCCTGGAAGCTCTGGTTGCTTGGCATTGTTGTACATATGGGGTCTCGAGCCCCTTCAAGCTCTTCCAGTTCGTTCTCTGATTCCTTCAATGGGGGTTCTATTCTCAGTTCAGTGGTTTGCTGCTGGCATTCGCCTCTGTATTTACTGTATTCTGGCTGTGTCTCTCAGGAGCGATCTACATCCGGCTCCTGTCGGTCTGCACTTCTTTGCTTCATCCATCTTGTCTAATTGGGTGGCTGTATATGTATAGGCCACATGTGGGAAGGCTCTGAATGGGTGTTCCTTCAGTCTCTGTTTTAATCTTTGCCTCTCTCTTCCCTGCCAAGGGTATTCTTGTTCCCCTTTTAAAGAAGGCATGAAACATTCACATTTTGATCATCCATCTTGAGTTTCATTTGTTCTAGGCATCTAGGGTAATTCAAGCATTTGGGCTAATAGCCACTTATCAATGAATGCATACCATGTATGTCTTTCTGTGATTGGGTTAGCTCACTCAGGATGATATTTTCCAGTTCCAACCATTTGCCTACGAATTTCATAAGGTCGTTGTTTTTGATAGCTGAGTAATATTCCATTGTGTAGATGTACCACATTTTCTGTATCCATTCCTCTGTTGAAGGGTATCTGGGTTCTTTCCAGTTTCTGGCTATTATAAATAAGGCTGCTAAGAACATAGTGGAGCACGTGTCTTTTTTATATGTTGGGGCATCCTTTGGGTATATGCCCAAAAGAGGTATAGCTGGATCCTCAGGCAGTTCAATGTCCAATTTTCTGAGGAACCTCCAGACTGATTTCCAGATTGGTTGTACCAGTCTGCAATCCCACCAACAATGGAGGAGTGTTCCTCTTTCTCCGCATCCTCGCCAGCATCTGCTGTCACCTGAGTTTTTGATCTTAGCCATTCTCACTGGTGTGAGGTGAAATCTCAGGGTTGTTTTGATTTGCATTTCCCTTATGACTAAAGATGTTGAACATTTCTTTAGGTGTTTCTCAGCCACTCGGCATTCCTCAGCTATGAATTGTTTGTTTAGCTCTGAACCCCATTTTTAATAGGGTTATTTGTCTCCCTGCGGTCTAACTTCTTGAGTTCTTTGTATATTTTGGATATAAGGCCTCTATCTGTTGTAGGATTGGTAAAGATCTTTTCCCAATCTGTTGGTTGCCATTTTGTCCTAACCACAGTGTCCTTTGCCTTACAGAAGCTTTGCAGTTTTATGAGATCCTATTTGTTGATTCTTGATCTTAGAGCATAAGCCATTGGTGTTTTGTTCAGGAAATTTTTTCCAGTGCCCATGTGTTCCAGATGCTTCCCTAGTTTTTCTTCTATTAGTTTGAGTGTGTCTGGTTTGATGTGGAGGTCCTTGATCCACTTGGACTTAAGCTTTGTACAGTGTGATAAGCATGGATCGATCTGCATTCTTCTACATGTTGACCTCCAGTTGAACCAGCACCATTTGCTGAAAATGCTATCTTTTTTCCATTGGATGGTTTTGGCTCCTTTGTCAAAAATCAAGTGACCATAGGTGTGTGGGTTCATTTCTGGGTCTTCAATTCTATTCCATTGGTCTATCTGTCTGTCTCTGTACCAATACCATGCAGTTTTTATCACTATTGCTCTGTAATACTGCTTGAGTTCAGGGATAGTGATTCCCCCTGAAGTCCTTTTATTGTTGAGGATAGTTTTAGCTATCCTGGGTTTTTTGTTATTCCAGATGAATTTGCAAATTGTTCTGTCTAACTCTTTGAAGAATTGGATTGGTATTTTGATGGGGATTGCACTGAATCTGTAGATCGCTTTTGGTAAAATGGCCATTTTTACTATATTGATCCTGCCAATCCATGAGCATGGGAGATCTTTCCATCTTCTAAGATCTTCTTCAATTTCTTTCTTCAGTGTCTTGAAGTTCTTATTGTACAGATCTTTTACTTGCTTGGTTAAAGTCACACCGAGGTACTTTATATTATTTGGGTCTATTATGAAGGGTGTCGTTTCCCTAATTTCTTTCTCGGCTTGTTTCTCTTTTGTGTAGAGGAAGGCTACTGATTTATTTGAGTTAATTTTATACTCAGCCACTTTGCTGAAGTTGTTTATCAGCTTTAGTAGTTCTCTGGTGGAAGTTTTGGGATCACTTAAATATACTATCATATCATCTGCAAATAGTGATATTTTGACTTCTTTTCCAATCTGTATCCCCTTGACGTCCTTTTGTTGTCTGATTGCTCTGGCTAGAAATTCAAGAACTATATTGAATAAGTAGGGAGAGATTGGGCAGTCTTGTCTACTCATTGATTATAGTGGGATTGCTTCAAGTTTCTCTCCATTTAGTTTAATGTTAGCAACTGGTTTGCTGTATATGGCTTTTACTATGTTTAGGTATGGGCCTTGAATTCCTATTCTTTCCAGGACTTTTATCATGAAGGGGTGTTGAATTTTGTCAAATGCTTTCTCAGCATCTAATGAAATGATCATGTCGTTTTGTTCTTTCAGTTTGTTTATATAATGGATCACGTTGATGGTTTTCCGTATGTTAAATCATCCCTGCATGCCTGGGATGAAGCCTACTTGATCATGGTGGATGATTGTTTTGATGTGCTCTTGGATTCGGTTTGCCAGAATTTTATTGAGTATTTTTGCGTCGATATTCATAAGGGAAATTGGTCTGAAGTTCTCTTTCTTTGTTGTGTCTTTGTGTGGTTTAGGTATAAGAGTAATTGTGGCTTCATAGAAGGAATTCGGTAGTGCTCCATCTGTTTCAATTTTGTGGAATAGTTTGGATAATATTGGTATGAGGTCTTCTATGATGGTCTGATAGAATTCTGCACTAAACCCGTCTGGACCTGGGCTCTTTTTGGTTGGGAGACCTTTAATGACTGCTTCTATTTCCTTAGGAGTTATGGGGTTGTTTAACTGGTTTATCTGTTCCTGATTTAACTTCGGTACCTGGTATCTGTCTAGGAAATTGTCCATTTCCTGCAGATTTTCAAGTTTTGTTGAATATAGGTTTTTATAGTGAGATCTGATGATTTTTTGAATTTCCCTGAATCTGTAGTTATGTCTCCCTTTTCATTTCTGAATTTTATTAATTTGGACACACTCTCTGTGTCCTCTCGTTAGTCTGGCTAAGGGTTTATCTATCTTGTTGATTTTCTCAAAGAACCAACTTTTGGTTCTGTTTATTCTTTCTATGGTCCTTTTTGTTTCTACTTGGTTGATTTCAGCTCTGAGTTTGATTATTTCCTGCCTTCTACTCCTCCTGGGTGTATTTGCTTCTTTTTGTTCTAGAGCTTTTAGGTGTGCTGTCAAGCTGCTGACATATGCTCTTTCCTGTTTCTTTCTGCAGGTACTAAGCGCTATGAATTTTCCTCTTAGCACAGCTTTCATTGTGTCCCATAAGTTTGGGTATGTTGTACCTTCATTTTCATTAAATTCTAAAAAGTCTTTAATTTCTTTCTTTATTTCTTCCTTGACCAGGTTATCATTGAGTAGAGCATTGTTCAATTTCCATGTATATGTGGGCATTCTTCCCTTATTGTTATTGAAGACCAGTTTTAGGCCGTGGTGGTCTGATAGCATGCATGGGATTATTTCTATCTTTCTGTACCTGTTCGGCCCGTTTTTTGACCCATTATATGGTCAATTTTGGAGAAAGTACCATGAGGAGCTGAGAAGAAGGTATATCTTTTTCTTTAGGATAGAATGTTCTATAAATATCCGTTAAGTCCATTTGGCTCATGACTTCTCTTAGTCTGTCTACGTCTCTGTTTAATTTCTGTTTCCATGATCTGTCCATTGATGAGATTGGGGTGTTGAAATCTCCCACTATTATTGTATGAGGTGCAATGTGTGTTTTGAGCGTTAGTAAGGTTTCTTTTACTTATGTAGGTGCCCTTGTATTTGGGGCATAGATATTTAGGATTGAGAGTTCATCTTGGTGGATTTTTCCTTTGGTAAATATGAAGTGTCCTTCCTTATCTTTTTTGATGACTTTTAGTTGAAAATTGATTTTATCTGATATTAGAATGGCAACTCCAGCTTGCTTCTTCTGACTATTTGCTTGGAAAGTTGTTTTCCAGCCTTTCACTCTGAGGTAGTGTCTGTCTTCGTCTCTGAGGTGTGTTTCCTGTAGGCAGCAGAATGCAGGGTCCTCGTTGCGTATCCAGTTTGTTAATCTATGTCTCTTTATTGGGGAGTTGAGGCCATTGATGTTGAGAGATATTAAGGAATAGTGATTATTGCTTCCTCTCATATTCATATTTGGATGTGAGGTTATGTTTGTGTGCTTTTCTTCTCTTTGTTTTGTTGCCAAGACGATTAGTTTCTTGCTTCTTCTAGGGTATAGCTTGCCTCCTTATGTTGGGTTTTACAATTTATTATCCTTTGTAGTGCTGCATTTGTAGAAAGATATTGTGTAAATTTGTTTTTGTCATGGAATATCTTGGTTTCTCCATCTATGTTAATTCAGAGTTTTGCAGGATACAGTAACCTGGGCTGGCATTTGTGTTCTCTTAGGGTCTGTATGACATCTGTCCAGGATCTTCTGGCCTTCATAGTTTCTGGCGAAAAGTCTGGTGTGATTCTTATAGGTCTGCCTTTATATGTTACTTGACCTTTTTCCCTTACTGCTTTTAATATTCTTTCTTTATTTTGTGCGTTTGGTGTTTTGACTATTATGTGACGGGAGGTGTTTCTTTTCTGGTCCAATCTATTTGGAGTTCTGTAGGCTTCTTGTATGCCTATGGGTATCTCCTTTTTTAGGTTAGGGAAGTTTTCTTCTATGATTTTGTTGAAGATATTTACTGGTCCTTTGAGCTGGGAGTCTTCACTCTCTTCTATACCTATTATCCTTAGGTTTGATCTTCTCATTGAGTCCTGGATTTCCTGTATGTTTTGGACCTGTAGCTTTTTCTGCTTTACATTATCTTTGACAGTTGAGTCAATGATTTCTATGGAATCTTCTGCTCCTGAGATTCTCTCTTCCATCTCCTGTATTCTGTTGGTGAAGCTTGTATCTACAACTCCTTGTCTCTTCTTTTGGTTTTCTATATCCAGGGTTGTTTCCATGTGTTCTTTCTTGATTGCTTCTATTTCCATTTTTAATTCCTTCAACTGTTTGATTGTGTTTTCCTGGAATTCTTTCAGGGATTTTTGTGACTCCTCTCTATGGGCTTCTACTTGTTTAATTATGTTTTCCTGGAATTCTTTCAGGCATTTTTGTGATTCCTCTCTGTAGGCTTCTATTTGTTCTCTAAGGGAGTTCTTCACGTCTTTCTTGAAGTCCTCCAGCATCATGATCAAACATGATTTTGAAACTATATCTTGCTTTTCTGGTGTGTTTGGATATTCCATGTTTGTTTTGGTGGGAGAATTGGGCTCCGATGGTGCCATGTAGTCTTGGTTTCTGTTGCTTGGGTTCCTGTGCTTGCCTCTCGCCATCAGATTATCTCTAGTGTTACTTTGTTCTGCTATTTCTGACAGTGGCTAGACTGCCCTATAAGCCTGTGTGACAGGAGTGATGTAGACCTGTTTTCCTGTTTTCTTTCAGCCTGTTATGGCGACAGAGTGTTCTGCTTTCGGGCGTGTAGTTTTCCCTCTCTACAGGTCTTCAGCTGTTCCTGTGGGCCTGTGTCTTGAGTTCACCAGACAGGTCACTTGCAGCAGAAAAGTTGGTCTTATCTGTGGTCCCGAGGCTCAAGTTTGCTCACGGGGTGCTGCCCAAGAGCTCTTCGCGGCAGCAGCAACCAGGAAGATCTGTGTCGCCGTTTCCGGGAGCTTCAGTGCACCAGGGTTCCAGATGGCGTTTGGTGTTTTCCTCTGGTGTCTGAGATGTGTATGCAGAGTGCAGTCTCTTCTGGTTTCCCAGGCGTGTCTGCCTCTCTGAGGGTTTAGCTCTCCCTCCCACGGGATTTGGGTGCAGAGAACTGTTTATCTGGTCTGTTTCCTTCAGGGTCCGTCGGTGTCTCAGAGGCAGCGGTCCTGCTGCTCCTGGGCCCTCCCCCACGGGAACCCAGACGCCTTATACAGTTTCCTCTTGGGCCAGGGATGTGGGCAGGCGTGGGCAGTGTTGGTGGTCTCTTCCGCTCTGCAGGCTCAGGAGTGCCCACCTGACCAGGCGGTCGGGTCTCTCTCCCACGTTGTCTGGGCGTGATGTAGTTTCTAAGTTGAATCATCACTTTGAATTACTGAAACTAAAAAAGTATTTTATTTTAATGGAAACAAATGAAAAAGTGTAGGCTAAGGATAGCTCCTGCTCCGGTTTTATGGGACCCACACAACGACTAAGCTGCATATCTGCTACATATGTGTTGGGAAGCCTTGGTCCAGCCCGTGTATGCTCTTTGGTTGGTGGTTCAGTCTCTGAGAGCACCAAGGGGACAGATTAGTTGACTCTGTTGGTCTTCCTGTGGTGTTCCATTCCCCTTCAGGGTGCTCAATCCTTCCCCCAGTTCTTCCATAAGCGTCCTCAAGCTACATCCATTGTTTTGTTGTGGGTGTCTGCATCAGTTGGAGTCAGCTGCTGGGTAGAGTTTCTCAGAGGATAACCATGCTAGATTCCTATCTGCAAGGATAACAAAGTATCATTAATATTGTCAGGAATTGGTGCTTGCCAATTAGACCCATGGGATGGGTCTAAAGTGGGGCCAGTTATTGATGGCCATTCCCTTATCTCTGCTCCCTCACCAATCCCTGCATTTTTTTGTAGACAGGATAAATTTGAGGTTGAAAGTTTTGTGGGTGGGTTGGTATCCCTATTGCTTCACTGGGGTTCCTGCCTGACTACAGGAGGGAGCCTCTTCAGGTTCTATATTTCTAATGCTATGAGTCTGTCTGTGGGATGTGTTCTTCTAGGTAGACTGTCTTATCTGGCCTTAGTGGGAAAGGATGAGCCTATTCCCATAGAAACTTGATGTGCCAGGGTTGGGAGATACACAGAGGGCCTAAGGAGGGGGAGGGGGGAATGATTGTGGAAGGGGGTGACCAGGAGGGAGGGACAGTGAACAGAATGTAAAGTGAATAAACAAAAATATATAAAATAAAATTTTATTGTGCTAAAAACAATTAACCTGAATTCTACCTTTGTAATAGTTCATTTTTTAACTGCCTAACTTTCAGTATTGCATGATCAGCTTATAGGTGCAATGCTATACAAAATATTCCCAGATTATGGTCATCTTGTATGATTAAAATGTTGACTTGAATATAGACTAGTTCAAAATGCTGTCCTTTGTATATTTATTCTTCCTGCCTGTGAGTCTCGCTTCCCTGATTGGGATACCTTGTTCAGCTTCAGTGGAAGAGCATGTGCTTAGTCCTGCAGTGACTTGATGTACAAGGTGGGGTGGGGATGGGGGTGGGGGTTGAATGAGTATTTGGGGGGAGGGTGATACTCAGAGAAGGAAAAGGGGAGGGAGGAATGGGGTAAGGAACTTTGTGAGGTGTGACTAATTTGGGGATGTGAATTGAATAAATAAAAAAAAGTGTGTTGTGGTGTCTTACAAGGACTAAAACCATTATCTCAAAGGAACTTCAGCTCTTTCTGGAGTTAAGTTGTTGGCTCCATATTCAAAGCATCAGGAGAAGACGCTGTTGTATTTGTCTGTAAAACTAGAGTACTAGACTCAAGGAAGATGAAACCCAGAGAATGTAAGACACTAGGCAAGGTATCACTAAACTCGTGTTTAGGGAACAGGAAAACATATTCTTGCCCCTTAGGGTGATTGCACTGTCTTCTCATCTTTCAACTTGCTGCTTTGAGTTTCTTAACCCCTAAAGCAGCAATTCTTAGCCTTCCTAACACTGTGACCCTTTAATACAGTTTCCCCTGTTGTGGTGACCCTAACCATAATATTATTTTTGCTGCTATGTAATTTTGTAATTTTCCTACTATTATGAATCATATTGTAAATAATCGACATGCAGGATATCTGACAACCTACTCTTGTGAAAGGACATTTGATCCCCAAGGGAAATTTTTTGATTGCTTTACTAATATTAGGGCTTTTCTCACTAGGGTCACAAAGAGATTCATGTTTTTCCTGCATCTGAGGATAGGAAATTCAGAAATAAAGACCACAACTGGGTTTATCTTGTTAAATGTATTCAGTCATCTTATGGTAACCTTCCCATAGGCTGATAGGTTTCCCAGTCTCCCACTCTTGGTATTTAACTGGACAAAGGAAGGGATGACTTTGCTTTGGCAATCAGCTAATGAGTCCTTGTCCCATTTTCTCATCCTTCTTACTGTGTTATGCTTGGTAAAGTGACTAGTTTGGTCTACAGAGCGTGTTGCAGGATGACCAGTGCTACATAGGGATTCCCCATCTGGAAAAATCAAAACCTAACTAAACCAAGCCAAGCCAAGCCAAGCCAAGCCAAGCCAAGCCAAGCCAAGCCAAGCCAAGCCAAACCAAACCAAACCAAACCAAACCAAACCAAACCAAACCAAACCAAACCAAACTAAACTAAACTAAACCAGACCAAACCAAAACAAACCAAACTAAAACAAAACAAAACAAAAAAGGAAAAACCGCTTTAAGATTCCCTTAAGCTGATTTCTATGTTAATTCTGTATCCTTCCTTAAATAGGCACATATTCTTATTACTTTGACTAGAATTTATTTTCTTTCCACTTGACTCTTTAATCTAAGTATAAATATTATTATGGAAGGAAACTGAAACACAGATAACAAGCCTCAAAAGTGTGTGTGTGTGTGTGTGTGTGTGTGTGTGTGTGTGTGTGTGTGTGTGTGAAGGCTGGAGGGTGATGTTGTGTATCTGCCTATATTGTGATCACTTATTTTTGGAGAACAAGTCTCTCACTGAGCCCATAGATTATTGGTTGGCAAGGCTGGCTGGTCAAAGGGCCTCTAGGATCCTCACGTCTCTGTCATTCTAGTGATGGTTTACTGCTGTGGACGATCACACCTGACTTTTTCTATGAATGCTTGGGGTCCAAACTCAGGTCCTCACACTGTCACAGCAAGCATTTTACCTTCTGAGCTGTCTCCCCTGGCCTTTGATGTTTAATTTCTATGCAGGGAAGTGCACCTATGAGGCACTACACTGTACTATACTGTATTATAGTCTACTGTACTGTACCATATGTATGTTTATGTAAAATAGTATAGCATCAACGATAAAAAGGTAGGGTTTTTAAATTAATGGTCAATTCAATCTCTTAAAATTTGTCGAACTCTGAATTCTAAACATCCATATGGCCTCATTTGATTTTGGGTGAAAGAATTTTTTCTTCTCTTTGTATCCCTCTTGCACTGAGCCCAAGCTCCTCACTTCCTCTCCTTCTATCCCCTGTATGTCCCAACTTAATCTGTTCTTATTGGGGTCAGTTTAACCTCTAGGAATAGTAAAATGATCTTCTTTCTCGTTTCAGGGGTTATAAAAGTGCACCATGGATCTTCAGCACTTAACAAATTTTTGCCTAGTTAAAAAAAAAGATTCACAGACAGCAAATACAGATTTTTCTTGTCACATAAACAATTGCTAATTAAGAATAATGTGCTGTAATGAAAATCACATGGTATGTGTTTTACCAGCAGACCAAGGCTCAAGTCCCAATTTTAATTCTTACCGGGTAGGTTACCTTGCTCAAATAAATTTAATCACTAAAAATTGAGGTCCTCATGAGTTAAATCGGGGTGATCATTATAGTCACTTTCCAGTAAGAAGTGTGAGTGTTTCTGTGCGTGTGCACGCATGTATGCATAAGTCTGTTGTTTTCAATTACAAGGAACCATCTGAATGCCATTAGTGGTTTTCCTTTTCTTAGTAGCTGGGTTTTCTTGTAAAAATACATTAACTACTAATAATTGGGGTCTTCATCTGTTAAATGGGGGTTGGTAATTAGTCTGACCTTAGAATAAGGAATGCATATGCATGCATCTAATTGTAAGGAGCTTCATGAATTATAGTTATTAGTTCTTTTTGGGGGGATCTTTTAAAGTCAGTTCATCAAGTTCAATGAAGAAGAAAATTATGTTTGCATTTTCTTGCAAATTCTTATGCTTACATTTCTAATGTTTTCCTAGCAAATTTGTTATTGAAGGTACATAGAAGGGTGCTAGGCTGCTGAACTGCTTTCCCTATTATGGGGCTCTACTCAGAATTTTCTTTTTACTTCCTCTCCTTTTATTGTTCTTTCCAAAATCGTACCAGGGTGCCTCTTTCAACTTAGTTGCATGCTGCCCAAATTAATAACCAATCAAAACAGAACCAATAGAAAATAACTCTATAAACATTAACTAAAGAAAGTGCTGGCTAGACTGTTCTGATTGCACAGTGTGTGGCTACTCAACTACCGCATGTGAAAGGCCATTTAGGTTTGATGAGTTATGTTTTAATGTTACATGGGATGTATGTGCTCTCTGACATCTGTACTCTCAAGGTCAAAATCCAACTAGTCGCCAGGAAATGCTCATTATGGGTCTAAAAGTGATTTGTTCTCTGATCTTAGGCATTAATAATTATTAACTGCCTTAGTAGTAGTTATATCTACTAATATTTCCCCAGGAAAAGAACTGTTTTAAGTCAATAAAATTACTAAATCCATAACTCTGATGTCATTATTCTCCAATGATGGAGATTCTAATTTAATTTATGTACTACTTTAGTTCAGGAAATTAGCTGATGAGTCAATTTGTTTTAAGCAAATAATTGTTAAGCACAGATGTGTAGCAAGGCCTTTGAATTAAAAAGAACATTACTTCACTCCATCTCCTTTTGAGACATGACATTTTATTAATATAAGAGATGTAGAGCCTGATTACTTGAGATTGCCAATACATAAGCAGCATTAAATGAACAGTGCTTACGTAGTAGGTCTTGGAGACCTGTCTATTAGGTCACAGAGAGGGCAAAGCAAGTCCTGATCTCCTAATAAATTGAGCAATGTGTTTTCCAAAGCTGTCTGCAAGAGTGGTGGAATTGCCAGCCCTTAAGGACAATGGGTTGCTTGAAACTCTTATTTGTTTGCTGAGAGCAATTTTCAGCCTGCTTGGATCCTTATCCCAATCATATCTTCCTTCTCTCTTGCCTCTGGCTTTCAGTACTGCATGTCAAAATAGCAGTGGAACATGCATGGCACTTTTTGTTTTACAAAACGTTCACAAAAAGGGGGCAACACAGTTGGAGTATTGGCTTAATCATTCTAGTTTCCTGGAATCTAGGAAGTGCTTGGAGAAAAAGTATTTAGAAAACTGCTTTTACAACCCAAATACTTTATTCCTTCCCCCAAATCATTTTTACAGGGTCTGTCTGACATTTACTTGTTGTCGGGCTAACCTAGTAACAGTTGTACAATCCCCAAGGATTGTATTTGGATTCTTTGTGTCTAATTTCCTGATTTTAAAAATTCTTGTCTTACTGATTGTGTGTGTGTGTGTGTGTGTGTGTGTGTGTGTGTGTGTGTGTGTGTGTGCCTTCAACATAACCAAGTCAGAACCTGGCCCATAAAGATTTCAATTTATCTAATTCTTTTCTATATCTAAGTAATCTTACCATTAGTGGGTGTCTGGGTTTGGCCCTGAAATTTGTAACATTTGTAGTAAGCAATAGTTGTGTCTTTGATACAGACACTGCAAATAACACCAACTTAAATCAATTTATTACACAAGACTGAGAGCTGAGAGTCAGTAGATTTATTTCAGTTTCAGTTTAATAACACCATGAGTGTGACATCGTACAAATTGGTCATCATGGCCAACCAATAAAGTGTGCTGGTCTAGAAGTTGCTTTTCTACAGTGACTCTGTCTTGCTAGGCATTAACCATTCCCTCTGATCACCTCCAGAATTAGATCTACTCACTGAGACTCCGATGCTTGGGCTGGGTTTTTCTTTCCAGAGAAGAGTGTTCCTTCCAAATTTAAAGACCTTGAAGTAAGATGAGAAGCATTTCAGGATCTTGCAATATATATATGATAAAGGCTATGCAAACACATCTGTGAAGATCAACTGAAAGAACAGCAGTGATTGACACCTAGAGGTCTCATAGAGAGACATGTCAAGTCTACAGCAGATGACATGTATGTGTCAGCAGCAGTAAATGTTCTGATTCTCCTTTGAATGAACTAGAATGGGCTTGTTCTGTTCTGTTCTGTTCTGTTCTGTTCTGTTCTGTTCTGTTCTGTTCTGTTCTGTTCTGTATTGTTTTGTTTCAATTTTGAGACGGGGCTTCCCCTGTAAGAGCATTGGCTGTCTCAGAACTCTCTCTGTAGGCAAGACTAACCTCAAACTCACAGAGATTTGCCTGTCTCCGCCTCCAGAGTACTGGGATTAAAGGCATGCACCACCACACCAGGGGAAAGTTTGTTCTTGATATACTTATAGGTGTGAATGAAAGACCATGCCTGACATTCTTTCTCAAGACAACTTGTCATAAAAAGACCCAGATCTCCCTGATATCAATGAAGAGAATTTTGCCCAATTTCAAAGGGTCTTCCTATGTTTTTATTTCTTCCTTTATGAGGTATGAGGAAAATATTTAGGTTACATGCTTCAAAGAATGCTTTATATTTAAAAAATCTGTTTTTGATATTATAAACTAATTACATCATTTCCCTTTCTCTTTCATCCCTCTAAACCTTTCCATACTCCTTTCCATTTTGACTTTTAAATTTCATGACCTAATTTTCACTCAGGAAAATTAGTCCTCTCCAGTGAGGAGTACTTCAATTGGTTGTCCAATACCAAATGATTAGTTCTGCAAACATACATAGAATTAACATTACACAGACTCAGAAGGATATACTCAAGTCTTTAGTACACATGCGCACACATTAGTTGCTTATAGTTCTGTATGTTCTGAAGGGATTTTTTTGGATATAGTCCTGTAATTAAAAATATGAAAGAATTATTAATTTGGTAAGTGAGCAAAAGATTTGCCTATTATTATCTGAATGAAAAAGAAACTATGACTTGCTCTGGAATCTTCCTATAAGCCAGCTCATTCTCAGTATCATACGCTCAAGTAAGCATTCTTATATCCATCTTCTGGATGGAAAAACTGAAACTCACTGAACTGAGCTTAGTCATGTATTAGCTTTCTGACACTTTGCTGAAACACCTTAGCTAATCAAGATATATTGAGAAAAGATGTACCCTGTTTCAAAGTTTCGGATTTCCTAGTAAATGCCTATTGGCTGGGTTTCTGTTGAGGCTGAAGTAGGGCATGACGTGTCTCAGAATATTTATCTTATTGCTATGAGGCAAAGGAGAGAAAGTGGAAGGAACTGGATACAATCCTCTACTTGGACATACCCAAAATCATATATAAATCTTTCTCTTGTAAAGACTCCACCATCTCCCAGTGTGGTACTATCCTGGTAGACAAGCCTTTAACACTGGATCTTTGAGCGATCTGAAAGATCCAACCCATGCTAATCGTCCCAAGTAGTGACTGTTAACATGGCTACATATTATCTCCAGTTTCTTCTTAATCTGCAAGACTTGAGGCACAAAAGTATGTGGGTTGGGGCAAAGGGCTGCCCCTATCTTCCATGAGCTCACAGCAAATTCTCAGGAATAACATGTTTGCAAGATGGTTGAAAATTCTTGTATTATAGTGTCTGATTTATTTTTGGTGAAACAGTCTTGTGATACCATCAGGAAAAGCTGAACATTCAGCTTTAATTCAGTAGAGGATTAACGTAGACATCCAGATGTTCTGATAATGGGAAATGTGACTAAGGTAGCATCTGTATTGATTTCTCACTGTAGTTTTGAGATGCGGGTAAGCTTTAATTCTTTGGCTTCTTCTTTGCTCTCTGAAGTGAGAAATAAATTGAACTGAAACTGTTACAACATGGTCACTGCTATCTCCTAATCAAAACTGACCTTAAAATATTTTGTATCTTTTATTTCTTAAACACATTTTGAGGCAATTTTAAAATCTAGAATCATAATTTTCAAGGAAAGCTAGTATTTTCTATATAAATGAACTCTGTTCAAGCAGTAATTATTCAAAAACACATTAATAGTGGGATAGATTAAATATATCAGGTTTATAGAATAGAATACTATGTGGCAGTTAGATGGCAATCTATCCACAATAACAATGAGTCCTACAGGAAACAAAGAGTGGGTAGTACATAATTTTATGTGCTTTAAGCTTTCAATTATGCAAGGGATCAAAATTACAAAACTAACTCATGTTATTGTAAGCCAGCAGAGAGACTTCCTACGAGAGAAAAATGTGAATGGGAACTAAAGGAATGTTGAGATAGTGTTCTGTTAGCTCTCTAGGTGTGTAGTATGTGTTTATGGGCTGTGCAGATCTGCTGAGCTCTGTGGGTAGGATTGTCAAGTGTTTTGTACCTATGGCCTCTTAGTTAAACATACATTTAGTCAAATCTAAACAAAACAAGAAAGACAAGTATATGGACTTTTACTGACTGGAAGATTAGGTTTCAAGGAGGCAAGGTTTTCTAAATTTTACAAACACTAAGCTCTCATTTGATATGTTATCAGACTTAGAATTAAAGTATATATAATAGCTTAAAGAATTTAATTATTAGCAGTGATGCTTTTCCTTAATTGTATGAAAATAATAGCATTAAAGTCTATATTACCTGATAAAAATCTTAAATACATGAATTAATATTGATAGACATAAATTCATTATCTCAGTTTTAAAAATATTTAGGAAATTTACATTTTGATTTTTTAAATAAAAATGTATTTGCGATAATCAATTATTATCAGACCAAACATATTTGACTAGAAGAAGAAAGATCTAATTGCTCAGATTCCAAAATATATTATTAAGATATAGAGCTGGACCAGGCTAGTTGTCACCCATATAACCAATATTATGTACAAACTTTCCAGCCATGTAGGAGAGTCTGGTCATAACTGTGCATTTCATATCAGTGTAGAGAGTTCGAGGAAATAAAGGAAATAAACGGAACATAGCTGGCCCTTCAGTTGTCACTTTCAATATGTGTCTAAGGATTATATTTGAAAGACGAGCTGGATGCATCTGAGGATCAGCTTTTGACAGACAAGACTGTTGGCCTCCTGGTATAAGATAACTGCCTGTGTGTGCCTGGGAATCATGTTTGTTTCCTATCACCTAAAGGACTCTAACTCCTGAAAAAGAAACCATTCATCGTATGAAAAATAATGAGACTAAAGAGAAGCTCAACATATGTACAGTATTCCTATAAGATAGTTGACACTTTATATTTTTTGATATACATGGCAACCCCCACTTATAGGTTATTGGAATTTAATAATGCATAATTTGTTAAGGGAAAATGATGGGAAATAGTACACAAAAAAACAGGACACTGCATTGATTGCTCTCTACTCTTTTTATTTTTCATTTTTTAACATCAGGTCAGGAAGAATAAAACAGAAAAAATTTCAATTACATTTATAGCAGCAGCTGAAAGGGGAACAAAATCGATGGTAGAAGTGTATGTATTAGAGACCTGCAGTTGCCATAAAACTGAAACTAAATCACAGTGGCAGTGTCTGAACTCTAGATAAATTGCTTTGAATTCAGAATAGGAGCCTGGAGAAATAATGGAAATGATATTGCAGTTGGCAGGAACTTTTTATAGTTGTTGCTTCTCTGGATCTTGTAGGTATTGGCAGGATCAAACACTGGTGTGTTTATTTATTTATTATTTACTTACTTATTAGAAAAATAGATTTTGTTGATTCTCCAGAAGATAATTCTATCTTCTAAGTTGCACTGCCATCTAAGGATGGAATTATATGTCCAGAGTAGAAGCCGAGCTTGTTGCAAAGTCATAGCAAGGTGATCATAGGGGAGAAGAGAAGCTGGGAAAGGAAGGAAAAGGAGCAGGACTGCCCATGTCTGCACTCAGTGGCTACAAAGTTCATCCTACTTTGGAGGGCTGTTGAATTCCCTCCTGGTATGAGGAACCATGAGCCATTTTCCTAACCACTGTATCCCTTGCTTTTATTAGGGATCTTATAGGCTGCCTGTTTTTGCCTGTGATGGACTTCCTAGCTTTGACAAATAGTAACGAAATGCTATCTTGGCTTTTACTGAACATGGGTGGATTAGCACTGACAGAAGAAAAGCTCTGTGTGTTTTCACATTGCAGGTTAAAGAAAACTACAAGCAGTATGCTGAGCCTGCTGAGCCACCAACCATAAGCATCAATTTTTCTAGTATTCATCTTCATCAAGAACTTCTCTGACCTACATCATCCCGCACACTTCATTGAGGTTTACCCCTTTAACGTTTTTTTTTTTTTATTTTTGGGGAGGGGGAAGACAAGGTGATACATAGAGGAATAAACCAAAAAGAATTTTATTTTCTACATAAGGAAGACATTTTATATTAAGGAGAAATATTATGATAGGGTTGAAGAAACAAGGAGGATGTGGCACTTGGTTAGTTGAATAGTATCTCTGGGAAACTGGAGAGGGTAAGATCTGAAAACCAAAGTTCAAATGGAAGAAAGACACAATAGGCATGAGGTGCTCACAAGGCAGACTCGCGGTTTATGGTGTGTAAAAAGGGAAGACTGTTTGCTAAGGGAAGACATTAGGAAGGAGGTAATTGAAGAGGAAAGAGTTGGGATGTAGGTCAGAAAGTTCTTTCAAAATGATTATTATTTAAGTTCAGTGTGGAAACAAGGAAGGAAATAATTTCTTTATACTGACATTGATCTATCTAATCATGCCATCTGCTTTTCCTTGTCAGGGTTTAGTTTCAATACAGGTAAGCAGAGGGGAGAGCTTGATTTATAAACAAGCTGCTTTCTGGTGACAGGGACAGCAAATTGATTTCACTCATTGTCCTTCACCTCGTGTGAAGTACAAGTGCAGTGTCTGAATATGGCAAACATTCTTATTCATCCAGTGATGTGGTAAATGAATGAGTGAATACATTGAACCTAAAGGGTAAATACCAAGAAAAATATTGTTTTAGTATGGGGCACAGCGAGGATCAGGATTGAAAGGAGATTATGATGTAATGGATGGAAGTGATCAGAGGCAAACTCTGAATAATCAAAAAGGACTGACCAACATAAGAAAATGCACAAAGCCTAAGGATGGGAGTTAGAAGTCTAAGGTAGAATGAGGGAATTTATGTTTGTATGGAAGAAAGATTTTGAGGTAACATTTAATTATCTTTAACACTTTAATTTATTTTGTTTCCTCTACTAAATTATGAATCCCTTGAAAGTGAGGTCCATTTCCTTTATTTCTTAGTGTCATTCACAGCAGTATAGCATATAGTCAATAAAGAAAGAATAAATAAATGAAGCACAAATAAAACTGAACCTCAGCATCATGGCTGATTTTGGTTTCAATTGCAAATAATTCCCTCAGCACTCGTCTCCCAAGTTTATTGCCAATAAAGCTGATGAGGTTAGTTTTTTTAATCATCTATATTCTATGAAGAATAACATAATAACAGTGGTAAATACCTCGATGTTTCTTGCCTTTGTAAAACTATTTGAATATGAAAACTTACCTTAACTTGTTGAATGTTCTTCAACCTGATCGTTATATTCAATATATTCTATAGTTTTATATCACCTTTAAAATATGCCTCTGTTTAGATTTTATTTTGCAAAATATTTTAAAATGTGTTAAAAATTTTCAACAAACAGATTTTAATGACCACCTATGATACCAGCAATATATCTAAGAAGTATCAACAAGGAAATTTAGAAGTACTCATTTGGGTGTGTTGGCTCTCCTGTTAACTGAGGACTTAGGAGTCTAAGACAGGAAGATTTCCTGAGTTTGAGGCTAGCTTGAGATTCTTAGTGAGAACCTGTTTCATACCACCCCAAAGCACATAAACACAGAACACAGAAACAGAAGTTAATTATGATTTTCGAGTCAACATGAATTCATGTGAAATAACAGTGAACTATGAGCTGTAATTTGCAATGCATTATTGTATCTTACATAGCTGGTCCCATTGTTACTGTGGGAATTTTAAGGAGATGAGCTCAATGAAGACAGAAATATACAGATAAATATTCAAGGCAAAGGTGAGTTTTATTCATTTTTTTAAAGAATGGGTAGAATCAGAAAATATAATCAAAGATAAACAGGAATGGGAGGTAATATAAGTTTAATTTCTCCACAGTCTAATTTCTACATCAGCAAAGATCCATTGAACTTCTAAGTGCAGTTTAGATGTTTGTCCGGTCTGGCAATGCACACTTTGTGTCTCTCAACAATGTGGATTCTTTCAGCTCTGTGGGTCCCAGGGGCTCTTTAACTAGCATATTGCCAGGCTTTAATTGATTTGATCAAGTTAGGCATCTGAACCAAACTGAGAGTGATTCTTTCTCCTGTGATCTTGAAGTCAGAATGAAAAATTTGAGTTTCATGATAGGAAAAGAGAATGTGCAAACTTGGGCCCTCTGGATTTCTCCTTTAAGGAGAGAGAGAGAGCAGAGAAAGATGAGAAACCTTGGGACTTTGAAAAAAAGAGAATAGTTGACGTTAGATTTTCAAATCTTTTTTTCTTCAGGAGCTAATCAGTTCAAAGCCTGCTGAGTGGGATGTCTTTGAAGGCCATGGACACCGTCATACAATGTAATCCTACTTCACTCACATGGAAGGCACTTGAGACTCTTAAGAGTAACTATCTGTGGAGGTACTCCATAATGTCTATGATATAATGTCGTGAAGCAAAAGAAGATGAAACTATTCTTCTTTGTGGTTTTCAGGTTTAGCAATATATCAATTATTTTTAAGCATCAATTAATGAGACCATGTGACTTATTTTTATAACTTATTTATAGTGGCTTGCATTCGTTTGCTTTAAAATTTTAAGTCAACCTTTTCTTCCAGGAGCAATTATGTTTTCAAGTCTCATTTGAAAAATATAATACTTAATTGTCTGTCCTAGTATTTTTTAAATAATTTTTGTCCATATTCATAGGGCATATTTTATTTGGGGGACCTTTATTTGTTTTCATATCATGCTAATATTAAATCCATTGAGTAAATGAGAAATAATTCTTTCAACTTTGGCAGAGATTATGTACCATTAGTAAATACTTCAAGTGTTAGGTGAAATACTCCAGTGAAAAAACATCAGGCTTGGACCTTTATTTTCGAGGAAAGTTAAAAATTATAGGTCGAGACTGGAGAGATTGCTTAGTGATGAACATATGCTTCTCTTTCAGTGGACCAGTTTGAATCCTAGCATTTATGTTGATCAGCTCACAACCTCCTCCATTTTCAGGAGATTGACATCTCTGACTTCTTAGGACACCCGGACCTACATAGACTATCCACACACATAATTATTAAAAATAAACTGAATTTCCAGTTGCCCAAATCTAACATGCATTGCTATTCAATCAAAGATCATTCCTGTCACAGAAGCAGGTTGGTTGACAGCAGATCTTCACTTCTCCTTCTGCGCATCCACATCCAATTCTCCGGTCTCATCCCCAGCTCTATAGGAGACATGCTGGGTTGACATCTCTTCAGTCTCTACCCCATTCCAAGGAATTAGGGGATCCTGATGGAATGTTTTGCTTCCCACCTTCCTGTAAATATCCTTGGGACCCTAACCTATCTCCATTCCATTAAGTGTCAGCTTGAAACACCCAGAAAGGCTTTAACTGAAACCCCATGTGACCATATACCTATCAGGTCCATGAGAACTTTCCTATTAAGTAAAACACAACTACCACAATCTCCTAAAATCCAGAAAAACAACAACACCAACAAACAGAAACCAAAGAACAAAACACCCACCAAACAGAGACAAGGCAAGGTGTCAGCAACTAAAACTACAATCATCCCAATCTAGATGCCTAGATACCAGTGTGAAACTATAAACAATAACAAGTATAATATGTCTCCCCTAGAGCGCAATGATATTACCACAAAAGGCCCTGAATATGCCAACATAGCTGAAGCACAAATAAAAAACCTTGAAATAACCCATTAACCCATATAAAGGACATGAATAAATCTGTTTTTTTTTTTCTTTTCTTTTCTTCGGAGCTGGGGACCGAACCCAGGGCCTTGCAATTGCTAGGCAAGTGTTCTACCACTGAGCTAAATCCCCAACCCCATGAATAAATCTCTTAAAGAAATTAGAGCACTGCCTCCTCTTCCAGAAGTCAAAGAAAACCCCAACTGAGGAAAATCTAGGAATGAAACATTGAGAAATTCAGATAGGAACTACAGAGACAAGCTTCACCTGCAAGAGATGGAAGGGAGATTCTCACACACTGAAGAGAATTGTAAGAAAAAAATGATACACTAGTAAAAAAAAGTTAAATCTAAAAATCTTCTCACACAAATTATTCAAGAAATATGGGACACTATGAAAAGAGTATATCTGAGAGTACTAGGTATAGAAGAAGGAGAAGAAACCAAGGTCAAAGGCACAGAATATATTTTGAACAAAGTCATAAAATAAAAATTTCCTAACCTAAAGAGGGAGATGCTTATCAGAGTTTAAGAAATACACAGAACACAGAATAGATTAGACCAGAAAGAAATAGTTTCCTGAGAGAGAGAGAGGGTGAGAAGCCATGGCAGGTGATGTTAAGATTCTGCTCTGTGTATTTACAGGTTGTTATCAATGTTCCTAAGGGATGGATGGTACCAGGCTTTGTATGTTTAAGTGGGCAATTATATCTTATCAATTGGATCTAAGATTATTGTGTTGTGTGTTCTTTTATGTGACAGTTTGAGTGTAGGAAACTGTGTGGCTGTGATGTGTTTCCGCCAAGATATCTAGCAGATATCTTGGGGCACCGTGATGCGGACCAAGTGGGGAAATAGACAACAATACCTATTTTATTTTTATATTTTTACAACAACAGATGGCAAACCAAGGTGATGGGCAAGAATCCACTAGTAACCTTAAGAGTTAAGAGAAAGTTTTTGTTTTACAAGAGGAGGCTGGCGCCATGTTCAGTCATGTGACATCTCAAGGGCGGGAATTCAAACAAAGAAAAGGGAAAGCTGCCTGGGCTAGCAGGCTGTTAGGTCCCCTGCTGTGTGATAAGTAATGGCAGCTCAAAGAGTTAGAGATTAAAAGCTGCTTTTTAAAGATAGTTGTTTAGAAAGTCTTTCAGAATACTCATATTCTTTTTAACATGGGCTCCACGGGAATTTTGGGTTGAAATCCTAGTTAGACAAGCTACTTCTTAACGACAGATATTATAGAAGTTATTAAGGTTAAAGAAAAATCTGTGGCTCTCGGTAGAGAACTTAACAGATGGATATATTTTGGGCTAAAGTCCTGAGTTTTAAGTAGCTTACTGTTTTTAGAATTAATAGAAGATGTTTAAGTTTGTTTTAAGGAGAGTAAAGAGATTACCTGAATCACATGGTGATTTTCATTTATGGTTCAGAACTTAGGGAAAAATTGGTCACTAACTCCAAGTAGAGAGTTGTGATAAATGTCTGTAACACCGGGGAGAGTGAATGCAGACACATATTGTAGAAGTTATTAAGATAAAGGAAAATCTGTGACTCCAGGTAGAGAGCTTAACAGATTGAGATATTTTGGGCGAAAGTCCTGGTTTGATGTGTTGCTTATTGATATTGGAATTGATAGAAAGTATTTGGTTTGTTTTATGAATTACCCTGCTAAAGGCCATATGGCTCGTTGATGCCGTCTAGTGAGGATTTGTGTTTACTTTTGATATCTACCACAACAGGAAGCTCAGATTCTCTTAACGTGGGTGCCACGGGAATTTTGGGTTAATTTCCTGGTATCACAGAGTACAAAAGCCTACCAGGCTCATTGTTTAGCTTACTTCCTTTTTTAAAAAAATGTTTAATCTTCATAATGGGTGTGACTTTGAGTTTTATGGTTATATTATTACTCTGGGAAAGAGTGCAAGATACAAGCTTTTCTGGTTACAGACTAAGGAACACAGTATTTTGGGAGAAAGATTTTGTCTTTGTGTTTTTAAAAAGTGTGATTAGGCTCTGGAAACCTCACAGAGTTATACTAATCAGATTTGATAGAGGTAGACTGCCTGAAAATTTATTCAGGAGAATCAAACAAAAAGATATCTCGATTTTAAACTTTTGTCTTGAGAGTTGTATCTTACAGATTGTGCCTACTTGGATTCCTGGTCTCAAGGACTTTCAGCTGGTTCCAGTCAGGACACATTGGCTACAGCATTTGCTTCATTCTTCCTACCCCCTACCCCCAAGGATATCTCAACACCCATGTACAGCTTGAAGAGTTATAAAGGCGTCGTCGCCCCAATTCCCTGGACTTCGGGGGGGGGAGGCTGAAAGTGGTTATTCTAAAGTTGTTTTTATGAGGAATTTAGAAATGGTTGTAATTTAACAGGGAAGTATTATCTAGATTGAGTGATACAGTCGTAATCTCATTTGTTAACTAAGCTAAAAATCATATCTTTGCTTTGATATAGAATTTGTCAAAAAAGTTTAAAAGTACAAGGTTTAGAGCCAGTCCTTCTATTGTTGTCATTACAAACCTCTGAGTTGATTACACCTGTGAGTTAAGATTCAAATAGCAAAGTCATGGCTCTGAGTTTGTGAGAGTACTTTCAAGATAAAATTTAGGATATGGAGACAACAGTTCAGATTACCTCATATAGATAGATGGTTTTCAAAAACATCAGATATCCACAAAATTTGAGATTTAAAGTTATTTATCTTTTGTTGAGACATATCTGCTCCTAACAGTTCCCCTTTGGTGGATTTAATGAAGAACTTGAACCACCACCTCCAGGTGAGGCAATACTTTGTGGCTAGGCAGCCACTGGACAAAACCACCTGTTTCATCTGCAGACTAATACTGTCCAGAAAAGGACAAATTATGCAGAATAATTGACTGATAAACTCTGCGAAGACAGGGTGATCAACCCTTCAAAATCTGCATTTCAAGAGTCTGTCAGTTGATTTTTAGGCCAGACGGCTGAAGACTTGTGCTCACATGTTGCTAACAGGGGACTGTGTTAGTGGAGTTTTGTCTCTACAACCTCTCAGTTCTAGAATCCGTGTTAGGCTTCCTATGTGTATAGATATTTGGTCATTCCCAGATTTCTGATAGAGTTGAAGACATTATAGTCTCATAGCTTATTAGGCTGTTTAACTCTAAATATACATATTTTATTGGATAGTTATCAGATAGTATACAAGCTAGCCAAGATGTAATACAGATTGTAAGCCTTTCTTAAGCTGGAATGGATAACTAAATGTTCTGTTTAACTGATATAGTGATGGACTGGATGCTTTATAAACTGTAGAATGGTAATAATTGTACTCAATTTATATATAAGTGAAAGGGATTTTTAACTGGACAAAAGGGGGAAATGTTGTGGTTTGCCCTGAAGTTATCTGTATTTTGATGTTAATTCCACTGCCCCAAGGACAGCTGCCTAGTCATGTACTCAGGAATCAGGTAACTTCACCAGAACCTTTTCTCCATTGAATTTGTAAAGTACAGGTGAGGGGCAGGTACAGGATAGAAGGAGGCCTATCATTGGAGGAGAATGAAGGGTGGGCGGGAGATAAGTTTGAAGGAAGATGAGGAGACTAGGAGAGAAGAAAGAGACAGGGAGAAAGTGGAGAAGCCATGGGTGGTGATGTTAAGATTCTGCTCTGTGTATTTACAGGTTGTTATCAATGTTCTTAAGGGATGGATGGTACCGGGCTTTGTATGTTTAAGTGGGCAATTATATCTTATCAATTGGATCTAAAAAAAAAAAAAGAAATAGTTTCCTGGCACACAATAATAAAAACACTAAACATATAGTACAAAGACAGAATATTTAAAAAGCTTCAAGGAGAAAAGATCAAGTAACATGTGAAGACAGACAAAATAGAATAGCACTGGACTTCTCATTGAGACTTTAAAATCCAGAAGGTCATGGACAGATGTGCTGCAGACGCTAAGAGACCACATATGACAGTTCAGATCACTATAACAAGAAAACTTTTCAATCACCATAAATGGAGAAAGTAAGGTATTCCATGATAAAGACACATGTAAACAGTATATATTTACACATTCTACCCTACAGAAGGTGATGGAAGAAAAACTCCAGCCTAAGGAGGTTAACTACAATCATGAAAAAACAGATAATAAATAATCTCAGACTATACAAAAGAAAAGAATTGAAACACACACACACACACACACACACACACACACACACACACACCATTATTACCATCACTACTACCACCATCACCACCACCACCAACAAAATAAAAGTAACAGAATTAACAATCATTGGTCATTGGGATCTTTTAAATAACAATGGTCTCACATCTTAGCTAGAGCGATAACCAAGGGAGATCAAGTAGATAAAACATTGAAAGTAAGAAGTCAAAGTGTGTTTATTTGCAGATTATATGATAATGTACATAATTGACCCTAAAATTTCCACCAGAAGCTACTACAGCTGATAAAAACTTTAAGCAAAGTAGGTGGATACGAATTACCCTGTACCCCCCCAAATAGCAGTAGTCTTCTGTGTACAGACTGAAAAACAAATCATGGTGACAACACTCTTCAAAATTAGCCACAAACAATTTAAAATATCTTTGGTAACTCTACCCAAACAAGTGAAAAACTCGTTTGATAAAAACTTCAACTATTGAAGAAAGAAATTGAGGGAGAGATTAGAAACTGGAAATGTCTGCCATGCTCCTTGATCTGGAGAATTAACATAGTAAAACTAGTCGTTCTACTAAAAGCAATCTATAGATTCAGTGCAATCCCCATCAAAATTCCCACACAGTTCTTCACAGATCTTTAAAGGCCATTCTCCACTTCCTATAGAAATAAGAATATCAGCGTTATCTAAAATAATTCTGAACAATTAGAGAACTGATGGAGGTATTCCAACTTCAAGTTTTACTATAAGGCTTTAATAATAAATACAGCATGGTATTGGCATGAAAACAGACATGTTGATTAATGGAATCAAATTGAAGACCCAGATACAAATCAATCCACTAACGGACTCCAGATTTTTTTTTATCTAAAAGCCAGAAATACACTCTAGAAAAAAAGATTGTATCTTCAACTAATGGTTGCACATAAAAGAATTCAAATAGATATCTATATTTAGACATATATACTTACTACCCTGCACAAAACTCAAGTTAAAATGGATCAAGACCTCAACCTAAAACCATGTACACTTAACACAATAGAAAAGAAAGACTTGTACTCATTGACATGAAAGTGGACTTCCTGAATAGACCATTGTTAGCAGGGTCACTAAGATCAGCAATTAATAAATGGTACCTCATGAAACTTAATAGCTTCCATAAAGCAAATAACACTATCACTCAGACTAAATGGCAGCCTACAGAATAAGAAAAGACTTTTCTTAACTCCACATCCAATAAAGGACTGATATATAAGGAACTCAAGAAGTTATATATCAGAAAACCAAGTAATCCAATTAAAAAGTGACATATAGATCTAAACAAATTCTCAATATAGTAAGCTCATGTGACCGAGAAACCCTTAAAGAAATGTTCGACATCCTTAGCCATAGGGGAATAAAAACAACTTTGAGATTCTATCTTAATATTTGTTAGAAAGGCTAAGATCAATAACAAAAGTAGCAGCATGCCAGTTAGTACTCAGAATAATGGAAACACTCATCTATTGCTGGTGGGAGTGCAAACTTTTATAATCATTATGGATAGCTGGATCTTGAAGTAGATTGATTCTCATCTTTCTGAGGAATTGCACACTGATATCCATAATCGCTATTGAAGTTTGCAGTGCCACTAGCTAATATCCACATATAAGCAAATATATGCTGTATTTTTCTTTTTTTGTCTGAATTACCCTATTCAGGGTAGCTTTCTAGTTGTATCCACTTTACTACAAATTTCATGATGTAATTTTTTGCTATCTGATAATACTCCACTGTGTAAATATACCATATTTTCTTTATAAAAATTATTTTATAAAAATACACATTTTTTTGTTTTAGGACATCTAGTTAGTTTCTAGTTTCAGGTTATTTTGATCAGTAGAGAACAAAGGTTAGCAAGTGCCTTTGTAGATGAATCTTGGGATAGAATGATTCTCATCTTTTTGAGGAACTGCATACTGATATCCATACTGGATTCTACATCCTACTTCAGGGACACTTAGCTGTGAAATAATGATAACTAAGCTACCATCCTTAGACCCAGAGATATTAAGTATAGAGGAAGGGATGTGGAGGTGGCACTTGGATCTCCCTAGGAGTGGGAAATGGACAAGATTTTATGAGTGCACTGGGAGCAGGGGTAGGCAGGAACTGGAGGATACCCTGGGGGAAGATAAGCTGTTAAGGAGGGAATGCAGGGAGAGACAGCTAGAATTGAGGAGATCTGATGGGTGATATGGAAACCTAGTTCAGTGGAAACCTAAAATCCATAAAGGTGATTCTAACAGTCTTCAAATAACATAGGAGAGGAATTCCCAACCGGTCACCTTTCAATATCCAGTGAAAAAAAGAAGTAGTGATAAATATGACAACTAATGCTATTCGCCTATACTCATAGATCAGTGTCTTGTTCAGCCATTATCAGAGAAGCTTCCTTCTGAAGAAGATGGGAACAAATACAGAGAACCACAGTTACACATTATGCAGAGCATGAGAGATTCTGGAATATACAACTTGAAAGGGGATGTCTTCATCAAATATTTTCCCTAGGGCTCAGAAATTCCTGTAAAAAGGGAGGCAGAAAGAGTGTAGAATCAAGCTGGACTAGCCATTCTAATGTCAAATAAATTTGAATTTCAATCAAAAGTTTTCAAAAAAGATAAGGAAGAAAACTTCATACTCGTCAAAGGAAAAATCTACCAAGATGAACTCTCAATTCCAACCTTCTATGCTCCAAATGCAAGGATATCCACACTCAAAAAAGTAAGTTTACTAAAATTCGAAGCACACATTGCATCTCACACAATAATACTGGGAGACTTCAAAAACTCACTCTTATCAACGGACAGATCATGGAAACAGAAACTAAACAGAGACACGGTGAAACTAACAGATGTTATGAAACAAATGGATTTAACAGATATCCTTAGAAACTTTCATCTTAAAACAAAAGATTATACATTATTCTCAGCACCTCATGGTACCTGCTCCAAAATTTGCAATATAATCAGTCGCAAAACAGGCTTCAACAGATACAAGAAGATTGAAATAATCCCATGCTCTGATCAGATCACCACGGACTAAGGTTGGTCTTGAATAACAACAAAAACTACAGAAAGTCCACATACCTGAACATTAGTCCACAAAGCTGAACATTAATCTACTCAATGACAGTGTGGTCAAGAAGAAATAAAGAAAGAAATTAAAGACCTTTAGAATTTAATGAAAAAGAAGGTACAACACAAGAACAAAATTCATAGCTCTGACACCTCAAAAAAAAAAAAGGAAAGAAAAAAAGAGAGATCATACACTAAAACCTTGACTGCAAATCTGGGAAAAAAGCAAATACACCAAAAAGGAATACAGGCAGAGCAAGAAATAACCAAACTCAGGGCTGAAATCAACCAAGTAGAAATAAAAAGCACTGTACAAAGAATGAAGAAAACAGGAGCTGGTTCTTTGAGAAAATCAACACTGTAGATAAACCCTTAGCCAGACTAACCAGATAGCACAGAGACAATATTCAAATTAACAAAATCAGAAATGAAAAGGGAGAAAGAACAACAGAAGCTGAGGAAATTTACTCAATTTTTGTGCAAAAATACTCAATAAAATTCTCTCAACCTGAGTCCAACAACACTACAAAATGATCATCCACCATGATAAAGTAGGCTTCATCCGAGGGATGCAAGGATGGTTTAATACACAGAATTCCATCAACATAAACCACTATGTAGACAAACTCAAGACAAAAAACCACACACACACAAAGAATTCTGAGCTGAGAATATCAAATGGCTGAGAAGTACCTAAAGAAATGTTCAACATCCTTTGTCATCAGGGAAATGCAAATCAAAATAACTCCGAGATTCTGCCTCATACAAGTCAGAATGGCTAAGATCAAAAACTCAGGTGACAACAGATGCTGGCTAGGATTCGGAGAAAGAGGAATGCTCCTCCATTGTTAGTGGGATTGCAAGTTGGTACAACCACTGTGGAAATCAGTCTGGAGGTTCCTCAGAAAATTGGACATAGTACTACCTGAGGACCCAGCGATACTATTCCTGGACATATACCCAAAAGATGCCCCAACATATAACAAGGACACATGCTCCACTATGTTCATAGCAACTTCATTTATAATAGCCAGAAGCTGGAAAGAACCCAGATGTTTTTCAACAGAGGAATGGATACAGAAAATGTGGTACATTTACACAATGGAGTACTATACAGTTATTCAATGACTTCATGAATATGAATTTTTAGTCTTATGGAAGGAACATAAAAATATCATCCCGAGTGAGGTAACCAAATCACAAAGAACACTCATGGTATGCACTCACTGATAAGTGGATATTAGCCGAAAAGCTCAGAATACCCCAGATACAATTCACGGACCACATGAAACTCAAGAAGAAGGAAGACCAAAGTGTGGATACTTCAGTCCTTCCTAGAAGGGAGAACAAAGTACTCAGAGGAGGATATAAGGAGACAAATTTTGGAGCAGAGACAGGAGGAAAGTTTATCAGGAGACTGCCCTACCTGAGGATCCACCCCATATATAGTCACCAAACCCAGACACTATTGTGGATGCCAAGAAGTGAATGCTGACAGGAACCTGCTATAGCTGTCTCCTGAGAGGTTCTGCCGGAGCATGACAAATACAGAGGCTTATGCTCACAGCCAACCATTGGACTGAGAGCTGGTCCCCAGTTGAGGAGTTAAAGAAAAGACTGAAAGAGCTGAAGGGGTTTGAAACCCTGTTGAAGAACAATATCAACCAACCAGACACCTCAGAGCTCCCAGGGACTAAACCACCATCCAAAGAATGCGCAAGGAGATACCCATGGCTCCAGTCGCATATGTAGCAGAGGATGGCCTTCTTGGGCATCAATAGGAAGAGAGGCCCTTGGTCCTGTAAAGGCTTGATTCCACAGTGTAGGGGAATTCCAGGGTAGGATTTAGTGGGTGGGTGGGTTGGGGAACAACCTCACAGAAGCAGGTGGAGCGGCGGTTGGGATAGGGTGTTTCAGGAGGAGAAACCAGGAAAGGGGATAACATTTGAAATGTAAATAAAGAAAATATCCAATAAAAGAAATGGGATAAAAAGGCATGTAAGAGCCAAAGAGGATAAGAATAAGCACCCTAAATCATTTGAGTAAGACTCATATGAATTATGAATATATATAAGAATATATATAAGACTATGAATTATGAATATGATAGAGCATACACAGGACCTGAAAAGATCTGTGTCATGTCATCTGTGTATATAGTATAGCTCTCAACTTAGTACATTTTTTGGCTCTCGAGTTTTTGAACAAGTGGATCTCTGATTCTTGCCTTCTCTTTGGCTTCTTTCCTTCTGTTGTTTTGACTTGTTTAAACTGAATGTGATGATCACTGTTTTGCTTATTTTGTTTTGTCAATGATAAACTCTTTTCTATTGATAAACAGAAAAGGAGTACATCTAAAGGGGAGGGGAGGGTGGGAGAAACTCAGAGGAGTAGAGGGATGAGAAACTGAAATCAGGATATATTGTATGGGAAAAGAGTCTATTCTCAATTAAAGGAAGAAAATACATTAAATCCTAAAAATTAAATCTTAAAAACTGTGATTTTCTAAATAGTTTAAAGGGTCAATTCAATGTTCTCTTTCCTATTTGGTGAGTTTTTTATAATATGTTTATAGTTTGTGACCATTGGAGAGATTGGCCAATCTCATTTCTGTTAACAAACTGTGTAAATACTGAGTGGCCCATGGTAGTTCTTTCAAGTCTTCACCTTGGCATCTCTGGTCACCTGCATCATGGCTGTTATTTGAGGGCTCTGCTTTCACTCTCCACCATTCCTGCAGTTGCTTTCTGATTTTTAATATTTTCAAGGAGTCAGCTTTTGTTTTGACTTATCTCTGCTTTTTATATATACTATATACTTTCTTGTGCTTGTTTTGTGTTTATTTTGTTCCTTTCATCTAGGTTCTGAAGGTGAGACTTTATTATTTTAAATATTCCTTCTTTTCTAATGAATGCATTCAGTAGCATATAATTTTTATGGCACAGCTTTATCTGTGTCTATCCAATTTCAGTGCTATACTTTTATTTTCATTTATTTCAGTGCATTTTTCTCTGAAATTTTTTTGGAACTCATGAATTAAAATGTGTTTGTTAATCTTTAAATATTTTTATACATTGTTTTTTGATATTTGACTTTTCTGGTCAAAGAACACACTGTGATGTTTAACAATTTATAATATATTCATGTTTTTATTAGGTTTTCCTTTCTGACCATTTAATTCTGTATTTAATGAATTGTAACCTGAGTCTTCACTCCCTTTTGCTCTGACTGCCTCTGACTCCTCTCACTTCTTTCTGCTGGTGACTGGTTTTTCTTCTTTCCATTTAGTTGCCTCTTATTTTATAGTTTTTTTTTCTTTTTTAAGTCTTGTGAAGTGGTGTTCACTACTACAGTGTGTTTGTGATGGCAACACCCATGATGAACCTTCCTTTTTCTTCAGTTTCTGTCTCATGGGCACGTTAGCAGAAAGTGTGTTATGCTGCTGTATAGTACACTGTGCAAATGGCAATTAGGCTGCTAAACTTCTTTGTATTCATTGGAATTTTATGTCTATTTGTTCTACATTTTGTTGAAAATAGTGAGTTAATTTCTCCAAATACATGTTTGAATTTTCCGTGTTGGTTTTGTCTTTGCAGACTGTGGCTCTGTTTGCCTTACACACATCAGGATGACTCTTTTTAGTGGCCTGATCCTTTCAACAATCTATAATGCTCCTTTTTACTATGGCTAATATTCTTTGCTCTAGGGCAACCTCTTTTGATATCATTAATATCATCTAATTGATATTTACTGCTGTTTACCTTTGATTAGTGTCTGTACAGTACACTTTCTTTTCTTCTGTTTATGACCATGTTTTCTGAATGTCTCATATACATATAAAGTTGGATCATCCTTTATAATTATTCTAATCTTTGTTTTTTAATTTCCATATTTAGAATATTTAGATTAAAAATAGCTGTTGGTGCCATTTGGCTTTAACTGCTATTTGTTTTGGTATTTACTTCTGTTCTTTTCTATATTTCTGTGGATTATATGTACATTTGTTTTAGGACTCTTGTTTTATTGATCTACAGTATTTGATGCTTGTCTTTAATTTTCTCAACTTAATTATAATAATTTTCAAACATTGAAACATTGAAATTCACTTTTTGTTCTAGGATTTTCTTGTAATTCCTATGGGTAAAAATTAACTATATGTAACTTACTGAAGTCACCTTAATTGTTTCTGTAAAACACAAATGTTACATTTTCCGGTCACTTTCCCTTTCTCATTTATGTCATAGTCATAAGTATTTCATTTATGGATTTATAGCCTTACTAGAGAGCACTATATTGTTTTTCTTCAATAAACAATTTTAACATCTCAAAAAGTAATAAATACTTGATAAATTTTAATGGTAATAAATTGCAAATGTGTAAGATGAAAGAATTATACATGTATTTTATTCATACATATGAATAAAATTAATGAATTTTTTACTAAACTAAAACAAATATAAACCTATAACTTTAAAGAAAATCTCAAAACTATTACATCTATAGACAACTTTCTGCTTATTCTGTCACTTCTTACTGATCTTTTGTCTTCCTTTCAAAATTTCCTTTATCACTTTCATTTTGTTTACAGTTTCCTAAGTTATTAATTTAGGCTAGGTGTCCTGGGGACAATTTACTTAGTTACCCATAATCATAAAATATTGACACATTTTTTACAGAATAACATTTGTACTGGATAAGGATCTGGGTTGGCTATTATTTTTCCTTCACCCCTTCATAAACACTGTGCCATTTCTTTTGACTGCTCTGGGTTTTAAGGAGACAAACATTGTTTAAATACATTTTGTCTAAAGTTGAAGCTTCATTTGCCCTGGCGGCTTTTAAATCTCTTTCCATTTTCTAGTTTTCTAGAGTTAAATTAGGGTGTGTTTAGGTATAGTCTTCTCTGAATTATGTTATTTAGATTTCCCAGAGCTTATAGAATCTGTTATGTTTCTTGTTCAGTTTGTTAAGTTTTCGAATATTTTTTCCTTTGGGTACATTTTAGTCCCTTCTTTTCTTGACATGAATATTATATCTTTGGATAAATCCCCAAAGCTCCTGACACTCTCGCTTTTCTTATCAGTGTGCTGTTTGTATCTCACTCAGACTGTGTATTATTTTATTTGCTCAATCAGCTGGCTCTTCTGTTTCCATGTTGAACTGTATGATTTTTATTTTTAAATTCCAGTTATTTCAATTTTAAGATTTCCATTTGGTTCTTTGCCGGTGTTTTCTTTTTTTTTTTTTCTTTTTAAAGATTTATTTATTATGTATACAGCGTTCCACCTGCATGTAGACATGCAGGCCAGAAGAGGGCACCAGATCTCATTATAGATGGTTGTGAACCACCATGTGGTTGCTGGGAATTGAACTCAGGACCTCTGGAAGAGCAGACAGTGCTCTTAACCGCTGAGCCATCTCCCCAGCCCGTTTGCCGGTGTTTTCTATTTCTGGTCTAAGAGTTTCTGTTCATTTGTTTCAAGTGTGTTGGCTTATTGGAGAATTTTCATAATGATGCTCTGCCACCGTTTTTAGATAATTCTAATACCTTTGTACCGTTGTATCTTAGTATTGGCCATTATTGAATGCCCTTTGTGGTTAAGAGCTTTCTTATCCTTCTCTTGATGGATTATTTTATTTTTGCTTAAAATTTGAATCTTTTGTAATTGTTACAACCCCCAGCTCTTTAAATATTCCATTTGAACTAGGCTAACATTAAGTGTGGCTTCATTCTGTTGGGGGAGGGATCTGATACTGTGGTTTGCACTCCATTATTTCCACTGCTGAGACTGGTTGGTTGGAAAGATCAAGCAAGCCCCTATGAACGTTCTGCAGGAATGGAGTCTAGTGTCCACTGATAGTCTCCACTGATGTTACTGTAAGTGTGCTTAGTAGCTGCTAGTAGGAATGATGGTTCCAAATTCTTCCCTGCTATTCTCTGACTGCATATCATCAGGTGGAGGTGGCCCACACATAAAGGGTCTTCGATTTTTTTGTGATATTTTTTGGGCTGTATATTCGCTGGATATTTTGTTTAATCTTCTAAGGCTATCCTGAAACAAATTACTTGACTAGAAAGAGTGGGAGGCTTTTGCTTGTAGGTTGCTGCTAATTTAATGGTTACTTCCTGTCTCAATCTGAAATACACAAAATTAAAACAAAGGAACACAAAAACAAAGGCAAAACAGGAAACTTGTCACTGTGACAGTCCTTGGGCCTGTTTAAAGACCACGTTTGTGTGTGACCAATTTTGATAGCTCTAGGTCTGACCATGGGAATAGGAAAACTATGTCCAGGTCACATTTCTTTCTAATGCCTTGTCATCCAATCGCATTTATTTATTTATTTATTTATTTATTTATTTATTTATTTATTTATTTATTTATGGTAATTTGTAAACCTTTTATTCGTACGTGGCCAATTACATTCTGAACTTGTGATGCAGCCAATATGAAAAATGTCGCTAATACAGATGTCAATAGGTTATCTAATAGTTTCCTTTAAGATTGCAGCATTTCATCCTGTAGGAAGCACCTTAAGTAGGAAGGTAAACTACTCAAAATAGTTTCAGGAAGTCCCTGAAACTAGCCAGATTCACTAGACCCCTCCCTGCCAGAGTAGACAATAAAAGCTGACATTTCCCCTAGACAGAATGAAGGTGAGCTGCAAAGATAACACTGAGATCAGACCAGCTTCCTGGAAGAGGTTTAGACTAACTTAGTCACTTGGACAGGACCCTCTCCACCCTGTTGTGGTACCTGAAGTCTGTGCAGTGACTCTAGGTTTCCAACTTTTGTGAGGCGACATTTGTCATTGCCCACACCGACTGGGCACCAAGAACCAGGCGTAAGCCTGCGGGATTAAAACACACACACACACACACACACACATACACACACACACACACACACAAACACACACACACACAAACACACACACACACACACATATGGGGGCGCGCGCGTGGGTTATTGGTGTTAAGAAAGAATGTCAATTCTGTTGCTTTATTTTCCGAATATATACCCCAAGTTAATCCGGTGGAAAAACCTGGGAAACACAGTGGGAAACCCTGGCTTAAAGCTTCAATAACAAAAGGCTGAATACTGCCCCAAATTTACTGGGGAGAAATCCAGGAAGACCTGCCTAAATCCCCAAAACAAAAGGCAGGACTGAACTGACCATCACCCAGGTGTGTCCGGGCCAGGCTGTTCCTTTGTTAGGAACAAAACGCTTCCACATGCATCAGCAGGGCTCAGCAGGGGTCAAACCCTGCAAGGGACCCTGAAGGGTCTGACAAGGGGGTGAAACATTGCAAGGGACCCAGGAGACTGTGACAGACATTCATGTTCAGGTGGGTCTTAGTAATGCAGCTGTCTTTGAGTCATTTCTGGTCTTGAAAGTAAGCCCACATATACAATAAGTAACCCTAACAGAACTCATTGTTTCATGAAGTCGGACTTTAGTGCCATCCATACTTTGTTCTATTATTGGATCTCTATCTAGGATGAATAGATATGTGTCACATCTCTCACACAATACACTCATAAGTTACTTTTGCTTATCCATATAATTTAGCATCTTATCAAATGAAAGTGTAGATAGCTGGTTCATGGGCTCCTGGTTCATGGGCTCCTGATGTAGATATGTATTAGACAGAGAACACAGAAGGGCATATCCCTGCTAACTTAGAAAAGACTGTCTTTTTTTGAACTGGACAGTGTCAGTATTGACATTTAACAGAAAGTTGTTAGCACGATGGTCCTAGGTCCCTTGTTCATGGTGCCTATGGCTTTAGGTCATGTCCCTAGAATCTGTTTCACGAGTATCTTGTTTTAATTCATTCTTTCCCATGTTCCTGGGACCACTGTACTTCTTTGACCTATTGCTGAAGGTTGAAGATAATTCCTGGTTCTATGCACTTTATTCTAAATGTCTTCCACCTCCTCAGATGCTTCTGAAGTTGAGCAAGTGTAAAGGTTCACATTTTTATTCTTAAAGAATTGATTTTTCAGTGAACTCATATAACTTATTTGCAAACTTACTTTCTTGGGCTACATCCCTAAAGAAAGCTTGCTTGAATTGATTTAAGATCGTGGAGCTTGTCTGCCTAGGTCTCAGGCTTTCGTGAGTTGCTATTGATATGTGTGGTGCATTGACGTTTCTCAAGAGGAACCATACTTAAGCAAAGCTGTATGACTAAGAGACTAAGATTTTTCCCATTAGCACTATTCTCTAGGTGAAGCTTTTAAATTTATTTCCCATCTGGAAGGCTTTGCTGAGATGGAGTTCATAGCAGTTCATCCTCATGGCATATATCAGTGTCCTGGCACATAACCTGCCCGTGGATAGATTTCATCTGAACTAATGGGAAGATGAATGTGTTTACCTCTGAAGCTGGTGCTGTTCCTTCCCCCAGATTGCTCTGTCATTTAGACACACGGCTCAAGATATAAAACTGCACCATGGACAGACTGAGAGTAACAAACATGTAATTTGATTAATCATGTCTCCACTAATTAAAATGACATGTCAGAAATGTATTCCCTGGCTTATATTGTGATAAAAACCACCTCTACATTGCAATTTGTTTTCCGAAATGTTGGCCACTTCTCAGCAATAGATAGATAGATTGATGGCTTTACTAGTTGTATCCAAAGTAGAATGTAGAAAAATAATTATTTTGGACATCATGCAAGTTTCACTGTACCCCCACACTACTGATGGCAGGCTGTGTGAGTCCCAATGAGATTGATTGCTGACAGCCCAGGAGCAGAATGCACATTACTAGACAGGCAACACTGACTTCTGGTAGTCTAGAGCGTTGTCCAGAGCAGGGTAATCAAGGACTCACTGACAGATACTGCGTTGCTGTATCAACTTGTATGTTTGAAGTAGGCCAAGTATTATTGGCCAAAACATTTTGCTCAATAAAAATAGTTTGGGGGTGTCATTTTAGGCTTATTAAACATTAGGTTAACAGTTTTAAATTTCAAGGAAAGAAAGCAGGACACACTCTTGTTCTATTTGAGACCAAGGTTTGTGTGTGCTAGCAAATGAACATAATCAACAAGGCCAATCAGAACTTCTCCATCTCAGGAAGTTAGACCTTATGCACACCATTTGTAGTACATGGAAGTCTTCAGCCCATTTATTCCTGAGTATCACCACAATGCTACATCAGTCCCCAATTCTAAGCACGCTCACCTCAGGTATAGACTGGCTTTCTATAGTAGAGTTTATTTACTTATTTGTTCTGTTTGTTGCTAAAGCAAAAGCTAATGTGTGATGAATCTGATTCTCTGTCAGGCAGGCATTAATAAGCTTAGCATGGGTTGACTGCTTTATCGTTCATGCTTTTAAGATGTGAAGGCGGTACATTAACTTCATTTACACATGGGGGAACTCTAGTCCAAAGAGGGGCTAAATACTTTCCCAAATACTGACAGCTAATAAAAACCACATGCCCTGTAATTGTTGAGTTATGTGAAAAAAATGATAAAAATTTAACAAAGGTAACAAGAAGAAATTCTGAGACTCAGAAGCACCAAGAAGAACGTAAGCAGGACACTGTTCTAGGCTATAGCGTCAAACAGGACATGCTCATTTACTTCAGGTGTTAAAGAGATAACAGAGGTTTGGAGATAACACAGGGTCTAGGGTCTAGATGATATAAATGGAAGTGCTAGAGCTCTGATAGGGAAGTATCCTGGGAGTTGGGAGCCAAGGGATACCACAAAGTCACACCATGCAGTAACATCCCATAAGGAATTCACTGGGAAAGACAAGAGAGTGGCTGTCTCTGCTCTAGAGAGAAGCAACAGGGAACCGAGTAGAGGACAGATTTATACAGGGTTTCTTGGAGAAGTTTTTCAAGGTTTTGATTTCCAGGGTGGGGATCAGTAGGATTTCAAGCCAAGCTCAGGGATTGGTAGGAATTCCAGTTCAGAGACTGATGGGCTTTTCGATTCAAGGATTGATGGGTTTAGGGTCTCAGAGATCAGTGGGTTTTGGTAGGTGTTTAAACCTTGAACTGGGCTTAGACCTTTTATATTACTGTAAGGAAGCTCAAAGAGTGTTGACGGCTGATTTTTATAGGAAACACAAAGGTCTAAGGCTTCAAAAGGGAAAGGTTCACAATGTTCTGAGTAAGGCCAAAGAAGCCAAGAGGAACAGAGGTGAGTAGTGAAGTAGAGGAGGGGGAGGGGTGAGGCTGAGACCTGATAAGAGATTTAGATTTTCATTGAAAACAACATGTTTAACCGGAAGGTAACATAATCTAACATATAATTTTAAAACTTGTCATAGGAAGGATGCTTTTGTAATAGAAGCCAATTATTTTGAGGTTGTGTAAAAATATGGCGGGAGAGTGTGAGAAAATCAGTTTCATAAAACACTATAGAGCTATTTGCTTCCTAAGGCTGCTGTAGAGGAAGCAGAAATGAGACTAAGCGTTTTTAGCTTCTGAAATGGTTGGACAAAGTTGAATAAGGAGAATAATCCACCGAAGTTTCTGTACTTCTATCAAACATTGAATGGGAAACACACAGTGTTACTCATGATAGTGAACAACAGGTAAGGGAGGGGAGGCAGGTTAGGACAAAATGGTTTGGCCATATGAAGGTAATTTCTAACACCCACAGGGGCATGCCATGTAGAAGATGGGGTAGTGAAGCATGGGCCTTATTGGAGAGCATGCAGAAGGTGTTTTGTGCTTTGTGGAAAGTATCTGTATTTTCAATAGTAAACCTTGACCCCAAAAGTTTGTTGTGTTTTGATGGAAACCTGAGTGAGGAGTTTCTGTTCTTCATTTAAAAATTTGTTAGATATCCTTGCATTTTCATCGAGGATGGAAACATTTAGATTTTTTGATGAAGTATCCTTGCCAGTGTCAGCAGAAACCAGCCTATTGTTTGGCATTCTTTCTGACTGAAATCTCAGGTTCTGGGGTTTCATTGCTCCTGGCACCTGTCAGTGCCCCTCTGCAGAAGTTCAGGGGACTGTTGCTTTTTCATTGCTCTTAGCATGCCCAGGAGAACAGGAAGCGTATAAGGTGAATTCAGAGTTCTGAGAGATGACAGCTGCTCATGCAAAAGTATTATTTTCAAAGAAAGTTAAAGGTGAAGATATTTAAAATGGACAGTTCTATCCTGGGAAATCTGAGTTTCTGCTATCACTAGTTTGACGATCATTTTTATTACATCCCAGTGTATAGTTTGTTTCTGTCTGGGCAGTTTTTCGCTTCAACCCAAATTTGTTCTCTAAACATTTAACAACATCCCAGTATACTCTAAGTGGGATTGTTGGGCTGGCCTTACTTTATTGGTTCCTTTTGAAAAGTAGAGGTTAGATTGACTTTTCTTCCTGAACTCCAAAATAGAAATACACCTTAAAATTAAATGAGAGAGGCAGAGGAGAGAGAGAGAGAGAGAGAGAGAGAGAGAGAGAGAGAGAGAGAGAGAGAAAGAGAGAAGATTAAAAGGTAACTGCAGACTTCCTTCATCTCCTTTCAGCCCTTTTCTTTAAATAATAATTTCCTGTGAAAATTAGAGAGAGGGACATTTGCCTGGCTGTTAAGCTGTATACATTTGAGTATTGTAATGTTTCTAAAAGAAGAATGCTTCTTAAGGTTATAATTGGCTTCTGGCTGAAGAATGGATCGATGTGGTTTCCAGTGGCAACAGCCATGGCTATCCTGAAGTCGCTTTGTAGACAAGACTGGCTTCAAACTCACAGAGATCTACCTGCCTCTGTCTCTCAGGGTTTTGGGATTAAATGTGTACATAACCATGCATGCCTTCCCTCCACCTCTCCTTTTTTTTTGTTTCTTTTTGAGATTTCACTGTCTGTCTTGGAACTCATTCTGTACACAAGACTGGCTTCAACTCAAAGAATCCCTTGCCTCTGTCTCTTGAGCACTGAGATTAATTTATACTGTCAGCAAAAAACATGTTGCTGTCTCTGATCCATGCTGCCTGTGACTGCTATGGGTGGGGAAGCTTCTGCAGTGGTATAGATTACTACAGATATGTAACTGAGAAGGAGTGAAATTGAAGGCTTTTATGTTTCCACTCTCACCTCCTGCAGCCCCCATTAAACAAAGAAAAACAGTCCAGACAGGAAGCTATTGAACAGAGTCCTTAAAATTGTGATAAAGATGGTGATGTGTAGATCTTTACAGTTGCTGTCTCCTGGTGTATGTGTTGGAGACTCAGTGTTCTCTAAGAGGCTGGCCAGTGGGGAGTTTGGCCATGTTCCAGTGGAGTATATGGGCACCACAAATTGAACTTGGTCTTTTGTTTTGTGTGTGTCCCAAGGATGGGAGGGTAGACCTGGGAGGAATAGGAAAGGAGTGTGATTGGGGTGCATAGTATAAAATTTCCAAATAGTTAATAAAATTAAATTTGGGGAAATATAGCATGTAATTTTAATGATAATCAGTCAATAGTTCCTGAATTTAAAAAAGTCCTAATCCAAATCTGTAAAGCAGGATCATCTTTTTAATTAGACATTCAAAAATTATAGCTGTATTTGAAAATGCCGAAACATGAAATTAAGACAGATTCTTTTTTAATGTCTTAAATGCTTAATTATTTATGAACATTTTCCTCTTATTACTTCATTTCTGAAACCATGCCAATAAACTTCTACATTTGGCTCTTTACACTTAGGACTTTGCAAAGGCAATTTGACAAATAGAAGCATTTCAGTTAGCTAGGGCATTTGTCAATATCAGGTCTATGGGTTACACTGTTTGCTCCAGTCATGCTACTGTGCTAAAAACCTTGACACCTAGTCCATCAATCTGCACATAAAAGGACAGTCCTATTTCTAGGGTGACAGTCTATTTGCACCGGTCTAGTCAGTTAGCAAAGCTGCCTGTGAAATACACCAGAGCAGAAGAGGTGAGAGGCAAGAGAATAAATTTCTGAAGATCTGAGAAAAGCTCAGCTCGTGGGCCAAGTTACATATCAGTCTTTCTTTTAAGACAACAGAAGCACCTGGTAGGCATAGTTGTGACCATATTCATGGATCAACAAAGCCAACTTATTCACAGATGTCCTATTACCGCTTGACTCGAGAAACCCTGGGCAGGAAGTAGTAAACCATCTCTTTATGATGCTCTTCCCATACTGCTCTGCATGTTGTGGCAGGTGGATTGTACAAATGTTGCAGTGCTGTATTGAATGAATTTTCTATTTACTCCCTCCTGCATCCCTTAAG
The DNA here is from genome assembly GCF_021556685.1 of Rattus norvegicus. Classification (NCBI taxonomy): domain Eukaryota; kingdom Metazoa; phylum Chordata; class Mammalia; order Rodentia; family Muridae; genus Rattus; species Rattus norvegicus. The sequence goes on along the minus strand of NC_141551.1, from coordinate 44,198,412 downwards.
ACCATTTGTCATTCTATGTTGGGGTCATTACCAACAATATGGGATAATACAAGGAGCTTTGGCTAGAGGAGAAAAGAAAAAACCATTCAGCATGATACACTTGTTTATCAAATGATAATAGCAAGATGAAGGTTATTTCCTGAGTAGATATGTACCTCCTAGGTTGTATCTCAAAGGAGGTGATTGGTGAATCACCTCCCTGTTTGTAGTACTGAAAAAAGCCAAGTGCAGACTTGGTAATCCTGTACCCATTCTGCCCAGCAGCCCCTATTCCCAATGTGTAATACAAAAACTTCTTGTTTATCTACAGAATACTGGTTGTATAAATGATGATTTAAACAAGTGTTCCCAAACCTGGGGGTTTCTGCTCCTTTGGTAAACTGCTATCTCAAAAAACTTCATAACAGTAGCAACATTACACTTATGAAGTAGAAATAGAAATAATTTATGCTTGGGGGGGTCACTAGTGTTAGCATTTCTTCTAGGCTTTGCCTCACAGCTACCTTGCAATAGCTAGGTATGCCTGACTCGGTATTAGAAGAGGCTATTTGCCCCTCCTCATCCTCACTCTCTTACTCTCTTACTCTCTTATCCTCTAACTCTCCTACTGTTTTACTCTTTTACCCTCTTTCCTCTCTGTCCTTTCTCTCTCCATCTGCTGCCTCCCTCTCTCTCCAAGTGTTCATGGCTGGCCTTTTCTCCCCTTCTCTGCCCTCCCCTCTTCCCTTTCCCCATTCTCTCTCCCCCTCCCCCTCCCCCTCCCTCTCTCCATTCTCTGTCTCTACTCCCTTAACTTCCCTCCCCATGACCTAAATAAATTCTTTTCCATATTATTTTTTATTGGATTCTTTTTTATTTACATTTCAAATGTTATTCCCTTTCCCGGTTTCCTGGACATAAGCCCTCATCCTATTCCCCTCCCCTTCTTCTATAAGGGTGTTCCTCTCCCCAACCACCCCCTTTCACTCCCCACATTCTCCTACACTGGGGGGTCCAGCCTTGGTAGGACCAAGGGCTTCTCCTCTCATTGGTGCCTAACAAGGCCATCCTCTGCTACATATGCAGCTGGAGCCATGGGTCAGTCCATGTATAGTCTTTGCTTTAGTCCCTGGGAACTCTGGTTGGTTGGCATTGTTGTTTTTATGGGGTTGCAAGCCCCTTCACCTCTTTCAATCCTTTCTCTAATTTCTCCAACAGGGATCCTGTTCTCAATTCAATGGTTTGCTGCCTCAGGAGGAAGGGATACCTCATTATGGGCTTACAAGGCACCCCTTTCCCCCACACCATACTTCACTCTACCAAAATATTCCTGGCTTTCTCTTCTGTTTTATAAAACATAACAGCCACAACATGAAGATTAATCAAAGGGTAATAACATTAGGAAGGTTGAGAGCCATTGTCTTACATTCTCTACTAGCCTCTAATTTTCAACTCACCATTATCTATGTGAAAATTTGGCAATAGCCCCATCTCCTATCAGGGTGAAGACTGGCCAGTAGCTTGGCATCAGCCATAAAGAGAAGGCCTGGGGCCCTTTGGGATGTGCTGCAAAGTAGTTAGCCTAAAACACCGTGAGGCAGAGAGATGGCAGCTGAGATCTAGAGGAACTGCTGCCAGCTGAGTGGAAGAGCATCTGGGGGAAGTTCTATGTAATGGAAGGTTGTTTAAGGACACAATAAAAATACAGTTTTGTACCTTTGAATTTCTATGTTGACTTGGCCATTCAGAGATCTATGAATTCATAATAACAGTAATGAATACAACTACCACCTCATTCTTACAAATAGCCAAGGGTCACATCTCATCAGAGATAAAATGGTAAATAATTTATGTGATTTATACATAGGCACTGAGTTGAAGAAAATGAAAATGACCTTCTGCTTCTGGGACTCCGTGGTGTAGATGCCTAGTGGCCCTAATTTTTTTTAAAACCACTTCAGGAGTTTTAGAGCACATGACTCATGAAGTCTCAGTAAGTCCTTAGAATGTACTATCTCCACATCTGAATTCCAGGTAAAATATACTCGTCATTGGTTAGTTTTGCAAATATCAATGATTCTTTATATCTACCTCTAAGTCATTTTCAATTGTGCCACTAAAGTACTGATGGCTTCTTTCACAGTTCAAAGATATGTGGCATATGTTGAAAAATGGTAGATGCCTAAGTGAGAGTTGCTATGAGTGACAAGTGTGATTTCCATGTTTTCCTTTCAACTTGTAGATTTTCAGAACTGAAATTACAATAACAATTTTTTTGCTGAAGTTGTACAATTTTGTACTTTTGCTTAGGTTTGTCTTTTAGTAAAATTAATAGTAAGAGTGTTTTTAGTATATACATTTTATTCATACTCATTCTGATTGCCTATAGACCATGACTGTTCATCATTTACTTAAAGCTGACTCTGAAGTGCTAAGCACATGAAAGATTTAGTGCATTGGATGATAAACAAATAAGTTAAAACTAGAGCATGGGATGATTTTCTTATGGGATGAGCACAGTGGTTGATGTTGTGACATTGTACACAGATAGGAGGCCATGTTTATGCTGCCCTTTACACCCTGGGTTTGAGTTGGCTCAGCCTTACTTACTAAGTTCATACTTGAAGGTATTTTAATGATAAGAATGCTTATCACATGAATAAAGATGGGAGAAATGGACTGAAATGAGTATGATCTGACAGGGAAGACTTCAAGACAAAGAAGAAGTTGATATTATGGGGAGGGAGACTTGAGTGCTCTGGGGTCTGTTGGGATTCAATTTTCTTAATGTCCCATTTAAAATCTCAGGTTTCTTGTGATAATTCTTTTTCTAGTTTCATAGCTAATTGAAGATGGAGCCATTGGAAATTGCTGCTTATGTCCCTTAGACTCTAGTGTCTGAAATTTGAACAAAATGCTAAAGCAAAGGCTGAACTTACCAAGAAAAAATGTGTTTTCTTTTGTCATGATAATTTTGATGGATTTGGAATGGGTGATGTCTGTTTTCTGAACATACATGTCTCCTCATAATTCATACATTGTCAGTTGCTTGCTCAAATCAAGACAGTGTGGTATAGGGCCTTTGAAGTTATTTGACCATGAAAAATAGAGCCCTAAGAAGTAAGATTAGTCTTTGTAAGAGAGGTTACAGATGTCGCTTTTGTATTTTTTATGTAGGGACATAGTACAAATAGTCACCTTGGACCAGGCAGGTGGGTTTGTCAATCCTGGACTTCTCAGCTTTTCAGAAATTGTGGAACTTGTTGTCTGTAAGTTCTCAGTTTATGAGATTTGATTATAAGGACATACAGAGAACAGTAGTTGCTATGTTTTTAATTTAAGCTGTTTTGCATTTCCTCTTGACTTCTGACAAGCAGCTGTTGCCCTGTGGTCAGTCAAGCCCAGCTATGATTTTCACTACAGCAGAACTGGTCTAGTGGCTCTTGCTGTGGTAGTTTGGACAAAGAGATCATTTTCCTTATTTACCCAGATTCCCTACTAGCACACACCAAACTCTCTGTAGTCATTTGTGTTTGCCTTATGGACCAAGGTTGTGCGTTGTTTTTATGTTTTCTTTCCATTTACCTTGTGCAGGGTGAGGGTTTCTCATCAATGAAGCATGTATATGAAATTAAGACTTCTATAATAAGAGAACTGATAATGACTTAAATTTTATAACCATACTTGGACTCTATATCTATGAACCATTGCTAATGGTTACATAACTTTAAGTTACATATAAATGATTCACTCCAACATAATACTTCTCCCTTCTGATTTCTGTAGTAGGGAATATAAATTTGATATATTTCTTAAATGCTCTCCACATTAGTTTTTAAGACAAAGTCTTTCACTGAACCTGAAGGTATATGATTTTGTTAGACTGGGTGGCCAGCAAGCCAATGGATCCTATTTTCCCACTTCAACTGAGATAATAAGTACCAACTACTGTGCCTAACTTTTTTCTATTTTTATTAATCATTTTATTTGTTTACATTTCAAATGATAACCCCTTTCCCAGTTACTCCTTCACAAATCCCCCATCCCAACCCTCCTTTCCCCTTCCCTTTGCCTCTATGAGGGTGCTCCTCTATCCACTCCTGCCTCACTGCTCTAGCATCTCCCTATGCCAGGGCATTAAGCATCCACAGAACCAAGGGCCTCCCCTCCCATTGCTGTCAGATAAGGCCATCCTCTGCTACATGTATATCTGGTGCCATGGATCCATCTATGTATACTCTTTGGTTGGTTGTACCTGACTTTTTATGTTGGTCCTTGATATTTCAACTCAGACCTTCATGCTTGTACAACTTTACCAGTTAATTTATTTTCCCAAATACCAGTACATGCATTTTTATTTAAATATGTATTTATTTTATGTGTATGGGTACGTTGCCTGCATCCATGTATGTGTGTCATTATCATACCGTGCCTGAAGAGACCACAAGAGGACGGTCTGAAGTTACAGCTGTTTTTTAGGTACCATCTAGGTGCTAATAATCAAATCCTAATCCTATGTAAGAGTAGCAAGTGCTCTTATCCACTAAATATGTCTCTAGTCTTAACCATGCTGGTATTTTAAGTATCATTTTATTTTATGTGTATGTGTCTGTGTTTGTATGTACATCACATGCATGAATGAGTCAGTACAAGGTATCAGATCTACTGGAACTGGAATTATAGATGCTTATAAAACTGCCATGTGGGTACTTGAAACCAAACCTTGCTTCTCTGTAAGAGAAATAAATGCTCTTAATGGCTGAGTGATCTCTCCAGCCTTATCAAGTACTTAAAAAAATGAGACTTGCTACATTGCAAAAAGCCTTGAATAAGAATTGTATTGTTCACATGACCTCACTTCTGGGTTCCAGCTGTGAGTGATCTACTCAGCAAACAAATTACAGACAACAGGTCTAAAGAGAACACCTTTCTCACATAGTTTCTGGTGTGAATGGAGTTTTAATGTTTCAGCTTACACACCTCTATGTACATAACTAATAGTTATTTTGTATCATGCCCAACTCCTACCTCAACGTAATAATAAGAAGAGTACTTTATCCCTTAACTATAAAAAAAAAACAGAAACTCTTCAGGTGAGACTGTTAAATTATTAAATGAAATTCTGAGTGACCCAGCGAAAAATCTAACACTTTCTATATATTTTGATTTCTTAGTTTTAATTTCCTCCCGTTATTAGTTTTAGGTTTCAGTATTTAATTTCTGCTGAGGATACAGTTTTAGTCTTCAGCAATGCAGAACAACACTAAAAGCTAAGTCCCGTTCATTTGACAATATAGGTACAGGAGGGCTTTCTTTTCATTTTGCTCCTCCACAGATGAACAAAGAAACAAAAGTGAACCTCTGTGGAATTTGGTTTATTGTTTCAGTTGGTTATGACGCATAGCAGTGTGAACAGAAAGAAAAGCTGTAATAAATCCCATCTCATGGTCACTTCTCTCAGACAGCTCTGCCTGGCTTATCCTGCCCCATGTTGGTTGAGATGTTCTTTCAAGCACCATCAGTAACTGCTAGAAGGAACTCATCTAGTTTAACTGCTCTCTTAGGTCATCATTTAAATCTTGGGTTCATGTTATTCTTTTTCAAGCTATTCCCTTTATCTCTGAACTTATAGTTATCAGATTTATAAAAGTGACCCAGAGGCCTGGCCATCATAACACAACTGCAAGATTTGGTGCTCACTTCACCAAGAACTCCTTCTCTGTAAAATTCTCTTGCACCTCTGGTCTCAAATAAATTTAGCTATAAATATTAAATATTAAACATCCCTCAGGCTATAGGCAAATTTAATGTTAGGCTATAGGATCTCAGGAGGTGATCTAAGCTCATTTATATATAGAAACTTTTTGTAGTAATGACTCTTTTAACCTTTAGTATTTCAGAGAAAAGCACAGAGCTCCGGCAAAGAAGAAGATAAAGAATGAGCATACACAGATCACAGGAAAACAAGTAGAAGGGATCTGCTATTCTCTTAATATGTCCTTCTGCTACTGTAAGTAGGATTTTTTTCATGTAATATATTGTGATTATGGTTTTCCCTCCCTTTATTACTCCCAATTTTTCCCCACCTCCTGTTCTTTCTGGATACATGCCCTTTCTGTCTCTCATTAGAAAATAAACAGGTTTCCAAGGGATAATAATAAAGTAAGATCAAACAAAACAACTAAGAATAGGACAAAGAGGAAAAAAAAGAGCCAAAGAAAAGGCAAAAGATATAGGTAACAAATGTAGAGGCCTATGGGTTTACATTAAGGAATCCCATGAATGTCCAAAGAAGATGTATGATCAGAAAATCTGTAGGGGGAAGGGGGGAAACTAAATAAAATAATAGTAAAAGAAAATAAAATTAAAGTCCTGACATGACATTAGGAGACAAAATCCCTCCAAGGATGCCTTGAGTTCATTTTCTGTTGACCCTCTACTGGTGGGCATGTAGCATACCCTTAAGTTAGGCCATGTTTGGTAGATATTCCTGGGAGGCATGTTCTTTGATTTCAATGCAAGCAGAAGCATGGATCTATGGGAGAGGGAAGGTGGAGGAAAAGACTGGGAGGAGAAGAGGAAGGGAAAACTGTTGTTGAGATGTAATATATAAGAGGAAGATTAAGGGGGGGGAAGAGTAGTTTGTTCCCCAGTGAGTCTTGGTTAGAGAAAACTAATTTCTCCTTTGCAAGTGGTTATCAATGGAACTAGCTTTTGGGTTAGAATAGGGACCATGTGTCCGCTTCTCCTTTCAACTCTAGGAGCTCATGTGATGCAGGCTCCTGCAGGCACTGTGCATGCTGCCTCCTTCTCAGTAAGTCGTTGTGTACTTTGGTCCTGCTTGTTTCGTTGGTCTCCTCCATCCATCTGCTCTGCCTCTTACACTCTTTCTGCCCCATCTTCTGTAAGGTTTCCAGAGCTCCAAGAAGAAGGATTTGATGGAGACATCCCATGGACTGAATGTTTTGAGATAGCTCACTCTCTGCATACTGTCTGGCTATTGTCATCTGTTGCAGGAGGAAGCTTCTCTGAGGAAGGCTGAGGAAGGCACTGATCTACCACAATTTTGGTAGCTGGTTCTGGGCCCAGACTTCTTGGGCTATGACCTAGATCATTTTACTTTAGCCATACTTAAGCACCGGACAATTTTAGGGAAAAAAAGAGAGAAAGTTTTCTGAAAGCAATTAACTTGATTATTAAAATAAGAAAATAAACAGCACAGTAAGCCACCATCTTTTTGTGTTGACTTTTAATGACCAACATTTGAAATCTAAACAATCTCTCATTCATTTCTTAATTATTTTATAAACAAATCTTTGGTGCCTTGAGTTCTAAGGAATTTATTTTCAATAGTTACTCGCTTTCTTTTTTATTGAATATTTTATTTATTTACATTTCAAATGTTATCTCCTTTCCAGGTTTCCCCTCTGGAAGCCCCCATCCCATCCTCCCTTCCCCTGCTTCAATGAGGGTGCTCATTTACCCACCCACCCACTCATGCCACCTCAGCATTCCACTACACTGGGGCATTGAACTTTCCCAGGACCAAGGGCCTCTCCTCCTATTGATGTCTGACAAGGTCATCTTCTGTTACTGACTTTCTTCATATGTACCTTGCTATTAATCACAAACTGACAGTATTAAAAATATCTAAAAGCCATTGCAGTTCAAATTTGCTCAATTATTTAAAAAATTCTACCTTTAAAATTTAGGCAAATTAAAATACAGTCATGGGCATTACAGAGAATTTGATAGTTCTTGTAATGACTTTTCCATTCTAGCTGTCATTTATTTGTTGAAAAATAGAGTAGGATATTTACTTATTTATTTATTTATTTATTTATTTATTTATTTATTTATTTATTTTTGGACTTTGAATTTGGCTGCTTGTCATATGATGGCATGGGCTCATCTACCTAAATTATAAACCTGATGTCTTAATTGATTCAGTTTCCTTTTTAATGCAAACTCTTCAAATGCCAGTTGAAGAGACTCCATGGGACTTTCTGGAGCATCACAATAGGAGGAGGGTCTGCTTTCACCTGGGTGACTATGGGTTGCACACCACATATTTGTCATCAGTCTTTTATCTATTGACTTCCCAGTGACCATTGCCAAGAAGGTTTTGTTCCTTTGAAGTTACACTATCATGATTCTTAATTTTTACATAATTTGTTGTTAAAATTTGTCCCCAAAAGAATAACTCATTCAAGCAATATTACTGTTGCCAAGAACAGTGGCATTAAAAGATATGATTGAGCTTTTATAACCTGCCATTATCTATTAATTTTCAGAGTGAGGAAAGCTATTGATGTGATTTCAAAGTTCTTCAGGGATTTGGAAAGAAATATTTGGGTATATTTTAAGCAGTCACAGATGAAATCCTTTCTGATTTGCAAATTCTTGCTACTGAACAGTGCTCAATAGCTTTCCTGACTTTTCTCTGTTACTCTATAGTCTTTTCAGTGTTTATTGGCTTTTGTTGCTGTCGTTTTGCTTTTGGAGCAAAATATGTGCAAGATCCATTTGGAATATTTCATAATCAAGCAACATGTATTTCTTTAAAGCTTTTATTCTTTTAGTATTGAACTACAATTTGACTTTTAATGAGACTCTAAGCTTGCCCATTACCGAATCATCACGCCTTTGTCTTTTGGAAATCTTAAGGAAATAGGACTTGAATGTATGTACTCCCTTATGGTAAGAAAATGTCAGGAGTGGATAGTAGTAACATTGGCGAATTAAGTTTCAGATTATGTGGTATGTACTTTAAGTTCTATAATTTTAATTTGCAAATGTTTTAAAAGGTATTTGGTAATTTAAGTATTTGCTATATTTTGATAGTATTGAGAGATATAGTTTTAAACTAGCTCAAAACGCAGCAACAGAATCTGACTCAGGAAGACAGATGGCTAAAAATGCAGGAGGACTGGTGCTGACTCACTGACCCTGCAGGTGTCACAGGACGTGAGTAAATGAGTAACGGGTTCTGTTCTGCCCCTGTGATGTTTGTTCAAGTTCCCATTGTGCCCTACAGTTAATGTTCCAGCCATTGTGTCCTGCGGATAGTATTCCAAGAAACCGGGGCCGAAGCCTAACCAGATGTGTATCAGATGCAGATTCTTCGTCAACTCTGACAAACATTTACCCTAAAGGACAGGAATCAAGATCTGTTCTCAGGAGAATGATTTAAATCCTAGAGTCTTAAGAACAATACTGTGACTTTGAGAATTTCCCCTTGTGACATTTTTGGTATTTCCTTTTGATATCCCCTCACCTCCTGTGGCTTGTGACTTCTTCCTTTAAATAGCCCTTCTTCCAGCCACTCAGGGTTGACACCTCTGTCTCCTGCGTGGGATACGTGTCGACCCGGAACTCTCCATAATAAACCTCGCCTCTACTTATTGCATCAAGATTGGTCTCTCCTGTGTCTGGGGTCTGCGACTTCCTGAGACTTGAGTGAGGGTCTCCCTTTGGGGATATTTCAGTATCCACTTTCCATTTTCTACCTCAACTCTTCCTTAACCTTTCTCCACATCTCCCTCTTTGCTTTATGTTTTCTTCTTTAAGAGAAAAGTATTTATTGATTTATTTTTATAACCCATTGAGTTAGAGTTTTATTAGCTCAGACTATCCTGGACCTCTTTGTGAGGCTGGCAGTGACCTTGAATTCATTATGCTCTTGCCTCTGCCCTCCAAGTGCTAAGAGTATAGGTGTGTGTTGTGTCTCTATGCTCAAATAAATTATTTGCTTGCTGTGTTGAAATTTCTTTTTCTTATTTTGAGAAATTTGCTTCCTAATATCATTAGCATGCAACTTGGTTGTTGTGTCTTACACATATTCATAATGCCCTCTAAAAATAATACCAGAATTTCTACTAATAATTATACCATCAAAGAACATAATATTTAAAAACCAGCTATTTTTAATTTTTGGTTTTGATTCATTTTGTTCTGGCACATATCCTACAGAAATATGTTTTTAAAAGACCTTAACATATGTATATGCATGTGATTATACTGTTGACTCAAGACATAATGAGATTCATTTGCTCTAGTGTCTTTCCAAGATAAAGATATACTTGTTAGTTCTATTGAGTAGATATGCTGCATATTATAAGACTTCAAAGTCAAAGTTCAAGACAGAAGTCTGAATTTTGGCTCTATGCTACCTCCCTTCTTTGTTTTTGGGATTTTAGGATGTATTTTTATATAATCTTTAATTATATGTATCTTTGTGCATGTACCCACAAAGCCAAGGTGGTGGATCTCGCTAGAGTTAGTGGGCAACTCAACACAGGTTGAACCTGGTGTTTATAGAAGTTCTGTATAGGATTTTATCAATCGCTAGGACATACAGATGTGTGCAAACATACACGTGTGCCCTTCAATACCTTATTCTGTAACTGCTGACAGTTTTAGACCCCATTTGTTAAGTAATGGCATTAAATTAAAATTTTAGCTTACTTTTTATTTTACCTGATAATTTATCCTGGTGATAACTGAATAACAAACCAAGTAATAATTTCTTTAATTTTATTGTTTTGGAAATGTCCATTGAGGCCTATAAAAATATAGATGATGACCTTTTTAAATATTATTACTGATACTATTACCACACATACTCTGGACACATGACATTTTATATTATTGCTGGTATACTTAGGAGAAAGTTCTTATTCATTGGATTGCTTATATAAAGGGTATTTGGATGTAATTTTCTTAGATAAATTATCTTTGGTTATATCATTCTTCAACTGTTCATGAAAACTTGATGCCACAAGACAGCTATACACTATATTTTCTAACATGTTTTGTCCTTTGATCAGATAATAGATTTACTTTATTTTTTATATTTATGTTTTTTCTGAGATTTTAATATACTAGAACTGGTTTTACAAGTTTTCTAACTCTTTCCGCATATTCTACCATCTCACAAATTCATGACCTCTACTTCTTTCATAATTGTTATTACTGTTGTTGTTACATGTATATACAACTTGTAGAGTCTTTAATTTTGCTGCTATGTACATGTTTTTAGAGCTGACCATTTAGGATTCAATAAGAATCTTTGTTGCACATGCACTAATTGTCTGTAATTCTTTATATAAGAGAAGTATCTTGTGAGCACTATTCATTCACATCATCATGTTGACTGATGTCATCACGCAGGTCTTCTTTAAACAACCATATTGTTGAGATTTTACAAGTGTAGCTTCCCTGTCTTGCCTAGAAAATACTATCTCACATCATATATCTGTTCCTCTGGTTCTTACCTTCCTTTTGACTTCTCTTGTATGATATATCTTGAGCCTTAGATGTAAGGATTGCATTGTAGACATACCAGTTATGGCTGGGTATCCAACTGTTACTTATTCTCTGCATTTTGACCAGTGATGGGTCTCTGTAAAAGTCTCTATGTATTGTAAAAAGGACATACTTTAATGAGCAGTGTGAGAGCTACACTTTTCTCTGGGTATAGGGATAATTATTTAGAATATGGTTAGAAATCATGTTGGTTTAAAAAAATGACAGTAGTGGGTTCTCCTCTAGGGTGTATGACCTCTTTTTTAACGGGCATCTGGTCAAGTTTACACTACCAGTCATGAATTCCTTTTACTGAGTGGGCTTAAAGTCCGATTAGAATACTGCTGCTTACCCTGAGGAAAATGACCACTTTGACACTCTTGAGACTTGTTAGGCCAATCATTATTGTAATTTGTAGGTTTTATAGCAAAATAGGACTATTGACTGCTTTTCTCCCTCTCAGTTTGCATAACATCTTCAGCTACTAAAAAACTAGTTCTTTTTTCATTTTATTTTTATTAGATATTATATGTATTTACATTTTTAAATGTTTTCCCCTCTCCCCCGTCTCCCATACCTCCTCTCCCTCCCTGTGCTTCTAGGAAGATGCTCCTACTTCCACCCACTCTCACCTCAACACCTTGGCTTTTCCTACACCTGGGAAACAAGGCTTCACAGAAAAAAGGGTTTCTCCTCCTATTGATGCCAGACAATGCCATCCTCTGATAAATACATGGCTGGAGCCATGGGTCTTGCCATATGTACTTATTGAGTGGTGGTTTAGTCCCTGGGTGCTCTGGGCAGTCTGGTTGGTTGATATTGTTGTTCTTCCTATGGTGTTACAGTCCTTTCATTAATTCCTCCTTTGGGGTTCCTGTGCTCAGTCCAATGATTAGCTGCAAGCACCCTTATCTGCATCAGTAAAGCTCTGGCAGATCCTTTCAGGAGACATCCGTATGAGGCTCCTGTCAGCAAGCACTTCTTTGTATTAGCAAAAGTGACTGGATTTGGTGGCTGCATACGGAATGGATCCCCAGGTGGGACAATCTCTGGATAACCTTTTCTTCAGTGTCTCTGTATTTCTTCCCATGAGTATTTTGTTCTCCGTACTAAGAAGGACTGAAGCATCCATGTATTGGTCATCCTTTTTCTCGAGTTTCATATGGTTTGTGAATTGTTTCTTGGGAATTCAGAGCTTTTAGGGTAATATACACTTATCAGTGAGTGCATACCATGTATGTTCTTTTGTGACTGGTTTACCTCACTCTGATGATATTTTCTAGTCCCATCTATTTACGAAAGGATTTCATGTAGTCATTATTTTTAATATCTGAGTAACACTCCATTGTGTAAATGTACCACATTTTCTGTATCCATTCCTCTGTTGAAGGGCATCCAGTTTCTTTCTAGCTTCTGGCTATTATAAATATGGCTTCTATGAACACAGTGGAGCATGTGTCCTTGTAACATGTTAGAGCATCTTTTGGGTATATGACTGGAGTGGTATAGCTGGGTCCTCAGGCAGTACTATTTCCAATTTTCTGAGGAACCTGTAGACTCATTTCTAGAGAGGTTGTACCAGCTTGCAATCTCACCAACAGTGGAGGAGTGTTCTTCATTCTTCACATCCTTGCCAGCGTCTGTTGTCACCTGAGTTTTTGATCTTAGCCATTCTGACTGGTGTGAGGTGGAATCTCAAGGTTGTTTTGATTTGCATTTCTCTGATGACTAAGGATATTGAACAATTCTTTAAGGTATTTTTCAGCCATTAGGTATTCCTCAATTGAGAATTCTTTGTTTAGTTCTGTACCCTGATTTTTAATAGGATTATTTGATTCTCTGAAGTTTAACTTCTTGAGTTCTTTGTATATATTAGATATTAGCTCTCTATTAAATTTATTAAATTAAATTTATTTATTATACACTCTCTTTATTAAATTAGGATTGGTAAAGATCTTACCCCACCTGTTGGTTGCCTTTTTGTTCTATTGACAGTGTCCTTTGCTTTACAGAAGCTTTGCAATTTTATGAGGTTCCATTTCTCTATTCTTAGTCTTAGAGCATAAGCCATTGGTGTTCAGTTCAGGAAATTTTCACCTGTGCCTATGTGTTTGAGGTTCTTCCCCACTTTCTCTTCTATTAGTTTAGGTGTATCTGGTTTTATGTAGAGGTCTTTGATTTACTTGGACTTGAGCTTTGCACAAGGAAATAAAAAATGGGTCAATTTGAATTCTACATGCAGATGGCCAGTTGAACCAGCACCATTTTTTGAAAATGCTGCCTTTTTCCCACTGCATGGTTTTAAATCCTTTGTCAAAGATCAAGTGACCATAAGTGTGTGTGTGTGTTGTGAGTCTTCGATTTACCTGCCTGTTTCTGTACCAATACCATGTAGTTTTTTTTTTTTTTTTGAAATCATGATTGCTCTGTAATAGAGCTGGAGGTTAGGAATGGTGATTCTCCCAGAAGTTCTTACACTGTTGAGAATAGTTTTGTCTATCCTCAATTTTTGGTAATCCAAATGAATTTGCAAGTTGCTCTTTCTAGCTCTATGAAGAATTGACTTGGAATTTGGATGGGGATTGCATTAAATCTGTAGATTGCTATCAGCAAGATGGCCATTTTTACTCTATTAATTCTGCCACTCCATGAGCATGGGAGATCTTTCCATTTTCATCAGAAATCTTTGATTTCTTTCTTCAGAGACTTGAAGTTCTTTTCATACAGATCTTTCACTTGCTTGGTTAAGGTTACACCAAGATATTTTATATTATCTGTGACTATTGTGAATGGTGTAGTTTCCCCTAATTTCTTTCTCTGCCTGTTTATCCTTTGAGTAAGGGAAGGTCACTGATTTCCTTTTTTTCTTCTTTTTTTTTTTCCTTTTTTTCGGAGCTGGGGACCGAACCTAGGCCCTTGAGCTTGCTAGGCAAGTGCTCTACCACTGAGCTAAATCCCCAACCCCCTGCCACTGATTTCTATGAGTTAAGTTTTTATCCATTCACTTTGCTGTAATTCTTTATCAGGTCTAGGAGTTCTCTGGTGGAATTTTTGGTGTCACTTAAGTATACTATCATGTCATCTTTAAATAGAGGTATTTTGACATCTTCCTTTCCAATTTGCATTCTTTTGATTTCTTTTTGCTGTATAATTACTCTGGCTATGAATTTGAGTACTATATTGAATATGTTTGGTGAGAGTGGGCAGCCTTGTCTACTCCCAGATTTTAGTGGGATTGCTTATTTCTCTCTATTTAGTGTGATGTTTTCAACTGGTTTGCTCTATATTGCCTTTACTATGTTTAGGTATGTGCCTTGAGTTCCTGATCTTTCCAAGACTTTTACCTTGAAGAAGTGTTGAATTTTGTAAAACACTCTCTTTGACTCTAATGAGTTAATCATGTGGTTTTTTTTCTTTGATTCTTTTATAAAGAACATTACATTGATGGATTTCTGTATATTGAATGATCCCCTCATCTCTGGGATGAAGCCTACTACTTCATCATGGTGAATGATGACTTTCATGTGTTCTTGAATTCAGGTTCCAAGAATTTTTGAATATTCATGAGGGAAATTGCTCTAAGGTTCTCTTTCTTTGTAGTCTTTTTTATAAGAATTAAAAATTATATAGTTTTATTTAAGAATATTTATAATAACAAGAAATCACAATGTTCAAAAATAAAACAGTAAATGGTAGTGTCTTTGTGGAGTTTAGTTATAAGAGTAATTATGGCTTCAACGAAAAAATTGGGTAGTGTTCCTACTGTTTCTATTTTGTGGAATAGTTTGAAGAGTATTGGTATTAGGTCTTCTATGAAGGTCTGATAGAATTCTGTACTAAAACCATTTGGTCTTGTGTGGTATTTTGGTTGGGAGATTTTTAATTACTGTTTTTATTTCTTTACAGGTTATTGGATTGTTTAGATGGTTTGTCTGATCCTGATTTACCTTTGGTAGTAGGTATCTATCCATAGAATTGTCCATTTCATCCAGATTTTCCAGTTTTGTTAAATAAAAGCCTTTGTAGTAGGATCTGCTAATTTTTTTAAATTTCCTCAGTTTCTGTTGCTATGTCTTCCTTTTCCTCTCTGATTCTGTTAATTTGAATACTGTCTCTGTGCCCAGTGGTTAGTCTGACTACTGGTTATCTATCTTGGTTTTCTCAAAGAACCAGCTCCTGGTTTTGTTGATTCTTTGGAAAGTTCTTTTTGTTTCTACTTGGTTGATTCCAACCCCAAGTTGGATTATTTCTTGCTATCTATTCGTCTTGGGTGAATTTGCTTCTTTTTGTTCTAGTGCTTCCAGTATGCTGTCAAACTGTTAGTGTATGCTCTCTCCAGTTTTTTTGTGAAGGCACTCAGGGCTATGAGTGTTCCTTTTAGCACTGCTTTCATTCTATCCCATAAGTGTGGTTATGTTGTGCCTTCTTTTTCATTAAGTTCTAAAAGTCTTTAATTTCTTTCTTTATTTCTTCCTTGACCAAGTTGTCATTGAGTAGAGCATTGTTCAACTTCCATGTGTATGTGGGCTTTCTGTTGTTTTTGTTGTTATTTGAGACCAGCCTTATTCCATGGTGATCTGATAGGGTACATGAGATTATTTAAATCTTCTTGTATCTGTTGAGGACTCTTTTGTGACGATTATATGTTCAATTTTTAGAAGGTACCATGAGGTGTTATAAAGAAACTATAATTTTGTTTTAGGATGAAAGGTTCTCTAGACATCCATTAAGTCCACTTGGTTCTTAACTTCTGTTACTATATCTCTGTTTAGTTTCAGTTTCCATGATCTGTTCATTGATAAGAGTGGGGTGTTGAAGTCTCCCATTATTATTGTGTGTTGTGCAATGTGTGCTTTGAGCTTTAGTAATGTTTCCCTTATAAATGTGGGTTCCCTTGCATTTGGAGCATAGATGTTCAGAATTTAGAGTTTATCATGGTAGATTTTTCCTTTGATGAATATGAAGTATCTTTCATATCTTTTTTGAAAACCTTCTGTTGAAAGGCATGAAGCCTAAAGAACTCCAAACTAGATTGAACCAGAAAAGAAATTCCTCCCATCACATAATAGTCAAAACACCAAATGCACACAAAAAAGAAAAAATATTAAAAGTAGTAAGGGAAAAAGGTGAAGTAACATATAAAAGTAGACCTATCTAAATTACACTAAACTTCTCAACAGAAACTGTGAAAGCTAGAAGATCCTGGACAGATGTCATACAGACCCTAGAAGAACACAAATGACAGCTCAGGCTACTATATCCAGAAAACTCTCAATTAACATAGGTGGAGAAACCAAGACATTCCATGGCAAAACCAAATTTACACAATATCTTTCTACAAATCCAGCGCTACAAAAGATAATAGATGGTAAACTTTAACACAAGGAGGGAAACTACACCCTAGAAAAATCAAGAAAATAATGTTCTTGCAACAAAACCAAAAGAAGATAGCCACACAAACATAATTCCACTGCTAACAACAAAATAACAGGAGGCAACAATCATCACTATTCTTTAATATCTCTTAACACCAATGGACTCATTTTCCCAATATAACGACTTAGACTAGCAGACTGGATAGGCGAACAGGACCCAGCATTTTACTGCATACAGGAAACACACTTCAGTGACAACAACAGACACTACCTAAGAGTAAAAGGCTGGAAAATTTTTTTCTAGCAAATGGTCTCAAGAAACAAGCTGGAGTAGCAATTCTAATATTGAAGAGATATTTCTTACATAGGAGGCTTCCAAATCAGTTCCAGCTAAATTCCAAGATATGTGCTTTCTTCAGAATATGGTCTTACCTTAATGTCTGGGATACAATTTGGAGGAATGGGAATATTTCATATTGTTTTGGGACTTGAAGAGAGGTTTCCCATGCATGATATTAACTATTTTTGTTAATATATAAATCTTGGGGGAGCATTAGCATCCTGAGTGGCATTGCACACACACACACACACACACACACACACACACACACACACACACATAAAATAATGCCTTTCCTATGGCTTTTCAATGATCAGTATTGTTTGTCTCAAGTTCTTCCATCTTCCTCTGTAGTATCCTTCCCTTTCCCAATTAATATCTCCCCGTTACCTTTAATATCACCTGTGCTATACTATCCCTCTCTCTTGAGTTCCTTCTGCCTCTCTCTCTCCATGACCCATTTTTATTTTTCTTGTTTTTGAAATTAATTCATATTATAGAATCTAATCTAAGGGTCTGAAGCTAATAATCACAAATGAGAGATAATGTGTGGGTTTTGTTTTGCTAAGTTTGAGTTACCTCATTCAGTATAGCATTTTCTACTTCCATTTATCTGAAATTTCATGATTTTAATTGTTTTGCAAAGGAGATTAATTCCTTTGTGTATAGGCACCACATTTCCATTATCTATTTACCAATTGAAGGACATTTAGGTTATTTCATTTCCTAGTGATTGTAGGAGTAACCATGGACATGGCTGAGCAAGGTTCTTTGTAGTACAATATAGAGAGCTTTGAGTATAGGTCATGGAATGGTAGAGGTGTATCATATAGTAGGTCTGCTTTAATCTTTTTGAATTCTGTAAGGGTGAACCATGACCAGCAGTTATTTTTGATCTTAGTCATTCTGGTCAGGATGTGATGAAAACTTAAAAATGTTTTAATTTAATTTTCAGTGATTGCTTAACACTTAAAGAGATTTCTTAGTCATTTCCCTTCCTTCTGTTGAACATTCATTGTTCTGATTTATGGTCTCCTTTTTAAAAATTTTGGATTACTTGTTTCCTTTATTCTTTATTTCTTAGTTTTTTTATACAGTCTGGAGATATTATAGATGGCAAAGATTCTCTCCTACTCTGTGATTTTACTAATGTTGATTGTTTCTTTTGCTCTACAGATATTTGTTAGTGTTTTATTTTTAAAAATGTCCTATTTTTCAATTGTTGGACTTAATTAATGAGCAGATTGAGGCCTACTCAAAAAGCTTATTCTTCCCTCTATTTTGAGGGGTGTTGCCCATGTTTGTTCTTCTAGCAATTTCAGTGTTACAGGTGTCACCTCGAGTTCTTTGGAGGTGCTATTTGGTAGGGTAATAGATATAGGTCCAATTTCATCTTTCTCCATTTGACCATCTAATATCTTCACCAGTATTTATTGGGGATACTCTCTTTCTTCAAGTCCGTAATAACATGAACTCACATTTGTGTCTTTTTGTTCCATTGGTATACATGATGTTTGCTTTTGTGTGGTAACATGCTCTTTTTATTGCTATATGTTTGTAATATACTTCAAGATCTGGTATGGTAAGAACCCCAGCATTGTTCTTTTAGCTCATGCTTGCTTTGGCTATTCAGTGTTCTTTCTGCTTCAATGTGAATTTTATGATTGCTTTCTATTTATGCGAAGAATGTCATGGGAATTTTGATGGAGATTGCATTGAATCTGTAAATTGCTTTCGGTAGAATTAATAATTTTAATAAAATTAATTCTATGAGCACAGAAGGCCATTCTGTCTTCTATTGTCTTCCTTAATCCAATTATTCAGAGAATTAGTGTTTCCACGGTAGAGGTCTCTAATCAAGTTGGTTATGTTTATTTCCAGATTATGTTTGAAACTATTGAGAATGTGAATGATTCCATATTTTATTTCTCAGGATACACATTAATAGTTTATAGAAAGTCTACTTACTTTTCCATGTTGAGATTGTATCCTGCCATTTTGTTGAAAGCCTTCATTATTTCTAGAAATTTTCTAATGGAATATTTAGAATATCTTATGTATATTATCATCTGTAAATAAGAATAGTTTGATTCCTTCCTGAGATACAGCAATAATTAATTTAATATTTTAGCTAAGATAAAATAATTCATTTAGATTTTTTGTATTTTCACCTTTGTTTTGGAATTCTATATGGGCAATTAATTATTATTTTACAAAATATTAAATGTTTTTGCATTTCCCTAGGACAATAGTCTTTTATATGTTATATGATATCAATATTTAATTTTCTAAGTTACTGATTTCCTTTTATATTCATTTATATTTGTTTCATTAGTTCTGCATATATTCTTGCTATAGACTTAAAGAAGAAAATAGATACATTATATTGTGTCAATATATCAACGTCATCCTCTGACATATTTTAATGTCTTACTGATTTATTCTTTAAAATCACACAATTTATATATACATAAAGCTCATCAGTTCTTTTTCTTATTACTTATCAATGCTATATATCATAATTAGAAAGTAATCTTAGGGTACAGAGCTAAACACAGAATTCTTAATTGAGGATTATCGAATGACTGTGAAGCACCTAAAGAAATGTTCAATACCCTTAGTCACCAGGGAAATGCGAATCAAAACAACCCTGAGATTCCACCTCATATAAGTCAGAATGGCTATCTTATCCCCCCTTCCCCTGCTTCTATGAGGGTTCTCCCCCCACCACTCACCAACTCCCTCCTGCCTCCCTTCCTTGGCATTCCCCTACACTGGGGCATTGAGCCTTAAAGGGACCAAGGGCCTCTCCTTCCATTGGTGCCCAACAAGGCCATCCTCTGCTACATATGTGGCTGGAACCGTGGGTCCCTCCATGTGTACTCTTTGGTTGGTGGTTTAGTTCCTGGGAGCTCTGCTAGGTCTGGTTTATAGATATTGTTGTATTTTCTGTTTCATTGGTCTGATGGAGCTAGCTAGCTAGCTAGATATTTTGCTTTGTTATTTTTATATGAGCATTATAATAAAGTTTATATCTCTTGAGGTGATTCCTTGATAATTTTATTAATATTACACTATATTAGATAAGGCAATTTATTTATAAAAAGAATTCATTTTTTTCTCAGTTCTATTTTTAAAAATTTCTGAGATCTCACAGAAACAAATTATCTCAAGTAATGTGTCACAAAGCATAGTGTTTTAAACAGTTACAGTTATACTTATAGTATGCTACATTTTTTGCTTTGAATATGCATATAGATTAATGAGAAAGTGATGACTATCTTTCTTATGGAAGGTTTCTACTGAAAAACATGGATTGCCCAAGAAACATGATTTCATTACTTTATGAATGATTTTTTTGTACTCTGTTTAAGAGATAACTTTAAATGAGGCTGCTATATTTATTGGAGTTTTCAAAATGTTTACATAATAATATATTTGCACCTATATTTTTTATTTACATTTCAAATGTTACTCCCTTTTCCGGTTTCCCAGCCATAAGACCCCTATCCCATCCCCTTCCCCTTCTAGAAGGATGTTCCCTTTTCCCAACCACCTCCCTTTTCTGCCTCCCCATCCTGACATTCCATTGTACTGGGGGTTCCAGCCTTGGCAGAACCAAGGGATTCTCCTCCCATTGGTGCTCAACAAGGTCATTTTCTGCTACATATGCAGCTGGAGCCATGAGTCTGTCCATGTGTAGTCTTTGGGTAGTGGTTTAGTCCCTGGGAGCTCTGGTTGGTTGGTATGGTTTTTATTATGGGGTTGCAAGTCACTTCAGCTCATTCAATCCTTTCTTGAATTCCTCCAATGGGGACCCTGTTCTCAGGAGACAGCTATATCAGGCTTCTGTCAGCATGCACTTCTTGGCTTCATCAATATGGTCTTGTTTGGTGGATATATGGATCCCCATATGGGGCAGTTCTGAATGGTCATTCCTACAGTCTTTGCTCCAAACTTTGTCTCCATATCTCCTCCTACAAATAATTTTGTTCTTCCCTTTAAGAAGGACTGAAATATCAACATTTTGGTCATCCTAATTCTTGAGCTTCATGTGGTCTGTGGATTGTATCTTGGGTAATCTGAGCTTTTGGGCTAATATCCACTTATCAGTGAGTGCATACCATGTTTGGTTTTTTGAGATTGGGTTACCTCACTCAGGATGATATTTTCTAGTTCCATCCATTTGCACCTATACACTTCATTTAAATATAAGATATCTCACCATTAGAGAAAAATTTAACTTTTGTATTGGAGTCTCATTTTAATTTGGCTACAGATACGATTAGCTTAAATACAAGTACATGGTAGTGAGACTTTATGGTTGTAGCTTCTGATATTACTTGAAGACACAATCTCATAGCAAACTCCATTTTGCTCTGACTCTAACAATCTGTGTGTCCCCTTTTCACAATGCCACCTGAGCTTTAGAGATTGGAGTAGTTATGTAAATCTCACCAACATGCATTTCTAAACAAGAGCTGAACAAACAAAATAGTAGACAAGCTAAATGTATAGGGGAAATCCTTCAAGGCCTGAAGCCTATAGAAAAGGGTACAGGCAATTAAGGAATGCTGAGAGCAGGAGAAATAGTCTTCTCCAGGGAAGAGCACACCAATAGTACACCAGTTGGTTATCCAATACTTATTGATCATTCCTGCAAATCTACATACATACATCCATACATACATACATATATACATACATACTACATACCAAGTAGGCTGCATTTATGTATTTAGGGATATATATGAACACAGACAGAAAGATAGACAGACAGACAGACAGACACACACACACGTTAGTGAAAACAGTCACAAATTTAAAAAGAGAGCAAGAAGGGGTATATGGGAAATCTTAAGAGAGGAAAAGCAAAGGGAAGTGATGTAATTGTAAACTCAAAAGATAAATAAAAGAAATGGTGAATATACACTTATTGAAGCATCCAAATCTAAGAACAAGTATTTAGTTTTTATATTCCTTTATATTATTATCTGCATAGTTCTCTAAGTAGTTTCATCAGAGTAAATACTTCAAATGCTTAAATAATAGAAACGATCAAACTCTATACTTTTAGCCTTTGCTTGAAGAATATACAGGCTTTGTGATTAAATGTGAATCTGTAACATATTTTCTTTGTCATTGGGTTTCTAGGTTTACAGAACTTAAAAGCCTGTCTCGTGATTACAGTGATTTTTAAGTAGGCAGTATCTTGCTCTTCAGGGTAACTGGCTGTTGTGGACTATTTTCTTTTGTTCTGCTGTATCAACATGGAGAAAGGCTTTTGAATTTTTGCATTAAAGATCAAAGAGGCAAATGTTCTATTACAAAATGTAGTTCTTGGTGACAATAAGTTGTGTCACCATAATTCCGGGAGAGATGTTGGTAATCTACAGGTCATATAGAATCCATATAGAACCTTGCCCAGGTTCCCTACAGTTAGGGCTTCATAAATTGTACATGTACAACTCATTCATCAATTCCTGTTGCGTGACTGTGTCATGAGACAGGCTTAGGGCCATCAGAGAGATTGGACCCAGTGATATGCTTATGTTTTGTGTTATTTACATATGGCTTGGAGCAAAATTGTGAAGTTTTCTATAGCAGAGCCATAGATCAATAAGACATTATAACATGCTAGTGAATAAAACTTAATATGTTCATATAATGTACTAATAATGTCAATAAAGTGTGATTTGTTCAAGTTTGCTTATCTTGTGCTAGAGGCTTGTACATGTAAAAGTTAATTCCTCTTCTATTTTCTGCAATGTAACTTTCCTTATTAGAATATAAAGGTATAATCAAGGGGAACTGAAGCATCAAGGACACTTAATTGTTTCCAGTTTTCTGGTGAAATTTTTCAGGACTTAATATTTACTCTTTTGGTTTATAATGTGGCCCTAAGTGCCAGTTTTGTGGGTGGCAACATTTTTATCCTGTTTAGGGATATTTAAGTTTGATTCAGTATATTAAGATATCTGAAGTGATTGCTTCTCTTTTCTAGAAATTATTTCTAGAAACAACTTTAACATGTAGTTGAGAAATCAATTCTTGTTATTTTAGTGGCAGTTCTTTGTAAGATTTGAAAAATAGCCCAGCATTAAATGTATTACTACAAGGGATGAACAATGAAACTAAAATAAAACATTGGGAAATATTTGACTCTTAAAAAAAAGGAGAGATGTTAACTTCAGAGGTAAATGGAATATCAGAGCATACTAAAATAGAAAACAAATGTAAGAAGATTCATGCAAAATACCCACAGATTTTCTTTTCCTTAAATTCCAACAACCAGAGCCTACTCAAAGTAGCAATCTTCCAGCCCTGCATGTCAATCCCATAGTCTCGCTTAAATATGTCAAAAGTAGGCACAGGAAATAGGAGCTGGCAGTTTTCCCACCTGTTATAAAAAAGACGGAAGCCCATCATGAATGAAGGCACACAGCACTATATCTGCCATCTGCATAGCTTCCAAATCTCTTGTATTTCATAGCAGTCTCCTGCCAAAGCCCCGGAAAGCCAAAACCAGAATAAAACCCACAGTCTGAAAGAAAGAATATGGTAAATAATAAACTCATCCAGACGACAGAGAAGTAAAACTGCAGAAAATCTGACTGAAATAACAAAACTGTCAAGCAGAGCTTGGAGAGCTGAGAAACGCCGTTGAGAGAGGATTTGGAGGAGAACCGAAGACTGAGGATAATATGAACCATTGTTCAGTTGGGAGATTTTGCAAAGCAAGTGTGCATGCGGGTAATAAAATGTTAAGCCTTTCCAGAAAATGTTACTTGTTTCTCATTTCTAATATTCTAGCTATGTTTGTTTGAGATAAAGAAAACCTTGTGTCTCTGAGCATTAGGATCCCATTTTATTTCTATAAGAATGAGCTTCTGAGAGGGACGCAAACCCAGCCAAGGCTTAAAAGCTTTTAATTTGTCATTTGGGATATATTCAAAATTAGAATCCAAATAAACATAGCTTTGCACGAATTAAAGCTAATAACCTGAAAGACAGTTTAAGGTGTTTTTCATCAACTTGAGATTGAGAGTTTCACATAGGTTCACGGGCGATTGTAGACAGTAAAATTCAATTCAATTCTTCCAGTGTAAGCAATTAGTCAGGTAGACACGTTTGTAACATTTCTAGTGTCCTAACGTTTGTCTTAGAGGTTAAAGGGGTAAATCACATGAATTCTTGTTTTAGGTGTGTGTTACCTCTGTGTGTGTGTGTGTGTGTGTGTGTGTGTGTGTTTGTGTGTGTTTCTCCATTTCCTTAAAAACTGACCATACGAATGTAGAGTAGACCCTTTGAGATGCTTTAGTAACTACAGGTGCTCCTGTCAGGAATGAGATCTGACTGATCCCCAGAACTCACATGACAGAAAGAAAACCAACTCTTGAAAGTTGTCCTCTGGTACACACACACACACACACACACACACACACACACACATACATACATACACACACACACATACATACATACACACACATACATACATACACACACACATACATACATACACACACACACACTTTATTCCACCCACCCATCAATCAATCAAACAATTAATAAAAAGTATCTTTTTTTATTGTATCCAAGGTATGACATATGTTTCCTAAAATCCCCATATAAAAAGTTTCTTCACTTAAGATAATATAGAATACTTAAGACTTTCTGTCTAATTGATGATACAGTGCGGGAAAAAGTTTTACAGAAATGTATTCTGTTCCCACTCCTCTGGAACCAGAAGCACATCCATATTTATCAGTTGATCCTGGGTCCTGCAAATGCCCTTCTTGCACAGCCTATGGTTGATTGACAGGTTTTATTTGAGAGCTAGGGAAGCCACTTTAAGACATGGGTGACCTTCTTATCTACTAATTTCCTTGTGAATTGAGGCATTCCCACAATGGTGTAGAGAGTGAGTGTTGCAGTTGTAGAAAACAGAATGACATTTCTACTTTTGAATTGGTAAAGATCTTTTCCCCAATTTGTTGGTTGTCATTTTGTCCTTTTGATAGTGACTTTTGCCTTATAAGCAAAAAATTTTCTGAGGTCCCTATGGTCAATTTTCAATCTTAGAACATAAGCCATTGGTATTTTGTTCAGGAAATTTTCCCATGTGTTTGAGGTCTTTTCCAACTTTCTCTTCTATTTGTTTTAGTGTATCTGGTTTTATGTGAAGGTCCTTGATCTGCTTGGACTTGAACTTTGTACAAGGAGATAAGAATGGGTCTATGTGCATTCTTCTACATGTTGACAACCAGTTGAACCAGCACTGTTTGTTGAAAAATGCTGTCTTTTTTCCACTGGATGGTTTTAGTTCTTTTGTCAAAGATCAAGTGACCATACCTATGTGGGTTTGTTTCTGGGTCTAAAAGCTCAATTCACAGACCACATGAAGCTCAGGAAGAAGGAAGAGCAAAGAGTGGCAGTCTCAGTCCTTCTTAGAAGGGGAAACAAAATCTCAAGGGAGGAAATATGGAGACAAAGTGTGGAGCAGAGACTGAAGAACCCAGATGCCCTTCAAAAGAGGAATGGATACAGAAAATGTGGTACATTTACACAATGGAGTACTACTCAGCTATTAAAAAACAATGACTACATGAAATTTTTGGGCAGATTGATGGAATTAGAAAATATCATCCTGAGTGAGATAACCCAGTTAGTCACAAAAGGACACACATGGTATGCACTCTCTATAGTTTTCTTTATGTAGGCACTTAGTGCTAAGAACTTGACTCTAAGTACAATCTTCATTTGAGAGGGGAATACAAACATGTAGTTCACAATGAGAGCAAGAGTTAGTTATACTTATTTGAGGGGGGTTCATTCTTTTTTATCATAATTTAAGTTTTTATTTATATAGTTACATCTCAGTCGCATTTCCCCATGGCTCCTTTCCCCACTGTCCTGCCCTTAAAAATTCAGATTCTATTACCTCTTCCTTTGTCCTCAGAGAAGGGAAAACTTCCCTTTGGGTACCACTTTACCCTGAGGCATATGGTCCCATCAGGACTAAACACCTCCTTTCCCACTGAGGCCCAACCAGGCAATCCAAGTAGGGGGAGGGGATTCAATGGAAGGCAACAGTCAGAGACAGACCCCTTTCCAATTATTAGGGGACACACATGAAGACCAAGCTGCATACCTGCTATAAACATATGGGGGTCTGAAGTACAGCCTCTTTTGGTTAGTGGTTCAGTCTCTGTGAGGCCCTATGGGCCCAGGTTAGTTGACTCTGTAGGCCTTCTTGTGGTGTCCTAGAAGCTCACAGTTTGCTCAATTCCATCCCCATTCTTCTACAAGGCACCTCAATCAACAGGATATATAGAGACTGAAGTAGCTCTCTCCTGATCCAGGAAGGACTCTGAGGGGAAGGAGTAGGACATCTACTGACCCACAAAACCTTCATCCCAAAATTTCTCCTGCCTCCATGATAGGCAGAGAGAAAGATGGAATAGAGACTGAGGGAACAGCCAATCAATGACTAGCCCAACTTGAGACCCATCCATGTGGGAGAGTCAACTCTCACACTATCAATGATACTTTTCTATACTTGTAGACAGGAACTTAGCATAACTATCTCCTGAGAGGCCTTATCCAGTAGCAGATGGAAACAGATGCAAAGACCCATAGTCAAATATCAGGGCTCATTCTTCTTGAGTATTATTTTGGTTATGGGCAATGCTTTCACAGAAATCCTTGAAGCAGCATTTGAAGAGCTAATATTTGTATGAGGTCCTTATTGAGTGGTATGTTCACAGTAAAAGTGGTTATTACTTCATGGAATAGGAATTGGAGGGCTAGAAAGTATCTAAATTGCAAATAAGGTATTTTATCCATTTTCTAAAATATTGCATTATTCAGAGTCATTACTCTCTTCCTATGGGGGAATGATTCTCAACACTTCTTTATTAGCTTTAGTTTCTAGTAATCAATCAGTAATTACATAATAAAGAGGGGAAATTGGGTGTTTAGCATAGAAATCTGTAGAGATACTCTATCCCACTATTGCAATCAGCCCTTGATTGTGATTTCAGCACAGGGGAGTTAGAATGCTCTCTCTCTTTGGGGCCTCCTCAAAAGACCAGATGAGCAGGTCCTGGAATTTCTGTTCTGTCATTTTCCTTCATCTATTGGTAAAGAAATGGATGCCATTGTCCTGAATTACTGTCGTTTCAGTTACTCTTGGTACAATTATTTGAGACCATTAGTCTCTATCTTCAGCTCAAAAGAAACAAAGGATTTAGTTGTGAAAAATTAGGAGTTGTTTTACATTCTTTCTTTTCTGAGACAAGTAGCTGAAAGTTTAAAAAGAATATGGGAAAAATGAACATTGATTTAATATTGTTAATAATACAAAATGGATGCGGTCTTTACAAATGTGAAAATGATTTCATGATTATATTTTAAAGTAAAGGTGTTAGCATTTGCACAGACATGCAGTGTCATGATTATGGATATATAATGACATCTGGAGTTAAAGTCAAAATAATGATGTATGGGTAAATGGATAATTTCATGAAACAAGTTTGGCCATAACTTGGCAGTTTTTGAAAACAGGCACTCATCATAATTACTCTTTATATTTTTAATGATTGTATTCTTATGAAATACAGTTGAAATTTATTAAGATGGTCTAAAATAAATTTAAGCATGCCTATTGATAGAAATGTTTAGTGAGAGGAGAGTACATACCTGAGTATAACCATGGGCTTCTAAAAAGAGACTTACCTTGGAAATTTAATTCTAAAAATCATAGTAGAGACTTGATACCCCAAAGAAGTGTGATGTCTAAGGGTACACCCTCTCAGAGGTAAAAGGGGGGAAGTTGGGGGGCAACATTTGGGATGTAAATAAATTAAACAATTAATTAAATAATAAAACAATAAACAAAATGAAATAAATAAATACAATAAAATTATAAAAATCAAGGTAATGAAATAGGTAAAATAATTTCTTTCTTTTTACCTAAAAGGTCAATCTTCCTCACTTAGCAAACTATAGACTTACAAATTGAAAACTCAAATAAATCAATAAAATCCCATGTGAATAGAGATAGTTGAGTTACAATACAAAAAAAATATAGAATGTAACTTCTCACCTATGGATTCAATTTACTAAGAATGTACAGGGCTTGCAAACTGCTTCAGCTCCTTCTGTCCTTTCTCTGATTCCTCCACTAGGGACCCTGTGCAATGGTTGGTTGCAAGTATCTTCTGCAACCCTATAGGAAGAACGACAATATTAACCAACCAGACACTCCAGAGCTCCCAGGGACTAAACCACCAACCAAAGAATACATATGAAAGGACCCATGGCTCCAGCCACATGTGTAGCAGAGGATGGCCTTGTCAGACATCAATTGGAGGAGAGGCCCTTGGTCCTGTGAAGTCTCAAAGATCCAGTGTGGGGAAATGCCTGAGTGGGGAGGTGGGAGTGGGTGGATGAGTGGGGGAACACCCACATAGAAGAAGGGGGAGGGGGATGAGACAGGAGTTTTCCAGAGGGGAAACTGGGAAAGGGGATACTATTTGAAATATAAATAAATAAAATATAAAATATAAAAAGAATGTACAGGGATGATCTGTGTGCCAAATACTAATTTAAATGCAAAAACCTTAGAGATAATATCCATTTACTTTAATAATGTGTTTTATATGGTACAATAGAGGCTAGAATAAAATGCTCTGAGAATCCACATGCAAAAATAACTAATTCTTCATAGCTTGAAAGTAGGAATTATGTAGGACATTGGCTTAACAGGTGAGGGAAAAGAGGATTGTCAGATACACAGATCTTTTAATGGCTTTGCTTGAGGTCTCCCAGGGACAGAATGGATGGAAGGTTATGTGGTTGAAGATGTTGCTTTGCTGGAGATGTGTCTGGCAGATAAACTGTGGTTGGGATACGATAGACCTTAATTTATGACATTAAAAGCTTTGGTTTTGGTGTGTAGTGGAAGAGAATCCATTGAACATTTTAAAGAAGATATTTTTTGAAAATAACTATCATAGCATCCTGAGTAGAGTGGAATGGAGCAACCAAAGCCATTGTCAATAACAAGTTATTTTATATACATAAGTAGTAGATGATGATGAAATTGGCATCATTGAGAGTAAGGGAGAAGGAGACAAGGACATTTAGAATTATTAGCAATATAGTAATCATAGGGATGCTGGCAGAATGGAGAAAAGACAAGACAGATATGTACTGGCCTGTTCTACAGTTGTGTGTTGGCAAGATCAGATCAGTTTCTGGTTTCCATCAGTTTTCAAAGTGTTTCAGTATATGGTCATTTGATAACAAGCCATGCATCATTTGAGGGAGGACTGTAAGATGTTATATCATTCATGGTTGCTTTCAGGTACTCTCTCCTGGGAAGTACTCAATCTTTTCTACAGTGATGAGGTCAGGGTATGACAACCAGCTGGAAACTGGAATATATGCCAGAATTTTGATTGGGTATCTAGTCACAGTCTCCCAATTAATATTTGGTGCTAGATCATTATTAGGTCTACTTGAAAAAAAAAACCAAAATCTCTACATGCTGACCTATTCTATCAAGAAATACTTCAAATGGTTCAATATTCAACATTATCCAGGAATTCAAAGTTATGTTGACCAGTTGACTACCTTCCTGACTAGTCTGCCTTGACTTGCCTACTTTTAATTCTGATATTCTTCCCTATTTCATGGTATATTTGACCATTCCAGCTATCTGATCCATTTTTTTCTGAGACTCCATTGTCCTACTTGCTATTTGCAGTTCTGTTTCCTACCCTATCTCTCAGTCTGTAAAAGACAATTGCCATGAGGTTCTGTATCAGCATTCTCTGTCTGTCACCAATGCATTCCTTATTGCCTTGATACATGGAATGCTTTCCCACAGAATATAGTTAGCTCTATATCTTCTGTTCTTAGATGAGTCTTCCATGACATTTTTTAATGAATCTTTTGTTCTACCCATAATACATCACAACAATCTTTCTTTTCTGTGTGACATAGAATGGTTTGTAACATTTTCAAGTATCCAAATCATCTCAAGAGCATCTCAGAACTCTTCAGGACTTTGTCAAATATTACATTTCTTATCATGGATGATGATATGTAAAAGCAACAAACATTCATATCAGACTCTAGCTTCACTCTAGATCCAGGATTTTCAAGATAACCCTTAAGCAACATGCTAGGTTCTTCTTGTTATTATTGGTCATGCCCTACAGATCTTTCAGTGTGCAATTTCTGTCTTTTGGAAGACCCAGCTTTTATAAGTTGGGCTATAAAGGGATACAGCTTCCTCATTGATGGGGGAAAAGATGTGGCAAATCCAGCAGAGTATACTCATTGTTTTTATGGAAACCCTGCCACATTTGAGATATTGGCTATTCATTAAGCAGAAGTGGATTGAAGAAGTAATCTTTACTAGCAATGTCAACCCAGGGAAAGAGGTTTGGGAGAAAACTAAGTTCTTCATTTTCCCAAGGGACCTACCCAGATAGCCTTTATCTGTACCTAAGATTCCCATAGCTTCACTGCCAGGGCTCCAGCAGTTTTTAAGGGAAGAAAAGTAGGTCAGTATATGACAGCACAATGAGTTGGTGAGCACAGATGTGCCATTTGAAATCTAGCTTTAGGCACATTTCTTTCTGAGCTCTAGGGCACAAATCATATTTCAAAGTTGTCCTGAACTAAAAGCTGACTGGGCTTCCATTGTAAACTGACCCAGGGTTGGACAGACCATTTCTTGGGGAACAGGATTCTCATGTAGTCAAAGTTATTCTCTGAAAAATGAGAAATTGTAACATGTTATCAGCCAACATGTACCATGCCTGAGATATAAGTTAACAAGCTTGGGAAAGGGAGTCAGGATGGAAATAACATACTTCACTAAAAAAATTCTTGGTGATGTATTCCCATTGTTCTTTTCATAACACAAATGAGTTTTGTACACTTTTTTTTGTAAGTGGTCTAATTCAACTCATCATTTAGTAATAATAAAGAACACTAAAGCTTATCACTTATGAGAAAAACAGGATAGACATGGCCCTTGTCCTCATCCAGTGTTCATTCTAGTGGATAATTAGACTAGGAAACAAATAAATAATTTCAGATAGTTATATGTAGTTTTGAAAACTAAAGATATAAATGGTAATCGTGAGATTAACAATGAACATTCATTTTTGTATTGAATTATAAACCAATCTTTTCTAAATCTACTTTTTAGAGTGGGCATAGTAAAGGATGCATGGATAAAGAATATAAAAACCAGAAAGTGTAGATATTTAAAGGGAGTAGAGGTTTTGGTGAAATTGTATTACCATCATGTGGAATTCCATTTGAAATTAGTTAGATGTGGGCGATTGAGTAATGCTTAACTAGATACTTATAATATTAGGACATGTCAGAATGTGCACAATGTAATAATGAATTCATGTTTTATTTCTCTGAAGTAATGAGAAACTACTATGGTCCTTAAATAGTAAATAAATGCATAGGGGGTCTATCTAAATATATATATTCATATAAATGTTATATATATATGTCTTTACATGTATATATACTTGTATGCATAGGTTAATATATATTTACATTATATATTTTAATAAAGCTGTTGCTATGCCTTTTGAAGTATAACCAATATAAAATGTTTTCAACTACAAATATTTCTAGTTCATTTTCAGACCGTATCTATTCTTTTGTGGAAGTACTTAAATTTTTATGACTGATTGATATATCCAACTCCTTACTAGTGTAAAGAGATCTGTCATGACAATTCTTGATCACATGACTATGTGTAGTTGTGTGAGAATCTTTTACATTAATTTTTCCTGGAAGTGAGATATAAGGTCAATTTTGTAATCAGCACAGGTTTCACCAAATGTTCCTCTGAGATAAGAGGATATTCTACTTGTCATGTGACTACAGTGTTATTATCAGATATTTTGAAAACAGAAGTTGATGATCAGGCAATTTATGTATATGATTTGACACTTTAATTTGAATTTTTCTTATTTGGGTGATTATTATACCCTCAGTTTAATTTTTCTTTCGATTTTAGTGTGTGAGCACTATATTCACTTTATTTTCACTTCTCATTCCGTTCCTACAACTATCCTTGCACCTGTAACTTTTACCTTTCAAGTTTATGACCTTCAATTATTGTTATGAGTGTGTGTGTATGTGTGTGTGTGTGTGTGTGTGTGTGTGTGTGTGTGTGAATATATGCATGTATCAATACGACCTGCTCAGTCCATTTAGTGTTTCTCTGAGGTGTATTTATTTAGGGCTGATTTCTTGGGATTCAATAACTTATTAGGGAGCTCATTCCTGGAAAAGACTTATTCTCCCTCTCACCCCACTCTTCATCCTACTACACTAGCACATCAACTCCTGTGGTTGTGCTGGTTTTGCTTATCAACTAGACTTTTGAAATGTCATGGGTGCAGATTCTCTATCCTATAGAAATCCTATAGCACAGCAGATGTTCTGGTCCTCTGGGTCTTGTCATCATACCTCTCCTCTTCCATGATGTTTCTTGAGCCTTAGGTATAGGGCTTATGTTGTAGAAGTATTAGTTGGTATAAATTGTGGTTGGTCACTTCATGGTTATTCGTTTGCTGCATTTTGACCAGTTGTAGATTTCTGTGATGATTTCTGTCATGCAATTATACTTTTTCTTTGATGATAGGTGTGAACTCTGGAATTAGTGTGGAGAACTGCCAGAAACATAAAACATAGATCGACTTCATGACCTAGATATACTATTCCATGGCATATTCTCAAAGGACTCATATCCTAATCTACACATACAAGCTCAGAATTGTTCATTGCTACATAAGTCATAACGTTAGGGAGTGGAAACATTTAATATTCTTCAACTGATGGATGTTCTTGCCTTTTGTACATTCATTAGTCATTTGTACTTTGAGGATGACTACTTTAAAGTAGAGTTAACCTGGGAGGTATGTGTGGAGTCAATGAGAGAACCATGCCTGGATCCTACATACCCCCTTTCATTAACAACACAACTTTTAATCCTATATTTTTCCCACTTTGTAGCTCAAAGGCCATGTCATGTGTGGTGTTTCAAGAATAAATCACTCTCTAATCCATTATCTTTCTGGATGTACACTGACTTAACTCCCAAATTATGTGTACTATATTAAATTATTTGAATTTTAACTTATGTACTCTCAGCAAAAATCCAACATGTGTTGGAGTCACATAGATAGATTATATTATGTCTTCTACTCTCATGTCTTTAATGTCTCTAACCCCATTGGTGGTAAAACTCTGTTTTAATACTCTTTGCACATATAAAAATTATACTTATTTAGATATTGCTAAACAAACATTGCAATAGTGGATATCATCAATTAACTTGTTTTTAATCAATAATATATTAAAATACTTTTCTGAATTAATGTATAAATATTTGTTCTAAGAGCTTGAGAAAATTATATAGAATGAACACAATACAATTAAAAATCCTATACAGGTGAGTTCTCATGGGATTTCAAGTGTTTTCTTTTGCAAATAGTGCCTATATATATATATATATGTATATGTATATACACATGTATATATGTGTATATATACATGTATATATGTGTGTGTGTGTATGTGTGTGTGTGTGTAGTGTGTAGTGTGTATGTATCTTGGCATACTTGCATATTTCCTTAAAATAGATACACTCCAGAATGTAGAATGATAAAGATAAAATTTATATAATTAGAAGTTTAGTAAATATTTG
The DNA here is from genome assembly GCF_021556685.1 of Rattus norvegicus. Classification (NCBI taxonomy): domain Eukaryota; kingdom Metazoa; phylum Chordata; class Mammalia; order Rodentia; family Muridae; genus Rattus; species Rattus norvegicus. The sequence continues at coordinate 44,164,649 of NC_141551.1, read as the reverse complement.
ATAATAATATTTCCTTCATAAATGTATGACCTTACCAGCACTAAATGAGAGTAAATATTTTTGTAATCTCCCATCAGTGCCAAATGCTGTTAGTCTTTAAAGATTTCACAACATTATTATACAAATGTTAAACGTTTCTTTCTTCTTCTCTTTTAAAAATTGCACAATCCCGCTTCTGACATTGTGTTTCATATACATATTCAAACATATGAAATATCTTTTCATAGTGTTTGGTCACATGGATAAAACAAAGTTTACATATTTCAGAAGTTTTCTAACCATATGATGTATTGTATGTTGTACAAATATCTTTTCCTAGTGTTTATTTTTTCACTTAGATATTGTGTTTGATGGCCATCTCTTTTATCTCCATTAACATAAAATAAATCTGACTTCCCTCTTCTGGCTTTTAATAATCTCTTCTTAAGATTTTCCTATCTAAAAATTACTAAATATTCTAAAATTTTCTGAAAGGCTTATGATTTTCCTTTTTAAATTTAGGCCTTTGGTGCACTTACAGTGATGGTTTTAGTTTATTGATGTTATACCTTCCTAGCTAAAAATGCATTCACCTAAAGTTTTTCCTAAACACTCAATGGGAAAACTTAGATTCCAAAATAATCTGATTCTCACAGGACCATCACAATTCACTGTCTGCTTGGATTTATGTTTTTTTCTACTGCTAGATAGTGAGCTTAGTCAAGAGGGGTTATGCTTAACTCATATTGACATTTAGTTGTCATAGTAACAGTATTAAGAAGGAGATATTTGTGAGGCAATTAGCCATGGGAACTCTTGTCTCTTCAGTAGATTGATTCTATTGTCACAGGTATAGGTTCTTCATAAAAAGACAAATTAAATGTTCTATCCTCTTCTAAGCCTGTTTATTTATTTAATTTTTTGTCATTGTTGTTTCACCTTGGGAAGGGCCTTGAAACATGCTTATCCTCTTTCTCATACTTCTTAGTTTCAGAACCTCAGACAGTAAATTACTGCTCAGTAATTTCAATGACCCAGTTATCTTGTAGCAGCACAAAGTAGAGAAAGACCTAAGCAAAGGACTGCTCTGTAGTGTTTACTTTGTCATTGGCATCTGACAGTCCCAATGAATATGAAGTTTCCCTTTTCGTTAGCATGACTCTGTCTGGTTTTTTTCTCTCACAGTGTCTGTCATGGTGGTGCTGAGTAATACTATACACCGGAGGGTTTCCCACTGCGGGATGCCGAAGAGAGCAAACAACAGTGGTTCACAATAATATCTGGTGTTGCTCTTGCTGGGATTGCATCTTGAGGTTTCGTCTATGGAAAAGTGAATCCAAAAGATGCATAAAAATAAGAGTTAGTAACACAGAATGAGCCAACTGTTTTGTCTGAGTAGGAGTGGTGATAGCCCTATGTCATCTAAGTTAAATACCCCGTGCTAAGTCAGGATTTTTGTTGCAGTGACCAATACTTGAGAGAAATGGTTGAAAAGAGCCAAGACTTTTAGTTTTGGCTCACAGTTTAAAGTCTGTCATCATTCTTTGCTCCTGGGCTTGTGATGACACAGACCATCACTGTGGAGAGAACATGGTGTAGTAGAGTTGGGTATCCAATAGACAGCAAACAAAAGGACAGAGAGGAATTGGGGCAAGATATAGTCCCCAACTATATATCACCAGTGACCTATTTCCTGCAACCTTGCCACACCTCTGAAAGTATTATCATTTCCTAATATCATCAAATCATAACTCTATTGGTAAAGCAGTCTATAGATTAGTTAGACTCCTAATGATGCAATGATATTTAAATGATGGATCGTCTAATTGGCATTGAAACATTTAGGACATGAGCAGAGCTCATATCTCAACCCTACACTCTTCCTCCTAGAGAATGATTCTGTCTTAATATACTATAGATGAAACTATACCCTTAATGGAGGGGGTATTATTTTATTACCATGAATTACTTAACTTAAATGGGCCTGATTTTATTTTTAAAATTAACCAAATAATAGGCAACATATAACAGCATTTACTGAATGCTTAGCATGTAGAAGAGATTCATGATTCAACCTAATTTTATAATCATCATATCACATAATTATCAAAACAAAATCAGAAGGTATAAACTCTTACTTATACTTTGCAAGTGATAAAACTTTATCTTTGGTTAACTAGTTTGTATCTTTTAGATAACGGATTCACTAAATTGAAGAATCAGGATGTTTTATAAGGTACATCTAACCAGCCACATTTTGTAATATTTCTAGGCTTAATGTACAAAATTGGCATAAGATAAACATAATAAACATAAACATCATCATCATCATCATAATAATAATAATAATAAGTAACTTATGTGACAGAAGTTGCTAAAATTTTTCAGTATATTTAGACTATTAATCTAGGTGTATCATGATAACCTTTTTGTGGTTCAGATATCTTTAAAAATGATTTTCCCCCATCACAGACAAGAAACCAATGAAAGGACAAAGAAGAATTGGGACAACATATCACCCCATAAAATACATCCCCAGCAGTCTACTTCATGATTTTTGCCTTATCTTGGGAAACTAGGAACCATAGCCAATTCCAATTCAACTGAGATATATGAGGCTAAGAAAACTAGTGGTTTGCTAGCACGGGCCTTTCCAGTAATAATTCTTCCCCTACTTCTAATACAGAGGACACAGGGGTTGTCAGACAGACGTACATGGCTGAGAAGGTTGAGACCTGGTGCTCTTCACCACCCTTCTCAGGGTCTGAGGCAGCAAGCGTACGAGTCAAATGTTAAGCATGAAAGTAAGTCCAGCAGACTCACTCATATTCACGGCAGGCAGGGAGGACACGCCCAAATGTGATACTTCTGTGTACAGTGTTTTGATGGCATTAAAATATTAGATGTGAGACACTGGGAGACATTCACATACTTCTGCTTTCATTTGGCTCTGCCTTCAGGTGTCTCTGTTTTGATGCACACCTCATGCGAGTTACCCAAGTACCATGGGTAGTTCTGGTATAAAACTTCAACTATCCCTATCATCTGCTGTCAGATGAAACTATGAAATGTTGATTTGATCCAGCATCCGAAGCATCACCATCTGTCCTTGGTCCCTGAGGACACACTGAGATAAATTAGCATGGAGCTTATTTATTTATTATTTATTTATTTATTTATTTATTTATTTATTTATTTATTTATTTTACATTAGAGGTGTAGCCAGGCTGCAGCTGAACTCTTTTTCAGTCGGAGACTAGCCATTTGTGTTGATTTTGAGAAATTAAACAGAGAATGCAAAAGTCTGTCAGGTACTCCATAATTTTTTTCCAGAATGCAAATCAAAGGTCTTATTTTTCACTTTTCAAATGTATTGGCCTGAATAATGTTATTTATCTCTGAAGTCCTCTTCTCCAGCTCTCTCTAGCACCTTTTCTGGAAGTCAATCCTTGTGTCTGTTTCCACTATGAAAATGCTTAAAACTAAACCACAGCTCAAACATCACGTGAGATTGAGCTACTCAGCACTCAGAGGTTCGAGAGAAAACTTAGTTTTGAAAAATTTTATGTTCATTGCAACTAACCTCAGGCTCTCTTTTCATCCTTCCTTCTAATTAAGATTTATGCAGGAAAAAGACTGATTTTCTTTTCGGTAGATAGATGATGGGATTAATTATGATTTTTTTCACTGAAATTGATTGTGCTTTTTAGTGGATAAAAGTTAATCTACTAAATTCTTAAAGCATCAACGTAATGCCAACAAAAACAAACAAACAAAAAATTCAAACTTTGAGACTAATAATGTTGGTAAAAATTTCCCCAAGTTTCTCATAGATTCCAACTGGAGACATTGGCCATTAGTCTCCATGACCCCCAATTTCTCAGTTTCGTGAGCAACAGCTGTGGGGATTTACATTGGTTGGATTCTCCTCCTATCACTCTGACTCCACAGGACATTATGGGAAGATCGTTGTTAGTATGGGAGTAGGTTCACAAACTAGGGCAGACCCCACACAGATCGATAACTGCCCAGGAAACTGCACTGCATGCTGAGAGGCAGTAGAGGTCTGCCTCACCTGCTACACTGGACGGGTAGGGACTGGTGGAAGATCACTGCGGTTACCTTGTTCCTCTCTACTTCTTAACAATAGATCCCCATTTAGTTTGTAAGAGGATTTAAGAAACGATTAGCCTAAGAGATTAAGGAAACTAGGAACATTTAGTAAAATGCAGCTTGAATGCATCATGTCTCCTTATTACTTATTTTTTCTCTCAATCTGTCATAAAATGTATGAGTGGTTTAAAAAAACCCTAACACCGATAAACTGGAGTTGAGAGTATGTAAATTTATTGCTTGACTGTGCAAGTACATAATCAAAATGCCTCCTTGTTCTAAGTACACTTGAGTAATTCCCCACCAATGGTAATGGGAGGAGTGGTGATGCACATGAAATTGTGAACAACATGCTTTTTAAATCTTCAGGCTGATCCCTCCAGGCATGTTTTGGTATGCACATTGTAGCGAGATGAAATTTGCTCCCATTCTTTTCTCAAGCCGGAGCAATGTGCGTCAGTGTTCATTTCTTTAAATGTCATGATTGTCTATTTCTTGCATTGAAAAACATTAATCAGAGATGTAAATGTAGCCAACAGGATGTGCTCTTCCATGCCAAACTGCGGCGTGGGCAGAAAGAACTACCAACGGTGCTTCATCAAAGGGTTTGTGGTCATCACTTTCCAAATGCGCAGTTTCAAAATCGACAGTGCATCATCGTAAGTCTTTGCCATGCAGGAAACACTCACTTAAATGTTCTTTTTTTTCCTGATAATTTCGTAGGCAGACACTTTTCATAATCAAGTTGCATAGACACTCTTTATTCATAAGGAGGAACATCGGAGTTATATCAAGGAGACATGCATGGCCTTTGTTTAGCTAAGTGGCAGCCTGCAGCATTGCAGTTGCCTCTTCCGTTTCCTTGGAAAGATTCAGAAAACTGCACCTGCATTGCAGGGTGTGTGTGTGTGTGTGTGTGTGTGTGTGTGTGTGTGTGTGTGTGTGCAGTTATACAGCAAGGGCTTGAAATCCTGGAGAAGAGACTTTTTTTCCTGTAATGTAGTTGTGATGCCTACAACTGGACCTGACAGAGGAGTCTCATCTTAGAACTACAGGAGGGATGGGCAATTGTTAGGTATTCTGAAATTCTACAGAATCTTTTAGAAGTAACAGCAGCAAAGCTATCAGGTCACCACAGGCTATAGTTTACAGTTATTGTTGTATTTCTGCATGCGATTGCCCAAGAATGTTTTCAGATAAGCAAAAGCAAGTAAGTAGATTTTTGCTGTATAGATTTTATCATGTTTATTTGTTTCTATATATTACAAATGATATTATAAAAAATTAATGATAACGTGCACTATTGTTTGACTAGCTGTAAGAAAGGTCAACAGAAGAAAACTCAATGGTAATGTAACTCAGGGTAGACCACTTACTTAACACGGGAAAGACCCTGGAATTAACCCCCAGCAGTCCAAACTACAGACATTATCATTAACAATAAACAAAGCAGCAAGGAAAAGAGCTCACTAGAATATGTAGATAATAATCGCAATGTGTTTTAAAGATGGATTCCAAAATCATTGTCATTTTTTGCATTAGATTAAACGGTGAGACTTGAAATGATACAGATCTGGAACCATGATTTTATTCTCACATAAAATGAATATGGAGATGCTTTGTATAGGGGCTGTTTATTAATGGTACTTATTATAAATACCACGTGTGCTAACTACCTGACACTTCCAAGGCCAGATCTCCTTGATCTCCTCTTCCAGGAAGGAATCTGTTAGAAATTCCATTGTAATAGAAAAGTCTCTCACTGACTAGAGAGTGCATAACGATTAGGAAATGTCACTATTTTAAATTCCATTGAAGTTTTAGCTTTTAGATATTCCTGCTTCTGCCTTAAAAAACATTCTTCATGAGAACTTGGCATTTTACAGTCTCAGAATTTTCCTTAAGTACTTGAACAAAACTTTTTATTCATGTTTGGGAACTAAAGCACATAGACTTTATTATTGTAAAAATTAGAATATGGAAAAACAGCAATTTAAGAAGGAACACACATTGAATATGGATAGTATTTAAATTCCCTGATCTTTTTTTTTAAGTAGATACAAATTAGTATGGAAAACATGGGACTGAATTCCCTTTTTATTACCTCAAATATAAGAAATTGTAATGTGGGAGGTGATTAGATGAATATTTTCTGTGTTATATAGAATTAGAAACTGCTTCCTATAAGCAAATTTGGGGATTTTAATGCATGACTTCCTCCTAAATATTTCAGTGCCTTTAATAAGTTTACTGTTTTCTAAAAAGAATATATATATATATGTATACATACATATATATATATAAAGTTCATAAACATAGTTCTTTTAAAAACAGATGAGAAGGAAGTTCTACAGTGGGAGATTCTGTATATTTCTTTATTTCCCCCTTGTCTTAGCTGCTTGTGCTAAGACAACTTTGTGCTGGCTAAGCAGACACCCCAAAAGAAGAATTTTCAGCTGCCCACTGTGATGGGAATGATTTATGCTGCTATAGATGTTTTCCACTATGGTATAGGATTATCATGAACATTAAAATGAGAAGAGAAAGAAAGTCCTCCACATGTGACCTGTTTGGCCTCTGAAGGCTGTGAATCTTCTATCTGTTCAGATTTCTAGGATGAGTGACTAAGATGAACACCCCTTTCATCTCATCCGTACTTCCAAGCCCTATGCCTTTAACACGAATCGTGAATTCCTACCTTTTCTTGGCCGTATTACGGTTACAGGGAATACAGCAACAAATGCACAGAAATAGATGCCTTTGTAGAAATGTTAGTGCATAAGGAGTATAGAAGAAGTCCTGGCAGACATAAGGAATAAAGGAAGCCATTTTATTACATTGGGTTGTCAGGAAAACAATCCTAAGGTAAAGGTTATACAAAACCATGAACGACTTGGTTTGAAAATAGTGAGGATGCAATCTTTGTGTACATCTGGACCATTTTATTTCCAAGAGAGAATGTGAGAGCTCATTCTGGATGCGAGATTGCTCATTTTGTTTAAGGGCAAGGAAAACAGTGGGGCCAGAGTACTAGGGGGAGGTGCACGGTGTGCTATGTGGGCAGAAGTGTAGCCAGGCCCCATATTACACAAATTTCAATATATTCAGTGAGGGATTAGGGGGGCTCTACTTTAAGTATGAAGGTCACTGTGGCTGTGGTGACCTAGCTAGGCAAAGGCATGCAAAAGTAGAAGCTCAGATGCTCTGTTGATGTTTAATGCAGATCTCAGATAGAGACAATAGTACTACACTTGGGTTGCTGGGATGTGGTGAGGTTAGTAAAACACAGTTAAGCTTCTGGATACTATGAACTGAAGTTCTCAAGAAAAAGCCACACCCATTTTAAGGATTACTAAATGCTGGTTGACTGATTAGAGTGGAAACTAGGAATATTACAGTCATCCTTGGCGCTTTAAACTCGAGGTAACCACTTATTCTCCACCTGTGTGCCTGACCTGGCATTCTTCTGACACATGAAACCTTTGGAGATGTTTTAACTAATCAGATCACCTGCTCCCTCCAACACACGTGCTATAAATGTCTCCAGAGAGGTATCTGATATGTATAGTGGAAGCTATGACCTGCCTACCTGGTGTTTCCACGAATGTGTTTGGAAAGTTTCTTGGTATATGATTTTCTTTGTTTTGTAATTACAAAACCCTCATGGTTATTACCATGTTGGAATATGGTATCTGGAATAACCCAAATCCATCTAGTTTCTGGGACACAGTCATCTTGGCCCTAGAATCATCTATTTCATCTATCTGAGACCAGGGCAGTGGTTTTTGCATTGGTGAGTTGGGTGCAGATTAGAGAGGTTGGCATTAAAGAAAGCCGGAGAGTCTCTATACTTGGAAAAGAAGGCTGTCTACCCTGGCTCAATACTTCATATGTTCTTCCTCTGAACTAAATTTATTTTAAAAGGCTTAAGAAACAGGGCAGTCTTGTTCAGATATTTACTGACTAGAGTCTTCTGATTATGAAGGCTAGGATTGTTACAGTTATCCTTGCCTGCTTTTAGAGCCATAGTAGCCAATCTGAAAACTTATGAAGTTTGATAAACTCCTTACTCAGGTGTCTTGCAAGGTCTTTTGTGTGTCTAGTGAGGTGGCTTCCTCTTTAGTGGGACTCCAATCCAAGCTATCCCCTAAATCAACCTGTGAAACTAGTGGCCATTGACAAGAATCATGCCCTAGCATAGGGGGATAATGGAGTAGTGGGGCCGGAGAGGATAGGTGGGTTGGGGAGCACCCTCATAGAGGCAAAGGGGAGGGAGAAGAGGGCAGATGTGGGATGGGGAGTTGTGGGGAAAAAAGTATTATCATGTCATCATCTAACTGTATTTTAGAATCCAAGTCCCAATTAAACGTTTTCTGACCGCAAATTATTAATTTCTTTTTTTATCTTTGATACAGTTGACATTTACTTATGTACTTAACAATTATTTGTTAAATACTGTATCCAGGGCTAAACAAAATGCAAAATCCTTAAATAGAGTACAGACGATGAGTAGGATACACAAAGGACGTTATCTGCTCGAGAGCACCTGGACAGGCTAAGGCAGGAGGGCAGAAGGGTGAAGGAGGGAATCTGACTGGTTTAAACCTATGTCACAGAAGTCCTCCTCAAAAAGGAAGCATCAATAAAATACTGGGGGAGGGAGAAGGGACAAGGCCTGTGCGTGCTTTGGAGGAAATCAGAGGCAATAGCTGAAGCAAATGCATGGTACGGGGATCTCTCTAAAGAAGACCTCAGAAAGCAGAGACCATGGAACTTTGAAGATAGGAAATACACCACATAAACGTCTAGAAACAATTACACAAAATAATCAAATGACATTTATTCAAGAAACACAAAATTGATACAGCAATTACTTACTAATTACTAAAATCCACATTAGAAGAGAGCAAATTTAAAAAATGTATGATTGAAAATAAGCCAGTGTAATTAAAACAGCTTAAGAGACTGGAGCACATCGGGGAGAGGTACAGCCAGGAGTCCAGGCAGTCTGAGGTTGTTGAGTGAGAAGGTAGGCAAGAGGCATGTTAGTATTTGCATTTTAATGGCATTGCAGTCCTGTTTTGTTTTTGTTGTTGTTATTGTTTTTCTTGTTTGTTTTGTATTTTGTCTGTTTTGTATTTTTTATTGTGGCTAAGATAAGAATGATGTCCAGTGTATAAAGGAAGGAAGATTAGAGGCGTTGTAAATGTTTCTGATATTTATTGCAACAAAATAGTAAACATATATATATATATATTATATATATATGGCAAATTTTACTTCCTAACCATGTTCAGTTCTTAAATACAAATCATTTAAATATTTTAATTTTTAAATCTATTTATTTTATTTGATGTGTATGATTGTTTTGTCTGCATGCCTGTATGGGTCTCACATAACTTGGACCCATTGGAGAGTGTTGTATCCCCTGGAACTGAAGTTACAAATTATTGTGAGCCACCATGTGGGTCCTGGAAATTGAACCTAGATCCTCTTCAAGAGCCTCACGTGCGTTAACTGCTGAGCCACCTCCCCAGTGTTTCTCTCTCTCTGTTTTAATTTATGTTCGTTTTCTTCTGTGCTGAGGTTGTAGGTTTATTTTTAATAGCAATTTATGTGTTCTGCTTTTTTCCCCTGAGTTGCTAAAGGAAACAACAGATCATGCTTGTACATCTTAAGACCAAGCCAAGCATGCTAAGTGCTTCTCAGATAAAGGCAAATGTAAAAATCCACCTTGGTTCTAGAACTAGGAAGCCCTACCTCTGAAGGCTGACCTGGTTTTCCCCTGGAATCAAATCAACATAATTTTGTTGTATGTGTATTTTAAAAATTCATAAGCTGAGATATAATTGAGAAGTCTCTATCTAAGTTTGCAGTAATTGGAATTCACTAGTATTTATGTTTGCTTTTAAAACTATCTTAATTTCGAGGTGTTGTGCTGACCCCAATTTGCATGGTCAGTCTTAAGGAGATGACTGTGAACGAGGGGCTCTTTCTCATCTTCTACAAGGAACTGAATTTCCCCAGGATCACTTCCCATTGGATTTATATGCCTGACTGAAGGGTTCGTGTCAAACTTCTGCAGCAGGGTGCAGTTAGAGCTAGAAACACAACAGGAGGAGCAGATCTTTTGCTTCCGTTCAAAGGATTGTTTATCTTGACTTGTAAGTATAGAAATAGAAGAATAAGCAAGTTTTTGGCCATAATTTTGGCAAGAAAAACCTAGCTGTATCTTACAGTGTCTAAAGTAGATTTGAAATACAGTACCATATAAAGTAATAAACAAAACCACAATCAAAAGTTATAGTCCAATATTTGTATCTATGGGATAATATAAGGAATATGTCTTACGTATTAGCAATGTTAGGATTTACGTCTTAAAGTTTAAATGACCTTAAGGTTCTGCAGATCCTGACTGAGTCACAAGTAGACAATCAAAACCATAGACATGCTCATCAATTCTTCCTGCCTGGGTTTCCTGGCCCTGCTCACTTAGCATTCTTTTATCTTAGGCAGCAAGCTGCCCTATGTTTGCTGTCCTTAGCAAAACTCTTTTGTGCTCTGTCTGAATGTCCCTCACAGCTGCTATCATGGATACGCCTTCCAAGTACAAAACTGAAGTACAAAAATTCCAGAGTAGAAAACTGAAGTCTGGGAGCTCTGGTGGGTCTGATTAATGATATTGTTGTTCTTATGGGGTTGCAGACCCCTTCAACTACTTCAATCCTTTTTCCAACTCCTCCATTGGAGACCCTATTCTCAGTTCAATGGATGGCTGCAAGCATCTGCCTTTGTATTTGTAAGGTTCTGGCAGAACCTTTTAGCAAACAGCTATATTAGACTCCGGTCAGCATGCACTTCTTGGAAACCACAGTATTGTCTGGGTTTGGTGGCTGTATATGGGATGGATCTCCAGGTGGGGCACTCTCTGGACAGCCTTTCATTCTCTGCTCCACACTTTGTCTTCGGATTTCCTCCTGTACCATCCCAAGTGAACACAGGGATAGACCTACAGCTCCATCCACATATGTAGCAGAGGGTGGCCTTATTGGGCATCGATGGGAGGTGAGGCCCTTGGTCCTGTCAAGGCTCTATGCCCCAGTATAGGGGAATGTCAGGGCAGGGAGGTAGAAGGGAGTAGGTGATTGGATGAGGGAGCACGCTCATAGAAGCGGGGGTCGGAGTGGAGTAGCGGGTTTCTGGAGGGAAAACAGGGAAATGGGATAACATTTAAAATGTAAATAAAAAATACAATTAAAAATAAAGAAAAAGAAAAAAAGAGGGAAAAAAAGAAAACTGAAGTCTGGTCAGAGACAAATGTTTTCATTCAACAATCTTAGGAAACGGTGAACCTAGAAACAGAAGAAAGATGGTATAAGTATGTGTGTGTATTTGTGCGTGTGGGTGCATGTGTGTCTGTGTGTGGGTGCATGTGTGTCTGTGTGTGAGTGTGTATGTGTATCTGTGTGTGTGTGTGTGTGTGTGTGTGTGAGAGAGAGAGAGAGAGAGAGAGAGAGAGAGAGAGAGAGAGAGAGAGAGAGAGAGGTGACAAGTTCTACGGAGATGGTGGCATGTATCACTAAATGTACAGAAGTGATTAAGCTATGAGGGTTGTATAGATGCTGTTTCAGAAAGGATGACAAGAAAGGTTTGATTCCTGTTCAATCTGATGGTTTTCCATTTAGGAAAACATAGTTCTAGATCCTGAATCATCGTGGCCAATAATGCTAAGGAACTTTTTGTTTCTATATCCCTTCCTTTCACTGGATTAGAATTATGAATATTATGTAGATTATTCACACAGAATATTTGATTAGATACAAACAGTAATATTTATGTGCTATTGATAAAAAACGCACAAAAGGACTGATGGTAACATATAGAATTCTAAGTGATATCTAGTGGCCTCTTAACTGCTTCATCTGAAAGATCAATGTCTAGGTATGGGCCTTGAATTCCTGATCTTTTGAAGACTTTAAAATGAACGGTTGTTGGATTTTGCCAAATGCTTTCTCAGCATTCAATGAGATGATCATGTGGTTTTTTTTCTTTGAGTGTGTTTATATAGTGGATTACGTTGATGCATTTCTGCACACTGAACAATAGTTGCATTCCTGGGATGAAGCCTAATTGATCATGGTGGATGATCATTTTGATATGTTCTTGGATTCAGTTTGCAAGAATTTTATTGTGTATTTTGGCATTGATATTCATAAGGGAAATTGTTCTGAAGTTCTTTTTCTCTGTTGGGTCTTTGAGTAGTTTAGGTATAAGCTTAATTGTGGTTTCATAAAAAGAATGAGGTAGTGTTTCTTCTGTTTCTACTTTGTGGATAGTTTGGAGAGTATTGGTATGTGGTCTTCTATGAAGGTCTGATAGAATTCTGCATTAACCCCATCTGTTCATGGGTTTTGTTTTGTTTTGGTTGGGAGACTTTCAATGACTATTTCTATTTCTATAGAACTGTTTGAGTGGTTTTTCTGATCCTGATTTAACTTTGGTACCTGGTATCTGTCTAGAAAATTGCCCATTTCATCCAGATTTTCCAGTTTTATTGAGTATAGTCGTTTAATGGTAGGAGCTGATGATTTTTTTGAATTGCCTCAGATTCTGTTGTTATGCCTTCCTTTTCATTTCTGATTTTGTTAATTTGAATTTGGATACTGTGTCTGTGCCCGCTGCTGGTTAGTCTGGCCAAGGGTTTATCTATCTTGTTGATTTTCTCAAAGAACTAGCTCCTGGTTTTGTGCAATTTTTTTTTTTTGGTTTCTACTTGGTTGATTTCAGCTCTGAGTTTGATTATTTCCTGCCTTCTACTCCTCTTGGGTGAATTTACTTCTTTTTGTTCTAGAACTTTCAGGTGTACTGTCAAGTTGCTAATGTATGCTCTCTCCAGTTTCTTTTTGGAGAAACTCAGAGCTATGAGTTTTCCTCTTAGCACTGGTTTCATTGTGTCCCAAAAGTTTTTGTATATCGTGACTTTATTTTCATTACATTCTAAAAAGTCTTTAATGTCTTTCTTTATTTCTTCCTTGACCAAGTTATCATTGACTAGAGCATTGTTCAGCTTTAATGTGTATGTGGGCTTTCTTGCATTTTTGTTGTTCTTGAAGATCAACCTTAGTCCATGCTGATCTGATAGTATGCATAGGATTATTTCAATCTCCTCTTATCTGTTGAGTACTGTTTTGTGACCAGTTTTATAGCCAATTTTGGACAAGATACCATGAATTGCTGAGAAGAAGGTATATTCTTTTGTTTTAGAATTACATGGTCTATATTGTATCTGTTAAGTCCATTTGGTTCATAGCTTCTCTTAGTTTCACTGTATCTTTGTTTAGTTTCTGTTTCCATGATCTGTCCATTGATGAGAATTGGGTGTTGAAGTCTCCCACTATTATTGTGTGTGCTTTGAGCTTTAGTAAAGTTTCTTTTATGAATGTGGGTGTCCTTGCCTTTGTAGTGTAATTGTTCAGAGTTGAGAGTTCATGTTGATAGATTTTTTTGTTTTATAAATATGGTGTCTTTCCTTATCTTTTTTGATAACTTTTTGTTGAAAGTCAATTTTATTTGACATTACAATGGCTACTCCAGTTTGTTTCTTGGGACCATTGGCTTGGAAAATTTTTTTCCAGCCTTTTACTCTGAGGTAGTGTCTGTCTTTGTCACTGAAGTATGTTTCCTATATGCAGCAAAATCCTGAGTCCTATTTGTGTATCCAGTCTGTTAGTCTATGTCTTTTTATTGGGGAATTGAGTCCCTTGATATTAAGAGATATTAAGGAATAGAGAATGTTGCTTCCTGTTATTTTTGTTGATAGATTACTTACTTGCTTTTTTCTAGGGTGTAGTTTCCCCTCTTTTGTTTTAGTTTTCCATCTATTTTCCTTTGTAGGGCTGGATTTGTGAAAACGTATTGTGTAAAGTTGGTTTTGTCATGGAATATCTTGGTTTTTTATCTATGTTAATTGAGAGTTTTGCTGGGTATAGTAGCCGGGACTGGCATTTGTGTCTTTTAGGGTATGTATGACACCTGCTCAGAATCTACTGATTTTCATAGTCTCTGATGAGAAATCTGGTATAATTTTGATAGGTCTGCCTTTATATGGTACTTGACTTTTTCCCCTACTATTTTTAATATTCTTTCTTTGTTTTGTGCATTTGGTGTTTTGTTTATTATATGACATAAAGCGTTTCTTTTCTGGTTTGATCTATTTGCAGTTTTGTAGGTTTCTTGTGTGTTCATGGGCATTTCTTTCTTTGGGGTAAGGAAGTTTTCTTCTCTAATTTTGTTGAAGATATTTGCTGGCCCTTTAAGCAGGGAATCTTTGCTCTCTTCTATACCTATTATCCTTAGGTTTGGTCTTCTCATTGTGTCCTGGATTTCCTGGATGTTTTGGGTTAGGAGTTTTGTGCATTTTGCACTTTCTTTACTGTTGTGTCAATGTTTTCTATGGCATCTTTTGCAATTGAGAATCTCTCTTCTATCTCTTGTGTTCTGTTGGTGATGCTTGCATCTATGACTCCTGATCTGTTTTCTAGGTTTTCTATCTCCAGGGTTGTATCCCTTTGTGATTTCTTCATTGTTTCTATTTCCATTTTTTGGTCCTGGATGTTTTTGTTCCAATTCCTTTTCCTGTTTGGTTGTATTTTCTTGTAATTTTTAAGGCATTTTTGTGTTTCTTCTTTAGGGGCTTCCCCTTGTTTACCTGTGTTCTCCTGAATTTATTTAAGGGAGTTATTTATGTCCTTCTTAAAGTCCTCTATCATGGTTGTGATTTAAATCTGAATCTTGCTTTTCTGGTGTTTTGGGATATCCAGGACTTGCTGTAGTGGGAGAACTGTGTTCTGATGATACAAATAGCCTGGCTTTCTCTTGCTTATGTCCTTGCAGTTGTCTCTTGCCATCTGGTCATCTCTAGTGCTACCTGTGCTTGCTGTCTCTGACTGGAGCCTGTTCTTCTTGTGATCCTGGTTGTGTCAGAACTCTTCAGAGTTCAGCTGTTTCTGTGACCCTACAATTCTGGGATCCTGGGATCCTGAGATCCTGAGTGTTTCAGGGCTCCTGAAAGCCAAGCTTTCTCAGGTTGTTGCAGGAGTGGGTGGGGAGCCAGAGGCCTGGGTTTGCTCTGGGCACAGGTGCAAGCTGGGAGGAACCTGTGACATTGTCTGAGTGGGTTTTGGGTTTCCCTGGTTCCTGTGGGGGTCCCAGTTACACTGGTTGCTGGGAAAGATGTTGTGGCCTCAACCGTGATCCTCGGTGTGTCAGAACTCCCGTGTTCCTGGTTGTGTTCATTCTCTTGGAGTCATGCTTCCTCTGTGATCCTGTGATCATGTGAGCCTGCGTGTTTTAGAGTACCTGGGAGTCCTACTCCCTCTGGATGTTGTTGAAGTGGATTCAGATCCAACACTCCAGGTCTGCTCCACGTTGAGTTTCAGACTGGAAGAAACCCGTGCCTCTGGCTAGGTGGAGGTTCCTGAGTCCTTGGATCCTGGAGGACCCAGTTACTCCGGGTGTTGTAGTAGATGTTGTGGCCTGTCCTGTGATCCTGGGTGTTTCAGAGCACCTGGGAGTCAAGCTTCTTCTGGGTGTTATAGAACTGGGTACAGAGCCAGTGCCCAATATCTGCTCAAGGCTCTAGTTCAGACCAGAAGGGGTTGTTTTGTTTTTTAGACAAGGTTTGTTTGTATATCCCTGGCTGTCCTGGAACTAGTTTTGTAGACCATGTTGCCTTGAACTTTCAGAGATCTGCCTGCCTCTGTCTCCTGGGTGCTGGGGTTAAATGCATGCACAACTATGTGACCATGGGGATATTCACTCTTAAGCATCATGTTCACACCATTCTCACCCACAGCTGCAACACTGTTTGCTGCTGCTTTGGGCAGACTTGACTTGGAGCTGACAACTCAGATGTAACCAAAAGCTAAATTCCTATTCTTGGCCCAGAAGCAACTGATACCATTATTTAAATTTATACATATGGGTATGGTTCCCTGCCAAACTCAGAGTATTACTTTTTGGCTGTTCTAAGTAAATTAATAAATAATTTTAAAATGCAATATATGATATAAGTGTGTATGGACACATGTGATATAATGTATAAACCAGGTAAAACATATTTATTTCCACAAACACATAATGATAATCCTTTGGTGCTCAGAAGTTCTTTTGGAAATGCACAGTATTCAATGATTACCTGTAGTAATTATGCTGTGATAGTTTTTCTGAGCTTCTTGTTAATTATATTAGTCACATGGGCCACAAAAATTGTATTGTTTTGTGAATTCGCCATTATACTGTTTAGAAGCATTTTACTCTAAAATTCTTCCAAGCTCAACCTGTCCCCCTCCCCTCCTTCCATTTTGGCTCCTGGAAGCTATCTGACCCATCCCCTTCTTTTTGTAATGCGATGTGATGTGATGTGATATCTGTGTGTGTGTGTGTGTGTGTGTGTGCACGCGTGTATGTGTGTTGGGAAGGCTGTCACGGGTAGGTAGGAGATGTAGTTACTTATGCATGTGTGGAAGCTAGAATTCAACTGCTGGAAGTCTGCTGTGGTTATAGGTGTGTGCCACATTTTTATGTAGGATCTGGAATAAAGATCATGTTCTTTACCAAGTAATTCAACTTCCCCTTTCTGTATGTATGTATGTATGTATGTATGTATGTATGTATGTATGTATATTTTCTAGTCTTGCCATTTTAAGAATGATATATTACATGTAATCTAATATAGTCTTTTACCTTGTATCTTATTATAGCTGAGCAGCCCATGCCTAATAATGTAACACCACATTTATGAGTGACCCATAGTTTGGTCAGTTATCTATCAAAAGTGGTTTCTGTTTTTCTTAAAGTTTAGTAGTTAAGTTTAGGTTTACTATAAGTATCCATATTCGTGTTTCTGCATGAAGTTCAAGTTCATTCATTTGGGTGCATATCAAGGAATATGGGTGCTGAATGTGATAGTAAACTTGTATATGGGTTGGAAAAAGAAACTAAAACAAAAACAAAATAAAAAACAAAGACTACCAAGCCATCATTAAAGCTGCTGTATACCAATTCTCATTGTCAGTACAGCTGAGAGGGCTGTTTCTCCACATGGTTACTGAATGAATATGTTATTTCCCGTGTTTCAGATTTTTGTCATTTTAATAGATATGTGTGGCACCTTACTGCTTTAATTTGAAGTTTCCTATTGAAGTATGATCCTGAGTAACTTTTTGTGGGCATATTTGCCATCTGTATAGTTTCTTTCAGAATGTCTGTTCATCTCATTGATATATACTTGCCAGTATATTAGGTTGTTTGCTTTGCTACTGTTGTAGGATTGCTCTGTTTAGTTTGGATAATAGTGCTCTGTGTGAAATAACCCTTTATGAAATCCTTCCTCAAACATTATTTGAAGTGGTTTTGCTAGACTTTTTTCTTCACTCTGCACAATATCTTTCACAATTTAGATGGTTTTAAATTTACTGTTACTCAACTTATGAATGTGGCTTTCATATCTAAAAAAAATCTATTTGGTATCTTTTCTAAAATGTTATTGCTAAACCTTTCACCCAGATCTGTTACTGTATAGACATTTTTATTGTTTTGTGTTTTATATTTTGTGGTATTTGCATTGATTTTTGGTAAATGAGGATTAATGTTAAAAGTTATTAATGTATAACATTTTTCTTTCTCATATGTATCATGAGTATCTTTTATTTTGTTCTCTGGAGTTATTTATTTCAAATTTGTTATTTTGGTAGAGAACTTCTCTTCTTGTTCCAGCACCAGCTGGCTGATGATGCGGATTCATCTCTGGAATCTCTGTCTTGTATTATTGATCTACTTGCGCAGTTTCTTTTCCCACCAGCATTACACTATTCGCATTACTGTAGCTTTTGTGCCTTTTTTTTTTAATAACTTGAGTATTTCTTATATACATTTCGAGTGTTATTCCCTTTCCCGGTATCCGGGCAAACATCCCCCTCCCCCCTCCCCTTCCTTATGGGTGTTCCCCTCCCAACCCTCCCCCAATTGCCGCCCTCCCCCGCCACAGTCTAGTTCACTGCGGGTTCAGTCTTAGCAGGACCCAGGGCTTCCCCTTCCACTGGTGCTCTTA
Organism: Rattus norvegicus; assembly: GCF_021556685.1. Lineage (NCBI taxonomy): Eukaryota > Metazoa > Chordata > Mammalia > Rodentia > Muridae > Rattus > Rattus norvegicus. Next base: position 44,146,447 of record NC_141551.1, on the reverse strand, counting down.
CTAGGATATTCATTACTACCTATGAGGTCAGAGTCCAGGGTCAGTCCATGTATAGTCTTTAGGTAGTGGCTTAGTCCCTGGAAGCTCTGGTAGCTTGGCATTGTTGTATATATGGGGTCTCGAGCCCCTTCAAGCTCTTCCAGTTCTTCCTCTGATTCCTTCAACGGGGGTCCTATTCTCAGTTCAGTGGTTTGCTGCTGGCATTCGCCTCTGTATTTGCTGTATTCTGGCGGCTCCTGTCAGTCTGCACTTCTTTGCTTAATCCATCTTGTCTAATTGGGTGGCTGTATATGTATGGGCCACATGTGGGGCAGGCTCTGAATGGGTGTTCCTTCACTTTCTGTTTTAATCTTTTAATCTTTTAATCTTTTAATCTGCCAAGGGTATTCTTTTTCCTCATTTAAAGAAGGAGTGAAGCATTCACATTTTGATCATCCATCTTGAGTTTCATTTGTTCTAGGGATCTAGGGTAATTCAAGCATTTGGGCTAATAACCACTTATCAATGAGTGCATACCATGTATGTCTTACTGTGATTGGGTTAGCTCACTCAGGATGATATTTTCCAGTTCCAACCATTTGCCTACGAATTTCATAAACTCGTTGTTTTTGATAGCTGAGTAATATTCCATTGTGTAGATGTACCACATTTTCTGTATCCATTCTTCTGTTGAAGGGCATCTGGGTTCTTTCCAGTTTCTGGCTATTATAAATAAGGCTGCGATGAACATACTGGAGCACTTGTCTCTTTTATATGTTGAGGCATCTTTTGGGTATATGCCCAAGAGAGGTATAGCCGGATCCTCAGGCAGTTCTATGTCCAATTTTCTGAGGAACCTCCAGACTGATTTCCAGAATGGTTTTACCAGTCTGAAATCCCACCAACAATGGAGGAGTGTTCCTCTTTCTCCACATCCTCACCAGCATCTGCTGTCACCTGAGTTTTTGATCTTAGCCATTCTCACTGGTGTGAGGTGAAATCTCAGGGTTGTTTTGATTTGCATTTCCCTTATGACTAAAGATGTTGAACATTTCTTTAGGTGTTTCTCAGCCATTCGGCATTCCTCAGCTGTGAATTCTTTGTTTAGCTCTGAACCCCATTTTTTAATAGGGTTATTTGTTTCCCTGCGGTCTAACTTCCTGACTTCTTTGTATATTTTGGATATAAGGCCTCTATCTGTTGTAGGATTGGTAAAGATCTTTTCCCAATCTGTTGGTTGCCGTTTTGTCCTAACCACAGTGTCCTTTGCCTTACAGAAGCTTTGCAGTTTTATGAGATCCCATTTGACGATTCTTGATCTTAGAGCATAAGCCATTGGTGTTTGGTTCAGGAAATTTTTTCCAGTGCCCATGTGTTCCAGATGCTTCCCTAGTTTTTCTTCTATTAGTTTGAGTGTGTCTGGTTTGATGTGGAGGTCCTTGATCCACTTGGACTTAAGCTTTGTACAGGGTGATAAGCATGGATCGATCTGCATTCTACTACATGTTGCCCTCCAGTTGAACCAGCACCATTTGCTGAAAATGCTATCTTTTTTCCATTGGATGGTTTTGGCTCCTTTGTCAAAAATCAAGTGACCATAGGTGTGCGGGTTCATTTCTGGGTCTTCAATTCTATTCCATTGGTCTATCTGTCTGTCTCTATACCAATACCATACAGTTTTTATCACAATTGCTCTGTAATATTGCTTGAGTTCAGGGATAGTGATTCCCCCTGAAGTCCTTTTATTGTTGAGGATAGTTTTAGCTATCCTGGGTTTTTTGTTATTCAAGATGAATTTGCAAATTGTTCTGTCTAACTCTTTGAACAATTGGATTGGTATTTTCATGGGGATTGCATTGAATCTGTAGATTGCTTTTGGTAAAATGGCCATTTTTACTATAGTAGTCCTGCCAATCCATGAGCATGGGAGATCTTTCCATCTTCTGAGGTCTTCTTCAATTTCTTTCCTCAGTGTCTTGAAGTTCTTATTGTACAGATCTTTTACTTGCTTGGTTAAAGTCACACCGAGGTACTTTATATTATTTGGGTCTATTATGAAGGGTGTCGTTTCCCTAATTTCTTTCTCGGCTTGTTTCTCTTTTGTATAGAGGAAGGCAACTGATTTATTTGAGTTAATTTTATACCCAGCCACTTTGCTGAAGTTGTTTATCAGCTTTAGTAGTTCTCTGGTGGAACTTTTGGGATCACTTAAATATACTATCATGTCATCTGCAAATAGTGATATTTTGACCTCTTCTTTTCCGATCTGTATCCCCTTGACCTCCTTTTGTTGTCTGATTGCTCTGGCTAGAACTTCAAGAACTATATTGAATAAGTAGGGAGAGAGTGGGCAGCCTTGTCTAGTCCCTGACTTTAGTGAGATTGCTTCAAGTTTCTCTCCATTTAGTTTAATGTTAGCAACTGGTTTGCTGTATATGGCTTTTACTATGTTTAGGTATGGGCCTTGAATTCCTATTCTTTCCAGGACTTTTATCATGAAGGGGTGTTGAATTTTGTCAAATGCTTTCTCAGCATCTAATGAAATGATCATGTGGTTTTTATCTTTCAGTTTGTTTATGTAATGGATTACGTTGATGGTTCTCTATATATTAAACCATCCCTGCATGCCTGGGATGAAGCCTACTTGATCATGGTGGATGATTGTTTTGATGTGCTCTTGGATTCGTTTTGCAAGAATTTTATTGAGTATTTTTGTGTTGATATTCATAAGGGAAATTGTTCTGAAGTTCTCTTTCTTTGTTGGGTCTTTGTGTTGTTTAGGCATAAGAGTAATTGTGGTTTCCTAGAAGGAATCCAGTAGTGCTCCATGTGTTTCAATTTTGTGGAATAGTTTGGATAGTATGAGTATGAGGTCTTCTATGAAGGTCTGATAGACTTCTGCACTGAACCCATCTGGACCTGGGCTCTTTTTGGTTGGGAGACCTTTAATGACTGCTTCTATTTCCTTAGGAGTTATGGGTTTGTTTAACTGGTTTATCTGTTCCTGATTTAACTTCGGTACCTGGTATCTGTCTAGGAAATTGTCCATTTCCTGAAGATTTTCAAGTTTTGTTGAATATAGGTTTTTATAGTAAGATCTGATGATTTTTTGAATTTCCTCTGAATCTGTAGTTATGTCTCCCTTTTCATTTCTGATTTTGTTAATTTGGATGCACTCTCTGTGTCCTCTCGTTAGTCTGGCTAAGGGTTTATCTATCTTGTTGATTTTCTCAAAGAAACAACTTTTGGTTCTGTTGATTCTTTCTATGGTCCTTTTTGTTTCTACTTGGTTGATTTCAGCTCTGAGTTTGATTATTTCCTGCCTTCTACTCCTCCTGGGTGTATTTGCTTCTTTTTGTTCTAGAGCTTTTAGGTGTGCTGTCAAGCTGCTGATATATGCTCTTTCCTGTTTCTTTCTGCAGGCACTCAGCGCTATGAGTATTCCTCTTAGCACAGCTTTCATTGTGTCCCATAATTTTGGGTATGTTGTACCTTCATTTTCATTAAATTCTAAAAAGTTTTTAATTTCTTTATTTCTTCCTTGACCAGGTTATCATTGAGTCGAGCATTGTTCAATTTGCACGTATATGTGGGCATTCTTCCCTTATTGTTATTGAAGATCAGTTTTAGGCCGCGGTGGTCTGATAGCATGCATGGGATTTTTTCTATCTTTCTGTACCTGTTGAGGCCCGTTTTTTGACCAATTATATGGTCAATTTTGGAGAAAGTACCATGAGGAGCTGAGAAGAAGGTATCTCCTTTTGCTTTAGGATAGAATGTTCTATAAATATCCGTTAAGTCCATTTGGCTCATGACTTCTCTTAGTCTGTCTACATCACTGTTTAATTTCTGTTTCCATGATCTGTCCATTGATGAGAGTGGGGTGTTGAAATCTCCCACTATTATTGTGTGAGGTGCAATGTGTGTTTTGAGCTTTAGTAAGGTTTCTTTTACGTATGTAGGTGCCCTTGTATTTGGGGCATAGATATTTAGGATTGAGAGTTCATCTTGGTGGATTTTTCCTTTGATGAATATGAAGTGTCCTTCCTTATCTTTTTTGATGACTTTTAGTTGAAAATTGATTTTATTTGATATTAGAATGGCTACTCCAGCTTGCTTCTTCTGACCATTTGCTTGGAAAGTTGTTTTCCAGCCTTTCACTCTGAGGTAGTGTCTGTCTTTGTCTCTGAGGTGTGTTTCCTGTAGGCAGCAGAATGCAGGGTCCTCGTTGCGTATCCAGTTTGTTAATCTATTTCTTTTTATTGGGGAATTGAGGCCATTGATGTTGAGAGATATTAAGGAATAGTGATTATTGCTTCCCGTTATATTCTTACTTGGATCTGAGATTATGTTTGTGTGCTTTCATTCTCTTTGTTTTGTTGCCAAGACGATTTGTTTCTTGCTTCTTCTAGGGTATAGCTTGCCTCCTTATGTTGGGCTTTAACATTTATTATCCTTTGTAGTGCTGGATTTGTAGAAAGACATTGTGTAAATTTGGTTTTGTCATGGAATATGTTGGTTTCTCCATCTATGTTAATTGAGAGTTTTGCAGGATACAGTAACCTGGGCTGGCATTTGTGTTCTCTTCGGGTCTGTATGACATTAGTCCAGGATCTTCTGGCCTTCATAGTTTCTGGCGAGAAGTCTGGTGTGATTCTGATAGGTCTGCCTTTATATGTTACTTGACATTTTTCCCTTACTGCTCTTAATATTCTTTCTTTATTTTGTGCGTTTGGTCTTTTGACAATTATGTGACGGGATGTGTTTCTTTTGTGGTCCAATCTATTTGGAGTTCTGTAGGCTTCTTGTATGCCTATGGGTATCTCTTTTTTCAGGTTAAGGAAGTTTTCTTCTATGATTTTGTTGAAGATATTTACTGGTCCTTTGAGCTGGGAGTCTTCACTCTCTTCTATACCTATTATCCTTAGGTTTGATCTTCTCATTGAGTCCTGGATTTCCTGTATGTTTTGGACCTGTAGCTTTTTCTGCTTTACATTATCTTTGACAGTTGAGTCAATGATTTCTATGGAATCTTCTGCTCCTGAGATTCTCTCTTCCATCTCTTGTATTCTGTTTGTGAAGCTTGTATCTACAGCTCCTTGTCTCTTCTTTTGGTTTTCTACATCCAGGGTTGTTTCCATGTGTTCTTTCTTGATTACTTCCATTTCCATTTTTAATTCCTTCAACTGTTTGATTGTGTTTTCCTGGAATTCTTTCAGGGATTTTTGTGTCTCCTCTCTATGGGCTTCTACTTGTTTATTTATGTTTTCCTGGAATTCTTTCAGGCATTTTTGCGATTCCTTTCTGTAGGCTTCTACTTGTTTATTAATGTTTTCCTGTGTTTCTCTAAGGGAGTTCTTCACGTCTTTCTTGAAGTCCTCCAGCATCATGATCAAATATGATTTTGAAACTAGATCTTGCTTTTCTGGTGTGTTTGGATATTCCATGTTTGTTTTGGTGGGAGAATTGGGCTCCGATGATGCCATGTAGTCTTGGTTTCTGTTGCTTGGGTTCCTTCGCTTGCCTCTCGCCATCAGATTATCTCTAGTGTTACTTTGTTCTGCTATTTCTGACAGTGGCTAGACTGTCTTATAAGCCTGTGTGTCAGGAGTGCTGTAGACCTGTTTTCCTCTCTTTCAATCAGTTATTGGGACAGAGTGTTCTGCTTTCGGGCGTGTCGTTTTTCCTCTCTACAGGTCTTCAGCTGTTCCTGTGGGCCTGTGTCTTGAGTTCACCAGGCAGGTCACTTGCAGCAGAAAAGTTGGTCTTACCTGTGATCCTGAGGCTCAAGTTCACTCGCGGGGTGCTGCCCTCGGGCTCTCTGTGGCGGCAGCAACTAGGAAGATCTGTGCCGCCCTTTCCGGGAGCTTCAGTGCATCAGGGTTCCAGATGGCCTTTGGTGTTTTCCTCTGGCGTCCGAGATGTATGTGCAGAGAGCAGTCTCTTCTGGTTTCCCAGGCTTGTCTGCCTCTCTGAAGGTTCAGCTCTCCCTCCCATGGGATTTGGGTGCGGAGAACTGTTTATCCGGTCTGTTTCCTTCAGGTTCAGGCGGTGTCACAGGCAGGGGTCCTGCCATTCCTGGGCCCTCCCCCACGGGAGCCCAGAGGCCTTATACAGTTTCCTCTTGGGCCAGGGATGTGGGCAGGGGTGGGCAGTGTTGGTGGTCTCTTCAGCTTTGCAGCCTCAGGAGTGCCCACCTGACCAGGCGGTGAGGTCTCTCTCCCACAGGGTCTGGGAGCAGAGAGCTGCTGCAGGCCGGGATCTGCGGTGTGGGACTTTCCGCTTTTGTGCCTTTTTAAGAGGAGTAGTGTCCATTTTATACCCAAATTCCTGGTCAATATTTTTTCTACCCACATGAGCTTGACAGTCAAGTTGTTGATCTCCATGAACTACCATGCAAGAATTTCTAATGTGTGAAGAGTTAACATGGTAATTTTTACTATTTATAAACACAGATTGCATCTTCATTTATTTCAATATTTCATATCTTTTTTAAGAATTCTGCTATATTCCTTATGCATTCTTGAAACATATTTTGTAAGTTTATACCCCTTTTTCATACTAACATAAATTGTGTTAATGTTTTTAATTTCAAATCTTAATTGTTCATTTGGTGATTATAGGAAAGAAATTGATGTTTATGTATTGAGTTTGTATGTATAGCCTTGTAGTCATCTGCCATTTCTAGGAGTATTTTTCAAATATATCTTTTTTAATACATTGTTGATCATCTTTCTTTTCAGTATATGTATAGTTTATTTCCTTTTCATGACTAATTGCCCTTTCTTGGAATGATAAGATAATGTAAAATGGAAGTGTTGAGTCGGGTATGGTTGTATTAGTTCTGATAATAGGGAGAAAAGTTTGGCTTTTTTACCAGCAAGTAAGATGTTAATTGTTTATCAAATTGAGACGTTTCTCAGTTCCTGGTTTTTGGACTTTGTAAAGATCGTGAGTCTTGGGTTGTGTTCCTAATCCTTTCACACGTGTAATGATCAGGTGTGACTGTTTTCTTCTTCATCCCATTGATGTATATATTGAAATAACTGATACTTAGAAGCTGAACCACCTTGAGTAACTGGGATGAATCCTACATTGTCTTGAGTATGCTTACTTTGTTCATGGTTAAATTTCACTTGCGAATTTTCATTTATGCTCACGAGAAATATTAATTTCTCATCTTTCCTTGACATGTCTGTTTGATTTGAGTCTTTACTAGTCCCTCACAATGATGCCAGAAGTCATCTCTCTGTTTTGGGGAAGAGGTGGTGAGGAATTAACATCATTTTCAAATATTTGGTAGAGTTCAATGTTTTAATTTTACAATTACTTCTCCTTTCCTCAGTTCTCTGCCTGTGACACTGTTTTCATCTTCTCTGAGCAGCGTCATAGTGATCATCTCTGTGTATATTTTCAGTTACTCCAGGCACTCAAGATGGGATCACTTCTAAAAGTCATAGTAGTCCTTTGGAATATTTGGTTCGAAAATACTTCAATTTATTTTCATACACATTTGTTGGATTTTGAGAGATGAATGTGTTACCTAGGCACTTTGTAAGTATTACATTGTTTTACTCTCTATATAGATTTACTTGGAATTCTTCTATTCATCTGGTTGTTGAGTACGCTGTATTTGTGTTTTATCTATTTTTCACAATTCATAGTAATAAAGCAATAGGGCCACCTACATGTCCATGAACAGATGAATGGATATAAAATTATTGTTCCTTAACAACATAATTATATTCATACACCAAAATGAAATGATAATATTTACATAAATGGAAGAAATCAAATTATTATTTTAAGTGAAGCATTCAAGGCTCATAAAGGTGTTGTATATTTTCCCTCATATATGGTTCATAGATTTCAGTTTGTTTGCCTGTGTACATCAGTATGTATGAGTGTAGGAGTAGGTAATGAAGCAAGAAAGTCAACCATGGGAGGGGAAGAGAGGTCATAAGGAATGAAATTGAGGGAATATTGGAGGTGATGGGATATCTTTGACTGGCAAGTAGAAGGGAAGCTACTGAGGATGGAAAGGGACAGGCAGGGAACGCTGGGATAGCATAAGGGAGCTAGAGAGGAGGACTGGCAAAAAAATGTATGAAAATGTGATATTGAAATCTATCAATTTGTGTGGTAAATAGAATCAAACAATAAATAAAAATATTTGGCAAAAGAAGAAATGCTTATAGTCTGAAGAAAGACATTTTCAATTGCAGAAAATATCCACCCTGCTATGTAAATATGTCTCCCCAGTTTTCTGTGGTTCTTTCCTTTTGTAAATGTGCATGGTAATTTGTATGTGTATGTTGTATGTATTTTTGTTTCTTGGGAGTGTGCATCTATGTACAGGAATCTAGAAATCAGAGAGAGAGGGAGACAGAGAGAGAGAGAGAGAGAGAGAGAGAGAGAGAGAGAGAGATTGAATGTTTGTCTCTGTTGCTCTCTTCCTATTGCCTTGAGTTGGTCTCCCACCAGCTAGAAGCTTGTGGCTTCACTTAGTTCAGTTAGACTGGCTGGTCAGGGTGCCCCCAGGAGTTTACTGTCTCTGCTCTACAAATTCTGGAGTGACAGGCATGAGAACCCATGATCAGCTTTATAATATAGATTCTGGGAATTCTTACTCAGCCCTCTTGTATACATAGCAAGTGGTCTTATCCACTGAGCCATCTCCCTGACTCTTCCCTTTTTTGTGGTAAGCTTTATCTCTACTGTTTGCTGTTGTTATACTTTAAAACTCTTGACTTTATGATCCATTTCAGTTATTTATCCTTCTGGGTGCTGGCTTGAATGAAAATGGTCTCCATAGACTCAGGGAGAGTGGCATCATTGGAGGTGTGGCCTTCTTGTTGGAGTAAGTGTGGCCTTGTTGGAGGAAGTGAATCACTGTGGGTGAGCTTTGAGGTTTTAAATGTTCAAGCATATACTCTCTCTTCCTGTTGTCTGCCCATCCCAATGTAGAACTCTTAGCTACCTATTTAGCACCATGTCTGCCTGCATGCTACCATGGTTCCTGCCATGATAATAGTGGACTAAACCTTTAAATTGTAAGCCAGTCCCAATTAAATTCTTTCCTTAATAAGAGTTGCCATGATCCTGATGTCTCTTCACAGTAATAGTAACCTAAGTCATTCTATTTTCCTGTAAATTTAGTTGTTTTATTTCAACAATTGTACTTCCCCTTGATTATTTCTAGTATGTGTCTTTCCTCTATAAAATGCTCTCTTTATGGATTCAAGATTTTTCTTATTTATTCTTATTATTTTTTATTTCAAATTGTTCTATGGTCTTACTCCTGATTGCAAATCTCTGGCTTCACCGGATCATAGCCTCTGTGCTGTAGATCTCTGAAGTCCTGCTCTCCCACACATATACCTGGAGACTTTGCTTCTTTTCCATTCACATGGCCCTCTAAGTTTCATTAGATCTATATCAATATTTAGGCTTGAGTCTTAGTTTGGCAGTTCTATAACTGAATGGGTATACCAATTTCAAGTCAGTATACATATGCAGATACAGACACACATACACACACATACATATACGTGTGTGTGTGTGTGTGTGTGTGTGTGTGTATACAAAATTCAAAGTTTACATTTACCTAAGCCCCAGCTGTTTGTCTAGACAGAAGCTCTGTGCAGTGAGCCAGGTCTTCTCTGGCTGTCAGAACCTTCCACTGCTTTTCAAGATCAGCAAATATCTTAGTTCCAGGGCCAAGAATTTGGTCCCTTTCCCCCAGGGGCATGGCTTCTACCCTGCAGATTTTCTTTTGGTACTTGCAATGGGTATTTCCTCCTTTGCTTTCCAGCTCAGTTATATTTATTTCCACAGTCTCACTGAAGAAGAAAGTGACATACTAGTGTATATTCAATTTATCATCTTGAGTAGAAGTTTCGAAGATCATTTTTTTTCTATTTAAACAACCTCTACAAGTGAAGCTTACGTGCTTAATTGGCAACTCCTGAAGTCCTCAGGTGTCGTGAAAGTGAACCTCCTTATGATTCTTAGTTGTGCATTTTCTTCTCCCCCACCCCAATTACTTGGTCTGTTCTTAGCCCATTGGTTCTTAGCCTCTTGAAATGCTTCTGCCAGTTTTTCTAAGAGGTAGAAAATGAATATTTAAGGATGGTTTCTCTCCTTACTTCCCATTTTCCTTTAAACATTTTTTTCTGATTAAATGGCCATCAGACTAAATGCACTAATCACCTAAACCTTTATGCTTTCATCTTGTTTGGGAATTGCAGGCATGGCAAGAGCAAACGTTTAAGAGTAATCTCCGTGGTTACATAACTGCTCCTTTATTGTTGTCTCCTAAGTTAGAATACAGAAATATCCCTACAATTGATTAATACTGATCCAAAATTTTTTCAGTTGTGAACACACAGATTCATCCATCCAAGAAATACTTTTCTGACACTGCTTGCATGATAAATATTAGTAATGGAATTTGAATACAGCAGTAAGTTTCAAAGTATGCTCAGTGATTTTCTGGAGTATGTCATATAAGGAAGGGATGGATGGGCCATGTTCTATAGACTACTCTAGATCACCCACACACCTTCTTTCTGTCTATGACTGCTTCCTCCCTAGTGGTAATCTTTAACAGCTTTAAAAAGGCCATGCAAGTCACAACTATCCTATCCATTACACAAAAAGGTTTGCTGATTCTTGGTTTAACAGATGCCAGGGATATTAAAAAATTAAATACAAAAAGGAGGTGAAATAAAAAAGAATAAAAGTTATCAGATCATAAACACTATAGACATTTTCTACTTTAGTGTACAAGGCATTATGTTGAATAATTATCTAAAAATGTGAAAATCCAAGGAATGAAAAAAAAAGCTAAAAAAAATCCTAGGACAGATGAGAAAGCATGCAGGAGGTGTGACCTTAGCACACTATGGAAGTTGAAAAATTAAGTTAGAGATGACGAGATGATGTAGGAAGGGCCAATCAAGTGAAGTTTGAGGTTTCTCAGAAACTGTTTATACTCTTTCTTAGTAACAGGAAAGTGTCATAGGAGTGCTCAAATAAGAGATGGATAGGTACAGTCTACTATAGCTTTTAGGTGAGAGAACAGAGATCTAGTCTCATGATGAGCAAGATAAAATAGCAAGCAGTGGACTAACTTGGTGTGAGTGTTTTAGTAAATGGGGAGTCCACAAAACTCCTTGCCTGCTACATGTTTTCAGGAACAATGGACACAGCAGAGGCCACGGACTGAAGAGGAATTATTATGAGTTATATTTAAGGAATGTGTTGAGTTTTGAACTGGTACCTGATTATGGTGTACTGCAACCAAGAAGAAATACAGGTGTGAGTGTAAATGTGATCCTTTTTCAACTAGTAATTCCTTTTTTTTTCTAGAAGGAAAACTGAACACTAAAAATGGTATGCTGATAAATCACTCTCTCAGTATTTGCAGTGTCTGACAAAGCCTCTGAGACATTGGTGTCTGCAACCTTTGACAGCAAAGAGCCATGTTGGATGTGTTCCTTCTGTAAATCTGAGGTACCAGTATGAAGTAGTCAGGGTTCTCTAGAGGTTCACAGAACTTATGGAGTGTCTCTATAAATTAAAGGAATTTATTGGAATGACTTACAGTCTGCAATCTGCAACTAACCCAACAATGGGCAGCTATGAATGAGAAGTCCAAGAATCTGGTAGTTGCTCAGTCCCATGAGGCTAGGTGTCTCAGCTGGTCTTCTGTATGAGGTGGAATCCTGAAGAAGTAAGTTTCAATAGACGTACTAGCAAGTAAGTTCAAGAAGATGAAGAAGAATTAACATTTCCTTTTTCCATTGTCCTCATGTAGGCCTCTAGTAGAAGGTATGGCCCAGATTAAAGGTGTGTGCCACCATGCCTGGATTTGGAATTTGCTCTGTCCCAGGATGGCCTTGAACTCATAAATTTATCTCCTAGGATTACAGCCATGCACCTTGCCTGGGCCTACTCTATTCATGGCCACTATGTCTCAAGATCTGAATCACAGGTGTTTCCTCCATTTCTTTATTATAGTTCATTACGACTATAGTTGACAACCGGAATAGCCATCACACACTCTGTTTATATCATGGAAATATTTCTACATTAAAGAGTAGCTACAAGAATGATAGAATAGGATAATATTAGTGTTATGTGTTTCTTAGACATTGCAGATCTCCCCAAAACTTCCCATAGTCCCAGTATACAACACATACAAAATGAAACTTGTAATGATCAATACAGTGGATTTAAGATGTGATCACATTATGACACAGACAAAGTGATAGAGATAATGTAATGTTATATTTGGAAAAACTAAATTAGTGTTGTGCTCGGTAAAAAATTCAAAGGGAAAATTGGAAAAACATATTTCCACAGGGTGGGGCAGCTCATCAACGAGTATTCTTTTCTTCACTTTTGATTGGTTATTTTATTTATTTACATTTCAAATGTTATCCCCCTCCCCACAAACTCCCTACTTCTTACCCTCTACACCCTGCCTCTATGAGCATGTACCCCCACCTGCTCACCTACTTCTGCCTCATACCCTAGCATAACCCTACCCTGGGTCATCAAGCCTCTACAAGAACAAGGGGCTTCCCCCAGTAATGCCTGATAAGTCAATCCTCTGCTACATGTCCAACTGGAGCTACGGGTCCTCCCATGTGTACTCTAGTTGGTGGATTGTCCCTGATAGCTTTGGGGTGGTCTGGTTGGTTGATATTGTTGTTTTTCATATGGGGTTGCAAACCCTTTCAGCTCCTCAGTCCTTGCTCTAATGTCTCGATTGAGGTCCCGGAGCTCAGTCCGATGTTTGGCTTTGTCCCAAACTAAGTGCTTATATTATTATTAATTATATTATATTATTATCAGAGGACATAGCTTCTGTAAAAATGTTAACCTATATGTATACACTGATCTTTAACTGAATGTTTATATCTCTGCTTATAAAAGAAACCAACGATGTCAAGCCACCAATGTTTAAGGAAATTTATTGTGTCATTAACAGGATTGGTTTTGAAATGTGATTTGCTTCCATTGTTTGCATAAATTATGGAAATTTATACAATAGCTTCAGGCATCAATCAAACACAAAACTAACAAATGGAAAAATATTGGCAAGCTAATTCTTCAGCATTTTCTTGAGATTGCATTTTGTTCAAACAACATTTGGCACTTAAGGGTATGAGAGATGCTTAGAAATACTCCCAAAGTCCTCAGCGAAGTTCTCTCCCCAAATAGAAATATCTGCACTGTTCTATTACTGTTCCAAAAGACAATGATCAAATTTCCTCCAAAGGTGTGGGGTTACTGACAGGAGTACAAAGTATGAAAGCATCAAGTATCTCCACCTTAAACCAAGGGCTAGCAGAGGATTCTTTATATGATGCTTTATATGATGGTTAAAATAGTGACAGAATTCTTTTAATGGAAAAATTATGAGACATTATAACTGTGCCTTAAAGCAATGGCCATCATAATAAAAGTACAAACTTTATAAATGACCTGTAAAATAGAATGGGATTTTAATGGTGAAACTTAGTGTGTGTGTGTGCGTATTAGGCTGTATTCATTTTGTACTTAAATCAGAATACATTAAAGATAAAAAGTAAATGTAATTGTTAGTAATACATAGATCCATTTTCAGGTTTAAAGATCCTAAAAATCCTAAGTCATAATTCAACCTATTAGAGAGATTCAGCAGACACTAAGAATATTGCTTCCAGCTAAATATAGTTGGTTAGGAGGCTTAATCAAACCAAATTAACTTCCACAAACGTGGCCTGTGGTAGATTGCTGATTATCATTCTCAATTAGAGGGCCCTCTGTTCTATTTGACCGTCAAATTTGGATCTATCCAGACAAGGACAGCTGTGGGTGATTCTTGTCCATGCCGCTCAGTTCAGTCCTTGCCAAAATTTCCCCAGTGTCACAATGTCAACGCCAATGCTAATGTTTTCAAAGAAGTGCTTGAAGACTATTCTTGAAGGGGAGATTTTTAGATTCCCCAATTGAAAATTTTTTTTAATGAACTACCAAATTAAAAAAAATGCAACAAAATTCAAGCCCTGGTTCTCTCCATGGGCAGGTACATAGGAATAATTTTATTTTTTGTATATTGTAAATTTCTAAAATTACCTGCATTATTTTTACACAATTGCGCAGTGAATAAATACAACAGCTAACACTTAAGGTAGCACTAAGGTGTATTCACGAAGAGTCATCATTCTGCCCCTTCCATTTACTGCTCCTCAGAGACCTTCTCTTGGACCTCTCCTACCATGATATTTATCTCCATGTGAGATGGTACAGAGATTCTTCATAACACATCATAGTTTTGCAGAGGAGTTTTCTTAATAAAATGGCAAATAAAATGAAAACACTGCTCATAAGTACACCCTAACAAGCTATGAAAGTGCACTTACGCTCTTATGCTGCAATGTTCACCTTTTTAGTTACAGATTTTATTTTTTAATATTAAGGAAGTTTTAACTTTCTCATCTGACACTCCTTCCAACCCATCTCAAAGTCTAACCTTTCTCACAAGTTCCCTCCCTCTTTTCTTCCTGTTGTTTGCCTGATACATCCTCCCAACAGCCTGGTACTGTGCTAGTTCATTCACAGACTACACTGGGGTCATTTGTTTCTGCTCATCTCCACTTCCCAGCGAGGAGGACCACATGCTGACCCAGGAGTAAGCTTCTCATTGTGGGTGCAAGAGAAAAGAAACTGCTTGATTGCTGTCTTTGTGTCATTTTCCCCTACTCCCTGTTTTGGGGAAAGCTTGCTAGGCAAGTTAAACTGTTTGAAACCTGGTGTGGGGAAAGATACCTCTGTTCTCCCTTTGCCTCAAGTATTAAGCCATATTCAGCGAGGTAATTCCTACTTGAATGCTAGAGGTTACCTTGAGCTTAGTTACCTTGAGCTTTTAGAAGAAAACTATAATGCCATTTAATCCTCAGTCTTTCTATGTGACTAGAGGCTTTCTTTGTGAGTTGTTTTAAAAACTCATCTTTCTTATTTCATTTCATTTCATTTTGCTTTTATTAACCATACCATTTGTTTTCATCTCAAATGATATCCCACTTCCCTGTTATTTCTCCACAAGCCCCCTACAACCTCCCTCTCCTCCTTCCTCTTTGCCTCTATGAGGGTGTTCCCTACCCACCCACCCTCTCATGCTCCATCCCTCCAGCACCCCCCTGCACTGGGGCATCTAACCTCCACAGGACCAAGGTCCTTCTTTTCTATTGATGTCAGATAAGGGCATTCTCTGCTACATATGTATCTGGAGCCATGGATCCCTCCCCGTTCACACCTTGGTTAGTGGTCTAGTCCTTGGGAGCAATGGGACTGAGAACCAGTCAGACAGGTTCTTCCTATGGGATGGCATTCCCACTTAGCTCCTCCAGTCCTTCTGCCAGCTCATCCACCAGGGTCCCTGAGCTCAGTCTGATGGTTGGCTCCAAGCATCCACATCTGCATTGGTCAGTTACTGGCTGAACCTCCCAAGGAGCTGCCACACCAGGTTCCTGTCAACAGGTGCCTCTTGGCAAAGGCTATAGTGTCCAGTTTGCTGTCTGAAGAAGGATGGATTCCCAGGTGGGGCAGTCCCTGGATGGCTCTTCCTTCAGTCTCTGATCCATTTTTTTTTTTTGGTCCTGTTTCTTCCTTTTGATAGGAACATTTCTGGGTTAAAAACTTTGAGAGGTTTGTGGAAAACTCAGAATGGTGAGCCTAACTCAGAGGCTTTTGTATTCATTGTTGTGAATACACATTGTTGTTCATATACAACTTCTAGTCTCCAAAACTCACTCCTTATTTCTGCAAGTGTATCTTGTCCAATTTCCTCCAATTGTTTTGCTCTATACCTTTTTTGTATTTCTATTATTAGCATGTTTGGATTATTATGTTAATTCTTTCATCATTTCATTTCAACCTTATTATCAATCTTTTTTTTTAAGTTTTGTTATTTTTCTTTTAAAGGCATGGATGTTTTTCCTATATACAATGCGATAGCTAAAATTATGTTTTAAATGCAAATCAATGCGCTTCAGATTTTTTTTTTTGGTTCTTTTTTTTTTTTTTTTTTTTTTTTTCCGGAGCTGGGGACCGAACCCAGGGCCTTGCGCTTCCTAGGCAAGAGCTCTACCACTGAACTAAATCCCCAACCCGCGCTTCAGATTTATAAAACAAAACTGCCTTTAACCTGTGAGCCCTACTTGTGCAAGGACGGAGCGCTTCCTGGAATAGCTGGGGGCTGTTCTTCATGTAAGAGAACAAGCCACGTGTTTTTACTTCTGTAAACAACCTTGGTTGCCCCAACTGCAGAGGATGTGCTTGATCACATGTAGATAGGAGGTATATAGGCAGCAAGTATGTCACTTGTGTGCTTGTCTCTGATTGGATGAATTGTGGCTTATGTATTTTGGGGTCACACTCTGGGAATCTCAGGTATGGGCCTGGCCAGTGTCTATCATCCTGGCCAATAATTAATAAAGCTTGCTTCAAATTTGGCTCCAAAATTGTGGTAGTTTCTTAGTCTATCCTGGTGGGACTAACAGTTTTATATCTCTGTGTAGTATACACACCTGGCATCCATGGAGGTCAGAAAGAGTATTGGAGCCCCTGAGACCAGCATACAGATGGTTGTGAGCCATCAAATGAGTACTGGCCACCCAAGCCAGGCGAGCACCCCATACTTATAACTACACCCTAATTAATTAATTGCTTTGAGGCAGAGGCTTATATGTAGCATAGACTTGTCTTGAACACTATATGGGATCCAACTTATGCTTGGGTGTGAAATGCAGTCCATCCTGGCCTGAACTCAAGATTCCTCCATTCCAGCCTTCAGTATATTGGAGTTATGGGTATGCATTGCCCTCAACAGCAGTTTTTTTTTTTCTTTTTAAATTCTGATATCATGTTTGCAGCTGTTGGGACAACTTTCTTTTTTCTTGGTATGCTTACTTTATATTATAAAATTAGCATAAAACCATGTGCCTCTTCATACACAGATCTCACTGTTCTCTGCTCCTATTCAACCCCCAGTGTACTCCCCAGCCAGTCTTCTTCTCCTTATCCCACTTTGCTGTCCTAGTTAAATATTGATTCCTTCTATTCCCCCAATCAATAGGCAAATGAACTGAACTCGTAGTTCTTGAAGAAGAAATGCAAATAAATGAGCATTCTATTTATCTAGCCTTCTATATGTGTTTTCATTTGACTTTTTCAAAGAAATTTGCATACAATTGTTAAAGGGGAAAAATAGTTCTTATCCACACCTTTGCCAGTGTGCTCCAGTTGCTATAATTTGTTAGTTTATATTATAACATCACAGTTGTGATATTGACTTTAAAATAATTCACCAAACTAACTCAGATTCCTTCAGTCCTGTATGTGTGTGTGTGTGTGTATTTATGCCTGTATGTATGCCTGTGAGTTCATGTGTACATGTGTTTGTGTATATGTGTGTGTTCATGTGTACATGTGTTTGTGTGTTCGTGTGTATGTGTGCGTGTGTATTCATGTGTACATGTGTGTGTATGTGTGTATGTGTGTATGTGTGTTCATGTGTGTGTGTGTGTTTGTCCATCTCTGAGTCTGTATAGTTTTATCACATTTGTAACTTTGTGCTTCCCTTGAACATTCCTCTTTAAAAAATTTTACAAACTTAGTTTAATTTTTAAATTTTAATTCACGTACAAATCAGGTAGTTAACATGAATACAGAATAAATGCACACAATTTACAGCTATTTACAATAAAGTAAGAATAGCAGCACTCACTGGAATGGGCAAAGCTTATCGGCTCTTTTAAAGCAGTCTAAACTATGAGTGGTTGATGTAATTTAATTCATATTCACTGGGCACATTTAAAATGTTTGTTAACATAACTGACTAGAATAGACATTTTAGTTTCTAAAATGCATAGCATAAAAATCAAGGACTAATTAAGGCAAAATATTATGATGGAGAAGGCACGTGAAGGGGCACAGAACATACTATATTTTATACTCTACAGTTCCTTTCTGAAAACACCTCTTACCTTTAAAAAGAATGAACTTTACTCAGACTTTGCAGTTCAGTTAAAAATATGCTTTGCAATTAGTTATAATGATGTACATAATCTGCTGTCCTACTGTGTACTCAGTCTGTTTAAGGTTAACCTGGTTTTAAAGGAACAATATAATCAAACGTCTGTGCTCTGTACTTATGACATCATCAGCACTTACAACCGAAGCTAAATTCATAGCCTTAGAAATTTTCTACCCCTAAATACCTTGGCCTAGAATAATATATCTGTGCATTTTGGAAATAATTTGCTGAAAGCAGCCAATAGGTTGGCAGGAAGCTTTAACAAAACAAATACTCCACAAATGTTAGAAACAACAGGAGGAAACAAACTGATAAATCTGTGGTTTTAAGTGTTATTCTGGGTCAATTAGGGTTAGGAAAATTATTCTTCCTGTCTAAAACTCTGTTAAAAATTTTTCTGTGAATAGACACTTCTTTCATTTAGGAAAATGTTCTGTGATTTTGTTGAAAATGTTTTCTGTGTCTTCGACCTGTGTTTCTTCTCCTTCTTATATATCTGTTATTCATGGGTTTATTCTTTTCATAATGACCTCAACTTCCCGAATAGTTTGTGCAAGAATTTTTTTTATTTATCATTCTGTTTGACTGAGCTATCCATTTCTTTTACCTTGTTCAAGACCAGAAACTCTCCCTCTCATATCTTTTAGTTTGCTGAGGAGGCCTACTCAGGTTTGTGTTTAACATCCTGAGTTTTTTTATTTCCAGTTTTATTTCACTTTGAATTTTCTTTAGTGATTTCATTTCTTTTTTAAGTTCTAGTTTCCCTTTTTCTATTATTTAATTATTTTTTTACACTGCAGATTTTATGCCCCTCCCAGTTCACCCTCTCTGACTGTTGCACATCTGAGCCTCCTTCCCCAGCACCCCATCTCTTTTTTTTCTTTTTTTTTTCTTTTTTTTTTTTTTTCGGGGCTGGGGACCCGAACCCAGGGCCTTGCGCTTCCTAGGCAAGCGCTCTACCACTGAGCCAAATCCCCAACCCTCCAGCACCCCATCTCTAAGAGGATGTCCTCCCCCACTCCCAACTCCACGCCAGTCCCTACTTCACCAGACTTCCCACTCTCGGTGGCCTCCAGTCTCTTGAGAGTTAGGTGCATCTTCTCTGACTGATCTGGCAGTCCTCTGCTGTATGTGTGTTGGGGACCTCATTTCAGCTGGTGTATGCTGCCTGGTTGTGATTCAGTGTCTGAGAGATCTCGGGGGTCCAGGTTAATTCAGACTGCTGGTCCTCCTACAGGTTTGCCCTCTTCCTCAGCTTCTTCCAGCTTTCCCCTAATTCAGATACAGGGGTCAGCAGCTTCTGTCTACTAGTTGGGTGTATATATCTGCATCTGACTCTTTGAGTTGCTTGTTGGGTCTTTCACAGGGCAGTCATGATAGGTCCCTTTTTCTAAATAGCCTCAGTAATGATGTCAGATCTTGGGTCCTCCCCTTGAGCTGAATCCCACTTTGTGCCTGATTCTGTACCTCCTTTTCCTCAGGCTCATCTCCTTTTTTGTCCTACAGTTTTTCACATAGGAATAATTACATGTATAATTACATACACACACATAAAATATAAAAAAGAAATAAATACATATATATACATATAATATATATTAAATATAATATAATATAATATAATATATATATTAAAAGTTACAAACCTTTAAGGTGTACCGTACCCAAAATGTAATTGTTAAAATATTTCACTATTGAAACATAAAAATATAAGATATAATAAGAAAAACAAAAATTCAGTTCATTTATAAATAAAGTTTAAATATCTAACCCCCCAAAAAAATTCTGTGAAAAAGGATTCCTATATCGTGCATGCTCACTTGGCTGTTCAATAACTATAAAGTGAAGCCCTGTAGCAGGCATACTCACAAGACAAGGGCACACAACAGAAATAGGTACAATGCATTACAACATTTACAGGGAATAGGAACATAGCAGACAAGTAAGACACATATGTAACACAGACAGGCATACACAGCAGAAAGACAACAGATAGGCCATTAACTACGAACTAAAGACAGATAGAAGAAACAGAACAGAGGTGAAGATCCTAACTTGAATTAATTCTTGGTCAAATCATTCCAAGAGGAAGCCCCTATTAATTCCACTCCTTAATGCTACCTCAACACTAAATTCTCATAGCAAAGATGATTTGTAATCAAACTTATGCCCATTTGCTTCCAGAATGTGCAACCCTAAAATATTGCCACTTCAAAACTGTAATAGAAATAAAATAAAATAAATGGTATCGTTTAAGGCTGCTTTATCTGATAAGTAATAAGTATAATGAATTTGGGGTTAGGCAAAATAGTTCATCCTTTTACATTCCTGAGTAGTATTCCATGGCATGGATATACCACACAATCTTAACAATGATTCACCTACTAGATGAAAGCTAAGTTGATTCCCATTGTTTGGTATTCCAAATGAAGCTGATAGTTGTGGGCTTTTATTTAAGTATTAGTTGCATTTCTTTGGAATAAATGCTGAAGAATTCTGTTGCATTGTCTGTAATAATTGTCTATCCAATTTTAGAAGAAACTCTTTCCCCAAACATCTCTGATACTTAAATTTCTATCAGTGATATACTTGTGGTTTATTTTCTCTTCATTTTTATGCATTACTTAGCCAGCCCACAACTGGCTGTGAAGCTAATCATCTTCTGATGAGTGTGTTTCTGGTCTGAAAATCATTATGTAAATTTTTTCATACATTTCACCAATTTTCTAGATAGGCTGAATATTTTATATTGAGTTCAGGAGTTTCTTATAAAATCTAGACATGGTTACTCAGGAATCTTTGTGATAACTATTTTAAGTTATTATCAGATAATTCTAATGCCTGATTATCCTGGTGTTGGGATTTATGGATTACCACTAAAAGCCTAACGTTTCCTGGTTCCTCTTATAATAGGTAATTGTACCACACAATGAATGTTAAATATATGGAATGAGATATATGTTTTATCCCACTTAAACATGACCAGGGTCAGCATGCATGTACTCTTAGTCTGTCTTTCTGGTCTTTGACCTCAGTGACAGTCCTTTTTTCAAAACCTTTATGATAGGATCTGGTCTGCTTGGTTCCTTTGGGGGTACTTATGCATCTATTCTCTCCTGTTGGATGTTTCCACAAGGATACTAAGGGTTCCCCAAGATGACTTTTCAGGTGGCTCTGATAGGGAGAGAAGTGGTTTTGTAACAAAGGTGCCAGTGGTCATTTACAGGATCATCCAGCTCATTCCCTGCTGTGGACAAAGAATTGAACTTGTAGCAGGACAGAAGACTATGCCATGGGGAAAGGGTATTAAGGGATTTATCCCTACAGATAGTTCAGGCCCTTAGGCCATTAGTCTGCTAAAGAAATGCGAGCTTTTGTGTTTTATAAGGCCCCTGATTTTACCTTCCTATAATTTCTCCTTAAAATGTTGTTTAGCAGCAAGGAGTTAACAACTCAGGAGCCCACTTTCACTTTCTGTGCCTACCTTTATCTCTACACACCTTCTTTGTTAACCTGATCTAATGTCTTCAGAGATGCTTGTAATGTTCTGGAAAGAGGCAGCATCCTGATTAGATTAAATTTGGAATTACTGATCAAATTGCCCTTTTGGGTGTCATAGGGTTTGGGAAAGCAGCAAAAGATGGATGCTTCTGTCATCATTCCTTGCCGTTTTTAGAAGTAAATAAAAAGATGACCTTTGTTCGACTAAGTTAGTGGTAATTATATCTTTGTGCCCTCCTTAGGTAAATATTTAATGCTTCAAGTACACTATACATTTGGTAAATTTTCTGTATAATATTCAAGACAGCTAGGACTTTATTGATTTCGACATGAAAGATCCAGTGGCGTGCAGTGTATTCAAAATGATGAGCAACCATCATTACTCATCCTAGAATGTCTGTGTCATCTCAGTAAAAATCCTGTCTAATAAGCAATTGATTGCTATTATCCTTCCCTACTGGTGGCACCTGTTCTACTTCCTCTATGTGTTAATCTTGGCTGTCTCAGATGAACAAGATCAGCCAGTATTTGTCAGTTTGTGTAGCTCATTTCACGTAGGAGAATGTTGACAAGACTGACCCATGCTAGATGGTTATCAAAATTTTATTTTTGAAGAATGAATATGGATATTTCTTGCTATGTATATAGTAATTGTCTCTTTATTAAACTGTTCACAAAAATTGGCACGCACACATGTGTAATCTGTAATTTAGTTACAGTAGCATTAACATGTTATTATTATCATGCCCCTTTTATCCATCTCCTATTGTCAATGTCCCAAGAGAGGTTAAACACATGCAAGATGGTTATACAACATAGAGTGATGTTAAATGGATCAGTATATTTGTGTTTCATTCTGTTACATACATGACCTCTTGAATTGCAATTGAAGAATGGGAGATAAGCAAATGTTGCTTTGGAGAGGGTAATGTCTCCTGCCTTCTTTCCACAAGGATTATGTGTTCTAAGAGAGAGCCAGGAGATTACACAGTATGTTTTTAGTTATTGGGTGTGGTTGCATTGTATATTTCCTTGGTACGGTTGAAATATGCAGTAATAATATGGCAAATAGTGCAGCCTTAACTACCTGCAAGCATTCTTCCCCAGTACATAAATTTTCATATTTTAGCAGACATATGACAAAATATGTTTGTATGTGCACGTGTGTATGCATGAATGTACATGAGTATATGTTTAGTTGGTATATTCATGACCTACCTGGAATTTTGTTCAATTAGATTATTAAATTGTTTTCTAAGTTCTCATGATCCCAGGACAGCAGCAGTCAATCCAGATGCGAATATACCTTTGTTGAAATGATTAAACAATTAATTTATACATCTGAGACAATTGAAACAATACAGCCTTACAAAGAAATAAAATGCTTTCATCTTTAAAGGCATAGCTTTTAATGAAGTGCACAAAGTTGGAATGGAAAAAAATGAATTCTACAAACAGGTTGAGATACTGCCCATTTCCCTCCACATCTGCTGGAAGATGAGGGCAAAGGATCTCTGTGAGTGACTCATTTCTTGGGGAAAATGAAAGAGAAAATGATAGATGGAAAAATGACACTAGAAAGATAGAAAGATAGAAAAACCTAAGTGTCAAAGAGAAAAATAGAATTCAACAAAGCAAACTGGAGCAGGAACTGGTTAGTTGCCAGCTGGACAATTAATCAAAATACACAGCAGGAGGAAAAACTGCTCTGTAAAGACCGTAAAGAACAGCACGCCTGCTGCCACCCGGAGTTTGGGTTTCTAAATCGGAAAGACTTGGTGTTTAAAGGAGAGATTTATCATATTTCCCATCTCAAAGATGAGGAGCATGCCTTGATTTCTATTTTTTCAGAAAAAATGTAAAAAGAACAATGTCCCTCTTAAGTAATTGTGTGTATGTGTGTGTGTGTGTGTGTGTGTCATGTGCATACATTAATGCACATGAACACACATACACACAGACACACTCATAGAGTCAGAGGTCAATCTTAGGCCTCCTTAGGAGTCTTCCACTTTTTCTTTTTTGAAACAGGGTCTCTCATTGGCCTGAAGTGTGCCAATTAATCTAGGCTGAATTCTATCTGCTTCTTCTTCCCCAGCAATGGGAATACAAAACAATGTTATTATGTAGTGGATTTTTTTTTAAAAACCTGTGTTTGAGAATTGAACTCAGGTGACAGACACTTTAAGAAAAAGCTGTTTTCCCCTCAGTGATCAGGGGCCATTGTGGAAGTGGAGACAGAAACATTGTAAGATCCAGTGGAAGATGCTAAGGAAGCAAGGTCTCCTAGACATTGCAAGACAACTCACATATGAACACACAGAGACTGTGTCAGCATGCATAGTGCCTGCATTGACCTTTCTCAGATGGGCTCCTGGTGCTAAGAGGAGGAGCGGGTACTGGCCTCCCCATCCATAACCCAAAACTGTCTCTAACTGATAACCACTCAGAAAGAAAGAAATCAGTTTTCTCCTACAGATTCTTAATAGGTATACAGACATGTCTGAAGGCAGACTCCATGCCTAGCAGTAGATGTTCAGCACATAATAAATTCAGTGCTGGTTTGGGAAGACTTTTGTCTCATAAGGCTTAAAGAAAACCTTATATTTCTTTTGCTTATACATTGTCTTCCAAATTTGTGTTTTTATGTGATTTCTCTCTGTGTTAATTTATGTGTCGATGGATCTCTATGTGTTTACTGTGGTTTTTCTTTTACTTTTTCCTTTTGTTTTGTCCTGGTCAAGTTTGTTCATATCTTTTATTTTAGATGCCTGTTTGCTTTGTAATAAGAGAGAGAAAGAAAGGCTATGTATTTGGGTTGGTGAGGTTGGGTTGGTCTGGTAAAAGTTGCAAGAGAGGAACCATGATCAGAATACTTTACATGAAAAGAATATTTTTATGCTTATTTTGAAATTAAATAAGTCATGCTTTCAATTTCAAGTAAAAAGTTCTGTTTTCAATTAAAAAAAGGAAAGAAAAAAGGAATAAGCTATCTTCCCAGATCTCATGTTTTTTAACATTGAGATGAAAATAGAGTTTACTCTAAAATCCTGCTAAGATAATCTGAGTATTTAAAATAGAATCATTAACATCTCATTAAACATTCGGAAATATGAAATTCTTGGACTTAGCACATGTGTGTTTTGTGACGGGTACTATAGGAAAAACATATTAAATTGATATTTTGATCTTTTGTTCAAGGGTAAAGAAAACACATACCTGCCCTGCCCTGCAGCATACAATGGATACCTAAGTTTCACAGCCAATTATTTTTCCTGATGGATAAACAAAATGTATCAAGAAGAAAAGCTATGGAGTGGGGAAATCTTTGAGAGGAATGTTTTTAACAAATGAGTCTTGAATACGCCAGGATAAAACAAGAATAAAAACCAGAGAATCCTAGGAAGTGTGTTCCTGGCAGAGGAAACTACAGTTGCCTGCTTCTGGGGAAACAAAGAACGATTTTGTTTGTTTGCTTTTGTCCAGGACTGTAACAGGTTTCGGTATCTGACTCCTGCTGATAAGGAACAAGGTAAACTATTGCTCTGGCATCAGTCTGAACGTGGTGAGCTTAATCTAAGGGACACAGCATTATTCTGAGGGCCGCAGAAAGCTTTTGGGGGAGGAAAAAAGAAAGTGACAGCAATTAGTCCTTGTTCTCTTTGAGAATGAGCATCAGGAATAAAATTAGTATAGGGCTATCTGTTCAGCAGGGTACTTTATACATTTGAGTCCATTAGAAAACACCTGCTGTAAATGTCTGCATAGTTTGTGCAAACCAGATTTGTAGTGTTATGTTTCATGGGGCTGCTGATGCCTAGAGACAAAATGTCCAGGGATGTGCAGACTAATTTGATTATAGGAAATTATGCTTGAAGGGAAAATGAGTTGACCTTTGTGGGTCTGATATAAGCCATTTGAGCAGACTATCACACTGAAGATGGGCATTATAAGATGCCTTAGTGCTTGGCCTGGAACAGAAAGTCCAACAGCACTGCTCCCTGGTATACTATCAGGTGAACTAATGGGACAGAGGGATAGATACATTCTGTCTAAGTGTCCTATGCACTTTCTCTTTTAAGGACTCAATTTTTGGTCTACAGTATAGTATAGGATAGGATAGGATAGGATAGGATAGGATAGGATAGGATAGGATAGGATAGTATAGTATATCTCCACAAAGCCATAGTTTAGTCATGCTTAAGTATTGTTGTTCATCTTGCTTTGAGCAATAAATTTTAAAAATCAAGTCTGATATCATTGTTGCATATTATTAATGCTCATGTAAACCAGCTGCAACATTGTGCATCGTTTGTCAGATAAAATCACAAAACACACAGTTGAGAGAAAGCGGCATTTCAGTTCTGCTCTGGGTCACCAGCAACATGCCCTACGCCTATTCATCAGGAGTCTCTGGATAAGAAAAACTGGAGAAGACTAGCAATAGCAGTAACTCACATGCCAAGGCCCTTTTCTTTCTTGCTCCTCAATCCAAAGCACTTTTGTTACACAGAAGCCTATGACTGTCTAACAATTAAGATATTAGGTCACGTGAGAAAGCAGGAATTAAACACAATTAAAAACGAAATTAGCATTCAACCTAACTGAGAAGAAGCAGAGCCTTGGCCAGGGTCGACACACACTGCATAGTAATAGAACTGAAGTTTGGCTCATTCTCTTTTAACCCCCTCATCAAGGAGTGGATATACAGTCTGTCATCTTAAAAGGGAGAAATTTGCTTGTTAAGACTCATTTAACCTTCAGGAACATGCTTTAAAACAAACCACCCAGGAGATCGATAGTTTTACAAATGAGAGGCTGAGGTAAAGGTGAGGAGTAGAATTTACCATGATAAATTCTAATGGAATTTCCTGGTAATTTACTGTTTTCTTCTCCTTTTAGCTAGAATCATATTTCAAAGCCTCTACTTGCTTCTAGACTATATTTTAACCTAATTCTTTAGGGGATTGTAATGATGCATTGTTAGCATGAAAAGAAAGTCATGTGATGACAGACCGAGGTATAAAAACAGGTCACAGTAACTCACACCTCTGGTCCTAGCTCTTGGGAGGTTGAGATAGCAGGGTTATCATGAGTTCAAAATCTTTCTGAATTACATACAAAGTTCTAGGACAGCTTGGCTTACAATGGAAGATTTCTAGAAATCCTCAACCTTTAGAGGGAATGCTTGTTTACGCATTGTGCACCTATAAGAATTTTTATGGACCTAGAGTTTGATTTGAGGTTTAAGTGGAATAGGAATTCCTTATTCTGAATAAGCGACAGCTTCATGCAGTAGAATACATGTTTCTATATGGTTCTCATTGCTCCCATGTGGGAGCGGGAGCTAGAGAAATCACGACAGTCCGGACAAACCCTTCACAGAACTCATGACTGTATGAACATGATCATGCATCAAGGACTGACTCATATTCTCTCTCTCTCTCTCTCTCTCTCTCTCTCTCTCTCTCTCTCTCTCTCTCTCTCTCTCAATGAAGACTGACACCTTTTTGGTAAGGAGCAAGAAAAGAGACAGACTTTGAGAAACCATCCCAAGAAACTCATTTTAGTTCCTGTCATCATGATGAAATGGTCTTCTCTAAGGAAGAGTAATTGGTTATTCAATACTAAATTGTCAGCTCTGAAAAGATACACAGGAGCAACATTTACAGACTGATTAGACTATGTTTAGGGATGTACTTGTATGGACATACATATATATGCATATAATAACAATTAATGAAAAGAGAGGTCATGAATTTGAAAGAGAGGAAGGAGGGTTATGTGGATAGGTCTGGAAGGAGAAAGAAGAGGGGAGAAAAGATGTAATTATATTCTAATCTCAAAAAAGGAAATTAATACATTGAATCATACAACAAGGTTTCTCTCATTATATGTTGTTCATATTTGCATATTATCTTACCCAAACGAAATAAAAACAAGTTTATATGCACTCTAAGTAGAAAATGAAAATACAATCACTGAAAAATTAGCAAAAACAATGAACTTGTGCTTCCTGGGTAAGCACCTGGCAGCTCCAGTGCCTCATGGTCTTCATCTTATTTGACTTCATAATAAATTATGCCTAAATTGGAAGTTACTTGGAGTTTCAAATACTTGCCTAAGCAAAAGAGAAAAAGGAAAGCGCAACTCCGGGCCAAGAGGTAAGATTTCGTTCTTTTTTTCTATGTCCCTTTTGATAAAACCATGAAAAGGTTTATGAGAAAAGCTAGATCAGTCCAATCCTGAAGTCTAAAAATCCCAGGACTGTCCTTCTTGTGAACAGTAAAGACCAACACACATCACATGAATGGCTGCCAGAGAGAATCTCTGAGATTCTTCCTGCCAATTGTTACCATGAGGCTTGAGTGATTTGTTTGATTAGTCTGAAAGGAGCAAAGCCAGCCATCATCCTCTGAGTCTGCTTAATTGCCTTTGCCCTGGTCTGGGATCTATTTTTATTGATTATGCTTCTGTACTTTTCACTATTATGTTGTCAAATATTGTAATATTAAGTGGCTTGGTTTCATACTGTGATTTAAGCTTCTCTGAAAGGAGCTGCATTAGTCAGAAATTTGTCATGATTAATGAAAAGATGAAATGTTAAATGTCATCCTGAGCAGCCATTATAATCAATTGTAGGGTACAGTAGCCTCTTGTCATTGGCATTGGAGAATAGGTGCCATTAAATGTTGCCTATTCCCACTTTTCAGTGGTCTCTGTGCATATGTTCTTAAATATTGTCTCTAGCTTGTTGATTTTCAACTTGATAAAAATCAGAGTTATTGGGAAGGGGGATTTTCAATTGAGAAAATGCTTCCTGAAGATTGGCTTGAAGTAAAGTCTATAAAGCATTTTATTAATTTGTGATTGATTTGGAAGGACCAAGCCCAACTGTAGGTGCTGTTGCTCCTGGCAGGTGGCCCTGGGATGTCTAAAAAACAGGCTGAAGAAACCATGGGGTGCAATCAAGTACACTGCGCTCTTTCAAGGTCTTTGTTTTTCATTCCTACCTCCAGGTTTCTGACATCCCAGACTCTAAGGTAGAAGATGAAATTAATTTTTTCTTCTTTAAGTTGCTTTTTATAGTAGTTTTGTTGTACTACAGCAATGGGAACCTGGACTAAGATACATATTAACATTTGATTTTTCAGTTGATTTGATATCACTAAAATACTTTGTGAAATGGTGTTATTGTAACAAAAAATGTTGAACAGTTGCAGGTGGCCTGAAAGGAGGGCTTAATGCTGGTAGCATGACAAAAGGACAACATGTATGTCATCAACAGGAAGAGAAGTAGTATGACACATTAGAAAGGGAAGTTTTAAAACAAGTTAATACTGGTATCATTGCTTCTGAAGATTCTCTTTGAGAGGTTTAATCATCTAAGTATCTGATTATGGCTGTCTAAGATATCAACTTCTAACCAGTATAATTGAATGATATTGTTGGGGTAAGAATATCTTTTTAAAAATTTTTTTTATTTATTTTTTTTATTAACTTGAGTATTTCTTATATACATTTCGAGTGTTATTCCCTTTCCCGGTTTCAGGGCAAACATTCCCCTCCCCCCTCCCCTTACTTATGGGTGTTCCCCTCCCAACCCTCCCCCCATTGCCGCCCTCCCCCCAACAGTCTAGTTCACTGGGGGTTCAGTCTTAGCAGGACCCAGGGCTTCCCCTTCCACTGGTGCTCTTACTAGGATATTCATTGCTACCTATGAGGTCAGAGTCCAAGGTCAATCCATGTATAGTCTTTAGGTAGTGGCTTAGTCCCTGGAAGCTCTGGTTGCTTGGTATTGTTGTACATATGGGGTCTGGAGGCCCTTCAAGCTCTTCCAATTCTTTCTCTGATTCCTTCAACGGGGGTCCTATACTCAGTTGAGTGGTTTGCTGCTGGCATTCGCCTCTGTATTTGCTGTATTCTGGCTGTGTCTCTAAGGAGCGATCTACATCAGGCTCCTGTCAGCCTGCACTTCTTTGCTTCATCCATCTTGTCTAATTAGGTGGCTGTATATGTACGGGCCACATGTGGGGCAGGCTCTGAAGGTGTTCCTTCAGTCTCTGTTTTAATCTTTGCCTCTCTATTCCCTGCCAAGTGTATTCTTGTTCCCCTTTTAAAGAAGGAGTGAAGCATTCACATTTTGATCATCCGTCTTGAGTTTCATGTGTTCTAGGCATCTAGGATAATTCAAGCATTTGGGCTAATAGCCACTTATCAATGAGTACATACCATGTGTGTCTTTCTGTGACTGGGTAACCTCACTCAGGATGATATTTTCCAGTTCCAACCATTTGCCTACGAATTTCATAAAGTCGTTGTTTTTGATAGCTGAGTAATATTCCATTGTGTAGATGTACCACATTTTCTGTATCCATTCCTCTGTTGAAGGGCATCTGGGTTCTTTCCAGCTTCTGGCTATTATAAATAAGGCTGCGATGAACATAGTGGAGCACGTGTCTTTTTTATATGTTGGGGCATCTTTTGGGTATATGCCCAAGAGAGGTATAGCTGGATCCTCAGGCAGTTCAATGTCCAATTTTCTGAGGAACCTCCAGACTGATTTCCAGAATGGTTGTACCAGTCTGCAATCCCACCAACAATGGAGGAGTGTTCCTCTTTCTCTGCATCCTCGCCAGCATCTGCTGTCACCTGAGTTTTTGATCTTAGCCATTCTCACTGGTGTGAGGTGAAATCTCAGGGTTGTTTTGATTTGCATTTCCCTTATGACTAAAGATGTTGAACATTTCTTTAGGTGTTTCTCTGCCATTCGGCATTCCTCAGCTGTGAATTCTTTGTTTAGCTCTGAGCCACATTTTTTAATAGGGTTATTTGTTTCCCTGTGGTCTAACTTCTTGAGTTCTTTGTATATTTTGGATATAAGGCCTCTATCTGTTGTAGGATTGGTAAAGATCTTTTCCCAATCTGTTGGTTGCCATTTTGTCCTAGCCACAGTGTCCTTTGCCTTACAGAAACATTGCAGTTTTATGAGATCCCATTTGTCAATTCTTGATCTTAGAGCAAAAGCCATTGGTGTTTTGTTCAGGAAATTTTTTCCAGTGTCCATGTGTTCCAGATGCTTCCCTAATTTTTCTTCTATTACTTTGAATGTGTCTGGTTTGATGTGGAGGTCCTTGATCCACTTGGACTTAAGCTTTGTACAGGGTGATAAGCATGGATCGATCTGCATTCTTCTACATGTTGACTTCAGTTGAACCAGCACCATTTGCTGAAAATGCTATCTCTTTTCCATTGGATGGTTCTAGCTCCTTTGTCAAAAATCAAGTGCCCATAGGTGTGTGGGTTCATTTCTGGGTCTTCAATTCTATTCCATTGGTCTGTCTGTCTGTTTCTGTACCAATACCATGCAGTTTTTATCACTATTGCTCTGTAATACTGCTTGAGTTCAGGGATAGTGATTCCCCCTGAAGTCCCTTTATTGTTGAGGATAGTTTTAGCTATCCTGGGTTTTTTTTTTATTCCAGATGAATTTGCTAATTGTTCTGTCTAACTCTTTGAAGAATTGGATTGGTATTTTGATGGGGATTGCATTGAATCTGTAGATCGCTTTTGGTAAAATGGTCATTTTTACTATATTAATACTACCATTCCAAGAGCATGGGAGATCTTTCCATCTTCTGAGGTCTTCTTCAATTTCTTTCTTCAATGTCTTGAAGTTCTTATTGTACAAATCTTTTACTTGCTTGTTTAAAGTCACACCGAGGTACTTTATATTATTTGGGTCTATTATGAAGGGTGTCATTTCCCTAATTTCTTTCTCGGCTTGTTTCTCTTTTGTGTAGAGGAAGCCTACTGATTTATTTGAGTTAATTTTATACCCAACCACTTTGCTGAAGTTGTTTATCAGCTTTAGTAGTTCTCTGGTGGAACTTTTGGGATCACTTGAATATATTATCATATCATCTGCAAATAGTGATATTTTGACTTCTTCTTTTCCAATCTGTATCCCCTTGACCTCCTTTTGTTGTCTGATTGCTCTGGCTAGAACTTCAAGAACTATATTGAATAAGTAGGGAGAGAGTGGACAGCCTTGTCTAGTCCTTGATTTTAGTGGGATTTCTTCAAGTTTCTCTCCATTTAGTTTAATGTTAGCAAGTGGTTTGCTATATATGGCTTTTACTATGTTTAGGTATGGGCCTTGAATTCCTATTCTTTCCAGGACTTTTATCATGAAGGGGTGTTGAATTTTGTCAAATGCTTTCTCAGCATCTAATGAAATGATCAAGTGGTTTTGTTCTTTCAGTTTGTTTATATAATGGATCACGTTGATGGTTTTCCGTATATTAAACCATCCCTGCATGCCTGGGATGAAGCCTACTTGATCATGGTGGATGATTGTTTTGATGTGCTGTTGGATTCGGTTTGCCAGAATTTTATTGAGTATTTTTGCGTCGATATTCATAAGGGAAATTGGTCTGAAGTTCTCTTTCTTTGTTTGGTCTTGGTGTGGTTTAGGTATAAGAGTAATTGTGGCTTCATAGAAGGAATTCGGTAGTGCTCCATCTGTTTCAATTTTGTGGAATAGTTTGGATAGTATTGGTATGAGGTCTTCTATGAAGTTCTGATAGAATTCTGCACTAAACCCGTCTGGACCTGGGCTCTTTTTGGTTGGGAGACCTTTAATGACTGCTTCTATTTCCTTAGGAGTTATGGGGTTGTTTAACTGGTTTATTCGTTCCTGATTTAACTTCAGTACCTGGTATCTGTGTAGGAAATTGTCCATTTCTTGCCGATTTTCAAGTGTTGTTGAATATAGTCTTTTATAGTAAGATCTGATGATTTTTTGAATTTCCTCTGAATCTGTAGTTATGTCTCCCTTTTCATTTCTGATTTTGTTAATTTGGACACACTATCTGTGTCCTCTCGGTAGTCTGGCTAAGGGTTAATCTATCTTGTTGATTTTCTCAAAGAAACAACTTTTGGTTCTGTTGATTCTTTCTATGGTCCTTTTTGTTTCTACTTGCTTGATTTCAGCTCTGAGTTTGATTATTTCCTGCCTTCTACTCCTCCTGGGTGTATTTGGTTCTTTTTGTTCTAGAGCTTTTAGGTGTGCTGTCAAGCTACCGACATATGCTCTTTCCTGTTTCTTTCTGCAGGCACTCAGCGCTATGAGTTTTCCTCTTAGCACACCTTTCATTGTGTCCCATAAGTTTGGGTATGTTGTACCTTCATTTTCATTAAATTCTTAAAAGTCTTTAATTTCTTTCTTTATTTCTTCCTTGACCAGGTTATCATTGAGTAGAGCATTGTTCAATTTCCACGTATATGTGGGCATTCTTCCCTTATTGTTATTGAAGACCAGTTTTAGGCCGCGGTGGTCTGATAGCACGCATGGGATTATTTCTATCTTTCTGTACATGTTGAGGCCCGTTCTGTGACCAATTATATGGTCAATTTTGGAGAAAGTACCATGAGGAGCTGAGAAGATGGTATATCCTTTTGCTTTAGGATAGAATGTTCTATAAATATCTGTTAAGTCCATTTGGTTCATGACTTCTCTTAGTCTGTCTACGTTTCTGTTTAATTTCTGTTTCCATGATCTGTCCATTGATGAGAGTGGGGTGTTGAATACTCCTACTATTATTGTGTGAGGTGCAATGTGTGTTTTGAGCTTTAGTAAGGTTTCTTTTACATATGTACGTGCCCTTGTATTTGGGGCATAGATATTTAGGATTGAGAGTTCATCTTGGTGGATTTTTCCTTTGATGAATATGAAGTTGTCCTTCCTTATCTTTTTTTGATGACTTTTAGTTGAAAATTGATTTTATTTGATATTAGAATGGCTACTCCAGCTTGCTTCTTCTGACCATTTGCTTGGAAAGTTGTTTTCCAGCCTTTCACTCTGAGGTAGTGTCTGTCTTTGACTCTGAGGTGTGCTTCCTGTAGGCAGCAGAATGCAGGGTCCTTGTTGCATATCCAGTTTGTTAATCTATGTCTTTTTATTGGGGAGTTGAGGCCATTGATGTTGAGAGATATTCAGGAATAGTGATTATTGCTTCCTGTTATATTAATATTTCGATGTGAGGTTATGTTTGTGTGCTTTTCTTCTCTTTGTTTTGTTGCCAAGACGATTAGTTTCTTGCTTCTTCTAGGGTATAGCTTGCCTCCTTATGTTGGGCTTTACCATTTATTATCCTTTGTAGTGCTGGATTTGTAGAAAGATACTGTGTAAATTTGGTTTTGTCATGGATTATCTTGGTTTCTCCATCAATGTTAATTGAGAGTTTTGCTGGATACAGTAACCTGGGCTGGCATTTGTGTTCTCTTAGGGTCTGTATGACATCTGTCCAGGATCTTCTGGCCTTCATAGTTTCTGGCGAAAAGTCTGGTGTGATTCTGATAGGTCTGCCTTTATATGTTACTTGACCTTTTTCCCTTACTGCTTTTAATATTCTTTCTTTATTTTGTGCGTTTGGTCTTTTGACAATTATGTGACGGGAGGTGTTTCTTTTCTGGTCCAATCTATTTGGAGTTCTGTAGGCTTCTTGTATGCCTATGGGTATCTCTTTCTTTAGGTTAGGGAAGTTTTCTTCTATGATTTTGTTGAAGATATTTACTGGTCCTTTGACCTGGGAGTCTTCACTCTCTTCTATACCTATTATCCTTAGGTTTGATCTTCTCATTGAGTCCTGGATTTCCTGTATGTTTTGGACCAGTAGCTTTTTCTGCTTTACATTATCTTTGACAGTTGAGTCAATGATTTCTATGGAATCTTCTGCTCCTGAGATTCTCTCTTCCATCTCTTGTATTCTGTTGGTGAAGCTTGTATCTACAGCTCCTTGTCTCTTCTTTTGGTTTTCTATATCCAGGGTCGTTTCCATGTGTTCTTTCTTGATTGCTTCTGTTTCCATTTTTAATTCCTTCAACTGTTTGATTGTGTTTTCCTGGAATTCTTTCAGGGATTTTTGTGATTCCTCTCTGTAGGCTTCTACTTATTCTCTAAGGGAGTTCTTCACGTCTTTCTTGAAGTCCTCCAGCATCATGATCAATTATGATTTTGAAACTAGATCTTGCTTTTCTGGTGTGTTTGGATATTCCATGTTTTTTTTTGGTGGGAGAATTGTGCTCCTGATGATGCCATGTAGTCTTGGTTTCTGTTGCTTGGGTTCCCGCGCTTGCCTCTTGCCATTAGATTATCTCTAGTGATACTTTGTTCTGCTATTTCTGACAGTGGCTAGACTGTCCTATAAGCCTGTGTGTCAGGAGTGCTGTAGACCCGTTTTCCTGTTTTCTTTCAGCCAGTTATGGGGACAGAGTGTTCTGCTTTCGGGCGTGTAGTTTTTCCTCTCTACAGGTCTTCAGCTGTTCCTATGGGCCTGTGTCTTGAGTTCACCAGGCAGGTCACTTGCAGCAGAAAAGTTGGTCTTACCTGTGGTTCCGAGGCTCAAGTTTGCTCGTAGGGTGTTGCTTATGAGTTCTCCATGGCGGCAGCAACCAGGAAGATCTGTGCCGACCTTTCCGGGAGCTTCCGTGCACCAGGGTTCCAGATGGCATTTGGTGTTTTCCTCTGGCGTCCAAGATTTGTGCAGAGTGCAGTCTCTTCTGGTTTCCCAGGCGTGTCTGCCTCTCTGAAGGTTTAGCTCTCCCTCCCACGGGATTTGGGTGCAGAGAACTGTTTATCCGGTCTGTTCCTGCAGATTATGGCGGTGTCTCAGGCACAGCGTTCCTCCTGCTCCTGGGCCCTCCTCTGCAGGAACCCAGAAGCCTTATACAGTTTCCTCTTGGGCCAGGGATGTGGGCAGGGGTGGGCAGTGTTGGTGTTCTCTTCCGCTCTGCAGCCTCAGGAGTGCCCACCTGATCAGGCGGTGAGGTCTCTCTCCCAAGGGTTCTGGGAGCAGAGAGCTGCTGCGGGCCAGGATCCGCAGGTTTGGGGCTCCCGGTAAACACAGGAAGTGGCCGGTTCTAGAGGAATTCTGCCTCTGTGTTCCTGAATTCACCAGGCAGGTCACTTGCAGCAGAAAAGTTGGTCTTACTTGTGGTCCCGAGGCTCAAGTTCGCTTGCGGTGTGCTGCCCACGAGCTCTCTGTGGTGGCAGCAACCAGGAAGCAGAATATCTTATTATTTAATAATTCTCCTCCCATCTTTAGTAGATCACACAGATCTTCTCTTCTAATTTTCTTCCCCCTACTTACAGCTTTTTCCGGACCCCCAACTCCAGCAATCTTTACCTGGGAGGCTGCAGGCTACACCAGCCAGGGAAGGAAGTACCCAACTGTGGATCTTCACTTCTCCCTCCTATCTTTCTTTCTTTCTTTCTTTCTTTCTTTCTTTCTTTCTTTCTTTCTTTCTTTCTTTCTTTCTTTCCTATCCTTCCTTCCTTCCTTCCTTCCTTCTTTCTTTCTTTCTTTCTTTCTTTCTTTCTTTCTTTCTTTCTTTCTTTCTTCTTTTTTTATTATTATTAACTTGAGTATTTCTTATATACATTTCGAGTGTTATTCCCTTTCCCAGTTTCCAGGCAAACATCCCACTAATCCCTCCCGCTCCCCTTCTTTATGGGTGTTCCCCTCCCCATCCTCCCCCCATTGCCGCCCTCCCCTCAACAATCTAGTTCACTGGGGGTTCAGTCTTAGCAGGACCCAGGGCTTCCCCTTCCACTGGTGCTCTTACTAGGATATTCATTGCTACCTATGAGGTCAGAGTCCAAGGTCAGTCCATGTATAGTCTTTAGGTAGTGGCTTAGTCCCTGGAAGCTCTGGTTGCTTGGCATTGTTGTACATATGGGGTCTCGAGCCCCTTCAAGCTCTTCCAGTTCTTTCTCTGATTCCTTCAACGGGGGTCCTATTCTCAGTTGAGTGGTTTGCTGCTGGCATTCGCCTCTGTATTTGCTGTATTCTGGCTGTGTCTCTCAGGAGCGATCTACATCCGGCTCCTGTCGGCCTGCACTTCTTTGCTTCATCCATCTTGTCTAATTGGATGGCTGTATATGTATGGGCCACATGTGGGGCAGGCTCTGAATGGGTATTCCTTCTGTGTCTGTTTTAATCTTTGCCTCTCTATTCCCTGCCAAGTGTATTCTTGTTCCCCTTTTAAAGAAGGAGTGAAGCATTCACATTTTGATCATCTGTCTTGAGTTTCATGTGTTCTGTGCATCTAGGGTAATTCAAGCATTTGGGCTAATAGCCACTTATCAATGAGTGCATACCATGTGTGTTTTTCTGTGATTGGGTTACCTCACTCAGGATGATATTTTCCAGTTCCAATCATTTGCCTACGAATTTCATAAAGCCATTGTTTTTGATAGCTGAGTAGTATTCCATTGTTTAGATGTACCACATTTTCTGTATCCATTCCTCTGTTGAAAGGCATCTGCTCTCTTTCAAATCCAGTCTCCCATTCTCAGCTCAGCTCTATAGAAGACCATCAAATGCAGCCTTCCATTCCTCTTTCCCCTCATCTCCAACAAATCCCTCAAACCTTCTTTTCCATCCTAAAATCCCATTACACCAGCTCCCACCATCAAAAGGCATTCCCTGGGAACACACAAGCCACTCCAGATGGGGAAGTATGTAGATCTCTCTCTCTTTTCCTCTAAATTCATTGCCAACCATCTCACCCGCAAATCGTAACAGAACACTGGTTGTAGCCTCCCTCTCCACTCTTCCCCCATCTCCAGGGGATCACACAGATCTTCACTACTCATCATCTCCCTACTCATTGTCTCCCCAACCCCCCAATTGCAGCAGGTATGCCATGGAAAACCAAGAGCCAAGTCTGCCAGAGTAACAAGTAGGTCAGCTAAGAGATGAGTTTCATATCTTCACTGGTTCCTTTCTCCAAAGTCAATCTTCCCCCATCACACTTTCAGCTCCTTCACAGACAACCTATTGTGGCATCTCATTCTCTGTCCCCATCAGGGGACTAACCAGATCCCAGTGGAACATCCTGTTCTTTGCCCTCCTGTGGAGACCCTTAATGCTCACCGTCTACTATTGTTCTTAAGTGTCAGCTCCCATTACTTGGAAACACATTTTACCCAGGAACCCCTAAAAGCCATATCTATTAGGGTCACAAAAGAAACTTCCTACCAGGAAATATACTGCCTTTATACTCTCCTAAGCACCAGAGAAGGTGAAAGTAGGGCCACTTTTGGGTAGCATGGAAACTAAAAACAGTTAAAGCTTTGCAAAAAATATGCATATATGAAGACGATCTCAGTGAATCCACCAACTAATGAGGGAAACGGACTGGGGATAGCTTAGTGGTAGAATTCTTCCCTAGACTACTTTGAATGCATGGAGCAGTGGGCTCAAGTCCCAGAAGAATTACATACAAATGGAAGCCATGATTTCCATAGCAGTAAGAATCTGAAGCTGCAAATAAATTTTTGGGTGTAGTGTGGTAAAAAGCATTCTAAAAAGAGCAGATGGAGTTTGCAGTAGTGTTCATTACTGAACTGACCAATTCCTGTGCAACTTTTTGCCATTATAGGTAGTTGGTATTGATTATGCAGCTGTTTATCTTCAACTTCTACCAATAAATGATTTTTAAAGCAAATAAATATATTAAAATAGAGGGCGGAAGTGACAGATTGCTACTTTATATCTTTAGATTACCAGTGGAATTGGTATTTTATTTTATTTTTTTTGGTTTTTTTTTTCTTTTTCTTTTTTCTTTTTCTTTTTTTCTTTTTCTTTTTTCTTTTTTTCTTTTTTCCTTCTTTTTTTCTTTTTTCGGAGCTGGGGACCGAACCCAGGGCCTTGCGCTTCCTAGGTAAGCGCTCTACCACTGAGCTAAATCCCCAGCCCCGGAATTGGTATTTTATATTACAATTGTGATTTGCATGTGTTTTGTGCATTCACTATGTGGAACCAAAGATAGTGGGGGTCAATTTAAAAGAATTAAGATGAATACAGGGCTTTTGTACTATTTACATTGGTGGCAGGTATCAGTATGTCCTTAGGGATTTGGGGCATAAAAATTATACAGATATACACTATTATATCTACTCTTTTATACTTTAGGTGCTTTTAGACATAGTATGTACTGTTCAAATGCTTAGGAAGGCTAATCAGGTTGACATGTTACCTCCATAAAAGGTCCACTCAGCTTGTCACCCAGCTCAGGAAAGCCCTCTACTTCTGTTTAAACCTTTGACAGTGGAACACAAGTCATGACATAACTTAGTGATGTCAAAATTTTAGAGACAAATGGAGTAAAATAATTTTGGTAATTCAACTTACTGAATAAGGATTTGTATAAGCAGAAAGACTTAATTATCTGTTTATGTTAATCA
The DNA here is from genome assembly GCF_021556685.1 of Rattus norvegicus. NCBI lineage: Eukaryota > Metazoa > Chordata > Mammalia > Rodentia > Muridae > Rattus > Rattus norvegicus. The sequence continues at coordinate 44,107,622 of NC_141551.1, read as the reverse complement.
TGTTTGAAATGTAAAAATATGGTCTTTAAAATAGGAGAGACCAAATTGGAGATGTTTGATCATAGATTTAACGTTATCCCTTTTTATTTCTATTTTGTAGTTGTCAATGTAATGCTAAGATACAATTTGGCAACTGGAATGCCAATATAGAAAAGGAAGTGTAGAATGACTACAAGTCTAGGATGGGCATCTTTAGGACTCTTATTTAGAACAATATGTTTCATGATTAATTATGATTTTTATCATGATTTATTACATTACTTATTAATTTTCCTGGGGATACATACATACATAAATAATCTTAGCAATATTATTTTCAATACAAAAATAGTATCTGTCTGATATTTATAATTAGCATTTTCTCCCAAAGATATAGATAACAATGAGACCTTAACAAAGTAGAACTTTCAGGACTCAGCACACTGTTTGTGTTTTGACTTACATGAGGATTTACACATAGGTTAATCAATGAAGTCTAGTTTTCGGAAGTCAACTCTTTTTTGGCAATTTTATAAAAAAATTATTCTTGGGTATTTTATGACTTATATTTCAAATGTTATCCCCTTTCCCTCCTCTCCCATACCCCATCCCCTCTCCTTCAGCTTCTGTGAGGATGCTCCCATTCCCACCCACCCACTCCAATTTCAATGCCCTGGCATTCCCCTACATTGAGGAAACAAGTCTTCACAGGACCAAAGGCTTTTCCTCCTATTGATGCTGGACAATTCCATCCTCTGCTACAAATGTGGCTGGAGTCCCTCCATGTGTACTCATTGGGTGGTGGTTTAGACCCTGGAAGCTCTGGTGGGGTCTCGTTGGTTGGCATTGTTGTTCTTCCTATGGTGTTGCCAACCCCTTCAGCTCCTTCATCTTTTCTCTAACTCCTGCATTGGGGTCCCCTTGTTCAGTCCAATGGTTAGCTGCAACCATCCTCATCTGTATCAGTAGGGCTCTGGCAGGGCCTCTCAGGAAACACTCATATCTGGCTTCTGTTAGCAAGCTCTTCTTGGCATCAGCAACAGTGACTGGGTTTGATGGATCCCCAGGTGGTAGGGTCTCTGGAGGACCTTTTCTTCAGATCCTGCTCCACTCTTTCTCCCTGTATTTCCTCACATGAATCTTTTGATTTCCCTTCTAAGAAGGAATGAAGCATCCATATTTTGGTCTTCCTTCTTCTTGGACTTCATATGATCTGTGATTTTTTTCCTTAGGAATTTCAAGCTGTTGGTCTGATATCCACTTATCAGTAAGTGCATACCATTTGTGGGTTTTTGTGACTTGGTTACCTCACTCAGGATTATATTTTCTAGTTCTATCCATTTTGCCTAGGAATTTCATGTAGTCATTGTTTTTATAGCTGAGTAGTACTCCATTGTGTAAATATACCATATTTCTATATCCATTACTCTGTTGAAGGACATCTGCGTTCTTTCCAGCTTCTGGATATTATATATAAGGCTGCTATGAACATTGTGGAGCATGTGTCCTTGCTATATGTTGGAGTACTATTTAGGTATATGCCTAGGAGTGGTATAGCTGGGCACTCAGAACTGTGCCAGATTCTCTAAGGAACTGCCAGACTGATTTCCAGAGTGACTGACCCAGCTTGCAATTCCACAAACAATCTCCACATCCTCGCCAGCATCTGCTGTCACCTGAGTTTTTGATCTTAGCCATTCTGATTGGTGTGAGTTGGAATCTCAGGATTGTTTTGGTTTGCATTTCCCTGATGACTAAGGATGTTGAGCATTTCTTTAGGTGCTTCTCAGCCATTGGATGTTCCTCAGTTGAGAATTCTTAACTTAGCTCTGTACCACATATTTTTCATAGGACTATTTGATTCTCTGGCGTCTAACCTCTTGGGTTCTTTGTATATATTAGATATTAGCCCTCTATCAGATGTAGGATTGGTAAAGATCTTTTCCCAATCTGTTGGTTGCGGTTTTGTCTTAATCGCAGTGTCCTTTGACTTACAGAAGCTTTTCAATTTTATGAGGTCCCATTTGTCAATTCATGATCTTAGTACATAAGCCATTGGTGTTCTGCTCAGGAAATTTTCTCCTGTGCCTATGTGTCCGAGGCTCTTCTCCACTTTTTTGTCTACTAGTTTGAGTGTATTGGGTTTAATGTGGAGGCCTCTGATACACTTGGACTTGAGCTTTGGATAAGGAGATAAGAATCAATTTGCATTCTTCTACATGCTGACCTCCACTTGAACCAGCACTAGTTGTTGAAAATGCTGTCTTTTTTCCATTAGATAATTTTAGCTCCTTTGTCAAACATCAAGTGACCATAGGTGTGTGGGTTCATTTCTGGGTTTTCAATTCTATTCCACTGATCTATCTTCTATCTCCCTGTATCTGTACCAATACCATACAGTTTTTTATTTTACTTTATTTTATTTTAATCAATACTGCTCTGTAATTCTGCTTGAGGCAGGGATGGTGATTCCTCCAGGAATTCTTTTATTGTTCAGAATAGTTTTCACTGTCCTGGGTTTTTGTTCTTCCAGATGAATTTGCAAATTGGTCTTTCAAATTCTATGAAGAATTTACTTGGAATTTGATGGGGATTGCATTGAGTGTGTAGATTGCTTTTGGCAAAATGGCCATTTTTACTATACTAATCCTGCCAATCAGTGAGCATGGGAGGTCTTTCCATCTTCGAAGATCCCTTCAATTTCTTTCTTCAGAGACTTGAAGTTCTTGTCAAACAGATCTGTCATTTGCTTGGTTAGAGTCACAACAAGGTATTTTATTTTATTTGTGGCTATTGTGAAGGGTGTCATTTCCCTAATTTCTCTCTCAGCCTGTTTATCCTTTGAGTAGGATAGGCTACTGATTTGTTTGAGATAATTTTGTATCCAGACACTTTGCTGAAGTAGTTTATCAGCGATAGGAGTTCTCTGGTGGGATTTTTGGGGCCACTTAAGTATACTATCATATCATCTGCAAATAGTGATATTTTGACTTTTTCCTTTCCAGTTTGTATCCCTTTGACATCTTTTTGTTATTTAATTGCTCTGGCTAGGACTTCAAGTACTGTATTGAATAGGTAGGTAGAGAGTAGGCAGCCTTGTCTAGCCCCTGATTTTATTGGTATTGCTTCAAGTTCCTCTCCATTTGGTTTGATGTTAGCTACTGGTTTGCTCTATATTGCTTTTACTATGTTTAGGTATGGGCCTTGAATTCTTGATCTCTCCAAGGCTTTTATCATGAAGGGGTTTTAAATTTTCTCAAATGCTTTTCTCTGTGTCTAATGAAATGATCATGTGCTTTTTTTTTCCTGGAGTTTGTTTATATAGTAAATTACATTGATGGGTTTTCATATATTGCATCATCCTTGCATCACTGAGATAAAACCTACTTGATCATGGTGAATGATTGTTTTGATGTGTTCTTGAATTTTGTATATGAGTATTTTATTGAGTATTTTTGCATTGATATTCATAATGGAAATTGATCTGAAGTACTCTTTCTTTGTAGGTCTTTGTGTGGTTTATGTTTAAGCATAATCGTGGCTCCCTAGAAGGAATTGGGTAGTGTTCCTTCTGTTTCTATTTTGTGGAATAGTTTGAAGAGTATTGTTATTAGGTCTTCTATGAAGGTCTGGTAGAATTCTGCACTAAACCCATCTGGTCCTTGGCTTTTTTTTGGTTGGGAGACTTTATGAACTGCTTCTATTTCTTTAGGGATTATGGGACTGTTTAGATGGTTTACCTGATTCTAATTTAACTTTAGTACCTGGCATCTGTCTAGAAAATTGTCCATTTCATCCATATTTTATAGTTTTGTTGCTTATAGGCTTTTGTAGTAGGATCTGATAATGTTTTGAATTTCCTCGGTTTCTGTTGTTATGTCTCTTTTCATTTCTGATTTTGTTAATTTAGATACTGTCTCTCTGCCCTCTGGTTAGGCTTGAAAGGGTTTATCTATCTTGTTGATTTTCTCAAAGAACCAGCTCCTGGTTTTGTTTATTCTTTGTATAACTTTTTGTTTGTTTGTTTCTACTTGGTTTATTTCGGCTCTGAGTTTGATTATTTACTGCTGTCTACTCCTCTTGGGTGAATTTGCTTCTTTCTGTTCTAGAGCTTTCAGGTGTGCTGTCAAGCTGTTAGTACATTGTCTCTCCGATTTCTTTTTGAAGGCTCTCAAAGCTATGAGTTTTCCTCTTAGCACTGCTTAATTGTATCCCATAAGTTTGGGTATGTTGGGCCTTCATTTTCATTAAATTCTAAAAAGTCTTACTTCCTTTATTTCTTCCTTAACCAAGTTACCATTGAGTAGAGTGTAGTTCAGCTTATATGTATATGTTGTTTTTCTGTAGTTTTTGTTGTTATTGAAGACCAGCTTTAATCCATGGTGATCAGATAGAATGCATAGGATTATTTCAATATCTTTATATCTATTGAGGCCAAGTTTGTGACCAATTATATGGTCAATTTTGGAGAAGGTACCATGAGGTGCTGAGAAGAATGTATATTCTTTTGTTTTAGGATGAGATGTTCTAAAGATGTCTGTTAAATCCATTTCGTTCATAACTTCTGTTAGAGATACTGTGTCTAATGTCATTTTCTGTTTCCATGATCTGTCCATTGAAGAGAGTGGTGTGTTTAAGTCTCCTAGTATTGTTTGTGGTGCAATGTATACTTTGAGTTTAGTAAAGTTTATTTTATAAATGTGGGTGCCCTTGCATTTGGAGCATGGATGTTCAGAATTGAGACTTCATCTCGGTAGAATTTCCTTTGAAGATTATGAAGTGTCTTAGCTTATCATTTGATAACTTTGGTTGAAAGTCAATTTTATTCAATATTAGAATAGCTACTCCAGCTTGTGTTTTGGGAACACTTGGTTGGAAAATTTTTTCCAGCCTTTTACTTTTAGGTAATGTCTGTCTTTGTCACTGAGGTGCATTTCCTGTATGCAGCAATATGCTTGGTCCTTTTTATGTATCCAGTCTGTTAGTCTATGTCTTTTTATTGGGGAATTGATTACCTTGATGTTAAGAGATATTATGCATTAGTGATTGTTTCCTGTTATTTTTGTTGTTTGAGGTTGAATAATAGTTTCGTGTCTATCTTCTTTTCATTTTGTTGCAAGAATATTATTTTCTTGCTTTTTCTAGGATAAGTTTCCCTCCTTGTGGTAGAATTTTTCATCTACTATCCTTTGTAGTGTTGAATTTGTGGAAAGATATTGTGTAAATTTTTTTTTTCATGGAATATCTTGGTTTCTCCATGTATGGTAATTGAGAGATTTGCTGGATATAGTAGCCTGGGCTGGTGTTTGTGTTCTTTTAGGGTCTGTATGACATCTGTTCAGAATCTGCTAGCTTCCATAACCTCTGGTAAGAATTCTAGTGCAATTCTGATAGGTCTGCCTTTATATGTTACTTAACCTTTCCCTCTTACTGCTTTTAATATTCGTTCTTTGCTGGTTTTATGCATTTGGTGTTTTGACTATTATGTAATGGGAGGAATTTCTTTTCTAGTCCAATGTGTTTGGAGTTCTGTAGGCTCCTTATATGTTCATGGGTATCTCTTTCTTTAGGTTAGCGAAGTTTTCTTATATAATTTTGTTAAAGATATTTCCTGTCCCTTTACATTGAGAATCTTCATTCTCTTCTATATCTTTTATTCTTAGATTTTGTCTTCTCACTATGTCCTTGATTTTCTAAATGTTTTGAGCTAGGAGCTTTCTGGTTTTGCATTTTCTTTGACTATTGTGTCAATGTTTTCTATGGAATCTTCTGCTGCTGAAATTCTCTCTTCAATCTCTTGTATTCTATTGGTGATGTTTGTGTCTATGACTCCTCATCGTTTTCTTAGATTCTCTATCTCCATTGTTGTCTCCCTTTGTGATTTCTTTATTATTTCTATTTCCATTTTTAAATCCTAGATGGTTTTGTTTAATTCCTTTACCTGTTTGGTTGTTTTTTCCTGTAATTCTTTAAGGAAATTTTGTGTTTTATTTTTTTAATTTAACTTTATTTTTAATGGATATTTTTATTTGAAGTTCAAATGTTATCCCCTTTCCAGGTTTCCTATCCATAACCCTCCTGTATTACCCCCCCCCTGTTTCTATGAGGGTACTCCCCCACCTCCCCCACCTATCCCTTCCCGCCTCCCAGCCCTGACATTCTCCTATGCTGGGGCATAGAGGATCAAGTACTTCTCCTCCCATTGATGCTAAACAAGGCCATCCTCTGTTACATATGCAGCTGGTGCCATGGGTCTGTCTACATGTACTATTTGATGGTGGTTTATTCCTTGGTAGCTCTGGTTGGTTGGTATTGTTGTTCTTATGGGGTTGCAAACCCCTTCACCTCCTTCTATCCTTTCTCTAACTCCATCGTGCTTTTCCAGTGTATTAGGATATCCAGTATTAGTGGTGGGAGAACTAGATTCTGATGATGCCAAGTAGTCTTAATTTCTGTTGCTTAGGATTTTTTTTTTGCTTGCCTCTCGCCATCTGGCCATCTCTGATGGTAATTGGTCTTGCTGTCTCTGACTACAGCTTGTCCTTCCTGTGGGCCTGTGGGTCTGTGAGCCTGCGGGCCTGTGATTCTGTGTCTGTGAGTCTGTGACCCTGTGATCTTTGGAGTGAGAGCACTCCTGGCAGACCAACTCTCTCAGGGGAGGTTTTGTGTCCCAGAGCTTTGGGACAGCCCCAGTTCTGGGCGCAGATGGAGACAGGAAGGATTTTGGCCTAGGCCGAATCCTTCACCCTGTGTGCTCCCGCGGTGTTCTCCTTGGACAGTCAGTGGGGAGAAAGTGGCATCCTACCTGTGGGCTGAGGGCTTAGAAGGGAGAGCTCTCCTGGGAGACCAGCTCTCTGCAGGCAAGTTTTGTGTCTGAGGGCTGTGAGAGCAGTCAACTCTTGAGAGAATATTGCCTCTATTCTGTATGGCCAAATGAAATATCATATTTTTCTGAAATAATTTGTTTAGTAGAACTTATATATTAAGTTATCTACAAGACAATGAGACCATGCTTCAAAATAAGGAAAATTAGACAAGAACATTTGAAAACATTTCTAATTCATATGTTAGGGAAGAGATACTTCACTCTAAACATGACAAATTACATTTCTCTAAAATCTTACCTAACTTTGCCATCTTTAGGACTTATTATAGTAGTATTTGCATTTTGATTGACTTGGGTCTTTTAATTATTTCAAAATTCCTCATCTTGTATATTAGTGTTGCAAATCCTGATCCCTCAATTGACCCATGCTCTTTTTATGGGATGGTATATTTGTAATGTCTATTAAATTTATAGTGAGTTATGTTGACCTCACTGAAAATCCTATGGGATCAAATAGTCTATTTTGTAAGATTCTATGTTATTTCAGCATTCCTTCAAGGTTGAAAGCCTCCCAGACTGTATAAATGGCCTCTGAGTACTTTGAAGGACATTTTCACCTCTTCAGTTGAACTAGCTCAATTTAGCCCCCTTATTATTATTGGGAAGAATGCTGTAACCTATTTGGGAGCCTGATGCGTATTTATTGAATTCAGGGACATGAATTGATGGTTGTGATGTATTTTGGAACCAAACAATGAAAGGAAGAAACTTAAATAGGATGTTTTGGATAAAATATGACAATATTGTCCTCTCATAAAATTGATCAATTAAATAGAAGATAACAATACTATCATTAAGTAGGTTTACATGTGATTTTAGTAGTCCTTATTTCTGTTCTACTGGAGAGGACTCTCTGGGACTGTCTGAAACAGAATTTTTATAGTGATAATATAATTCTGCTGAGGGCAGAAGCGGTCTTGGGGATGGTTAGATAATCATATCTGAGAGTAAAGCTGTGTTAGTTTAAAGCATTGAAGTCTTTTAAAAGCATACTCAGACTCCTGCATCTGTCAGGTGTGGTATAATGCTTGCAGTTTTATTATGTGCATAAATATATTTTGAACTAATTTTTTTATTTTGTCATCTCAGTAGTGAAGTAAAGAGCATTGACTGTAAATGGGTGCTTCACAAATTAATTATCCAAGAAATTTCCAAAAGAAAGGTTTAGGACTCCTTCAGGGAAAGAAATAGGTGGCTTAGAAAAGAATTTCTTACTTTGGCTTTGTCCCTGACCTGGTTCTTACATTCCTTCTTTGTTAACATTTGTATGATGTGAGCTGAAGGCTTATTTCTCATCCCAAGGCAATATTAATGGAACCAAAATTGGTTGTATAGCATCCTGAGAAATCAAAAGTCCCATATAAATGTTAAATTACCAACACTTCCTATTGTTTCATTAACAAAAACAGCCTTCGCTTTTTCTTAGATAGTACCTTTCAAAAATGTGTGGCTTGCTCTGGTATACTGAATTTTTCCCCCTCCCTTTCCACTTCCTGCATTCATAACTTCCAATTTTCTTTTTTTTTATAATTCTTGTCTCACCCAGGCTTTAGTCTGAAAAGGCAATATATTTTAGTAATAATATGACTGCACATCCTATGAATTATCAAAATGCATTTAAATTGCAAAGTCTACACCAAGTTGTTATTTTATTCCAAGTTGAAATCTGTATAGTCTTCTATAAGAGTTTTCTCTCAATTTCATAACCAGAAACATTTGTGTAAGTTCAATTTTGTTCATTAATTTTAAAAATATAATGATCAAATCTGATTAACTTTTAGAAATGAGACCTTTTTACAATATTGGATTAAAATTCTTAATTTTCACTAAAAGAGTAATTTTGTTTACTTTTTAATATATATAGAAGAAATTATTTGGTAACCAAATGTATATACTGTACATATTTGATGCCACAGGACTTGAGTTTATTGTTTGTTATAGTATTAATTTATTTTTAATGAAAAAATTACTTTAAGGCAGCCCAGGTACTTTATTGAACTTTACAGTTTATTCTGATCTCTGGTCCACTTGGGTATAGTTCTTAGTATTTAGGATTGGACTGTGTGTGGCTATGAAATAAATCTCAAATGTCCCATCATGACTACCATATGAGTCACATGTCAGAGGAAGCAGCTGCCAGCCATAACACAGAAGAATTCTGATATTGGCCTCAGAAGACATGCTTAGAGTCCATCTGGTTGACAGTGATCCAAATTTTCCTTTGGTTGGTGGGCTTCTAGGTAATTTGGCAGCCTTTGTAGTGTACCCATGCCATGTACACAAATATCAACATCAAGTGAGCAGGCAGCGTGTTTTTGCCATCTGAGAGCATGGAGTATAACCAAAAGAAGTCACAGTTGAGGGCACCTTCATTGACAATGTTCTGTGTGGGTCTGGCACCAGCAGCATGCTGATAAGGTGTAGAGTATAGGAATCAGGTTACATGACCTTTAGACCACCCATTCCCTCTGCTTCTGGATTTTCACCAGGTTCAACTTTTCAGTCAGCTCGTAATTGTTCATATCTGAGCACACTCCAGGGGTGACGGAACTGTAGAGTTTGCTGATGAGTGAAGCTCCTGCTGCTCCATGTTGCTCTGTAAGATAGGACTGTGAGTTCACACTTCTGACATGATGCAGAGCATTGCTCTGGCCAATTGCTGGATAGAAGTCACACTCCTTCAGTAGTAACTCTGGGGACCCCCACCATAGTGTCACCACATGTTTGATACTGTGGCTAGACTACCTGGTTTGGGTCAGGCTTTTGACATGGATCAGCCCAGAATAGGTTAGCTGCAGAACCTTTCCCAGTAAAGAGCATTTTACAGTAGAAGATTTATGTCCCATCCCTGTGGATGTACCAGGGGCTATTGTGTGGTATCTGCATCACCTTTGATCTTAGGTTTGTGAACTGGAGACTCTGAGGTTGAAGTACAAAGACATTTTAAATTTTGATAGATGCTGTCAAAACAGCAACTTGAGTTTTCTGAAAATGTGATCAAAGAGTTTGTAGGTTTAATGGAGAGAAATCATTGATTTATAGATATAAACAGAGAGACCAATAGTAAAACTGTACAACGAATGCTGCAGCTCACAGATTGTCAATGCAAAGTGTGTACACAACTCTAACAAATATTACTCATACTAGAGAACGCCTATCATGATTGTCTGCAGGGTGAGCCCATGTACGTTTGAGGCCATACTTCCAAAACTTAACTCTGTGCTGAAGATTTTAAATGTCTTCTGCAGATTCAAATGTGGCAGTTTTTTTTTAAATTATTTATTATGTATATATAAATAATACAGCTTTCTGCCTGAATGTATGTGCCTGCTGGCCAGAAGAGGGCACCAGACCTGATTATAGATGGTTGTAAGCCACCATGTGGTTGCTGGGAATTGAACTCAGGACCTCTGGAAGAGCAGACAGTGCTCTTAACCACTGAGCCATCTTTCCAGCCCGGCAGTTTTGACATAACTGCACTCTTAAGGATAGCCTGTTTGATTCACACTTGGTTTAGTTCACTTTCTCTGTGTTTCAAATCCTCCTTGGTATGTCCTCTGTTTATTATGATAAAGCCTGATTGGCATCACTTTATGAAAAATCAAGTAGTAAAACAATTTTCCCTCCCTTAATTTTCATTGGAGTGATAAAATGAATTTGAAAGAAAAAACTGTAAAACTGTCATGATTGTGTGACATTCCCCTCCACACTATTGTTTGCCCCTGGGCTATACATTTGCTAACGAGGATCCAGGCATTTGATTACACAAGTCATTTTGATTTCTGTTGAGGGTAATGGTTAGTGCAGTTCCAGTCCACCAGTAACAGCAGGAAGGCCTGTCTCCTGTTGGCCGTGCTTCACAAAACTTTGAAGTAAGTAGAAGCTCATGATTATAGCATAAACTTCCTAGGGACACCATGGAGATGTAGTTGGAAATCACCATCTGGATTCCTTAAATGGTATACTGAAGCATGCCTCATAATGGCAGCTCTGGTAATACACCCCATACTGTCTGGCAACAACATAGTAATTGTTTTTAATATGTGGTATGTAGGTCACACAGCTTTATTCAACCAAACTGTAAAAGTTTGCATTCTCTCACTCTATTAAAAAACATTGAGGTTGCATGCATTTTGCTGGAACGGTGACCCTGAAAATACGCATGGCCGAATAGTTAAACTAAAAGGCATGCTTGTTTTATACATTAATACACTCTCTGCTATAAAGAACCATCCCTTGTAAAGTTTTAAGTGAACTGTGAAAAGTTTATGCCATTATTATCCAAATGTAGTTTAGCCCAGGATTTAACCATAGTAATGTGAGAACAGGCGCCATTGGATCCTGATGGGAAGCAGTCAGGCACTGTCTGGGCAGGCTGGTCCCCTGCCTGCTCCTGCCTTGACAGTGTGAATACTCTCAGCTCAGACCAGAGGTTCAGGAACAAACTCCCAAGGTCTTTGATGTCGAAGCTGAAAGCATTCTGGAACTGTTTGGGGGCTTCCCGTGACTCTTGGCTACTTGACTTACCCAGTAATATTTAAGGGACTAAATTCTCACTTTGTCCTTTCAGGCTAAAGTCGTAACTGAACTGCGAGGTTGGAATTGAGTTTGAGCTAGATAGTCTCAGATGAGCTTTCTAAGGTAGCTGAGCAGTAGAGGAATTTGTTTCAGACATACATGTTTAATTTTAATTTTTGTAAGAGTAGCTCTTTAGGGATGGCATGGGAGTAATGACGGGGATTGAATGTTGAACAAAGGTCAATGAAACTTTTCATCTCTTTGAGCAGAGATGTGCTGCAGTACTGATATTGAAACCTCCTAGCTGCCATGGGGGAATTACATGAACTTAGCTGCCTCACTTCCCCACAATGTCTTCTAAACAAAACGTCTTCATCCAATGCTCAGCCTCCACCCGTTGTGCTGTCCTGGGAAAGAGATGAGAAACAGGTAAGATTGCCTGACCCGCATGTTTGTTGACACTTCCCATGGGACTTGCAGGGTGTATGCCGCTTTATACAATCTCAGAGAATCCTTAAGGGTATCTTATAAGACAAGACCATCCTTATCCGAGAACAGTCATCTTTACCCATTAAATGTTACGGGGTAAGTTCAGAGCGCACGCCCACGGGTGAAGACATAGAAACCTAACTCTCTCGCAGGAGAGTAAGCTGTGGTTAGCTTCACTTAGCACTCTTGCTGCTCTCCTTCCGTGGACCACAGTAGAGAACACTGATGAGAAAAAAATTGGAAAGTGTTAGTTTCCATTAATTGTAATATTTTAAATATACATGTAATATAAATGTACAGTACAAAATTTACATATTTAACTGGTAATGTATTCATCTCCTTTGTATTAAAAATTCACATCTAGAAGTAGTAACCCATGAACAACTACTGTATAAAAACAGAACTGATATCTAATCAATGCAAATCATCCAGGATTTTTGCACCATAATAAAAATTATGTCATATAGATACCCTAGTACTTATTTTCAGAACATATGATGTGTGCTTATAGTTTACATGAAATGGTAAAATTTGTTTCATGTGAATAATATTTAATACTCAGTACCCTAATGATAGATAAATTTACTTATATGTATGAGAATTTTGCCTGCATGTGTAAGTAAACTGCATGCATACCTGGTGAACACAGAGATCAAAAGAATGTGTAAATCCATCTGGCACTGTAGTTTATAGATGCCTATGAATTAGAATTTAGGTGTTGGAAATTTAATTCAGTTGTACAGAATAGCTAAAAATGTTCTTAACCACTGGACTATCTCAGTAACTCAGGTACATGTGCTTTTTAAGTATTTTCTGAAAAAATAGGAATTTAAATAAAAAGAAAACTATGCCATGTGTCACAGTATAGTCATGGATAGTAAATTCTATAGATAGAAACAATATATCCTCCCCATAAATCTAATTCTCTTCTTCCAACGCCAAAGCCCCTTTTCATTGTTGTTTATGAGAAAACATATTGTTTGTGTGTGTGCACCATGTGTGTGTGAACACACACACACACACACACACACACACACACACACACACACACACCACCCATGATGAAAACATACCAGTTTCCAAGCCATTAGATTGCAATGAATATTTGCTTATGAGGACATACTGTTCATACTCATGCGTAAAAGATTATAATGTTCAGAAACCTTTCAGTGGATCTCAAAATTGTCTAATTGCTGAGTAAAATTAAATACATTTATCTGAGCTAAGGTTAAAGAAAAACAGGCTAAGTTGATAATGGGTGAAGATTTTAGAAGTACTTTCTGAGATACCGTGCTATAAATGTACATTTTGAGATAAAGATTGAATTGGTAATCATAAAAGTGAGATTTGAGCATAGGGAAGATTCCTATGTCATAGTCTTACTTGGTATCTTCAGAGATTTGTCTGGATTGTCAGTTGATCTGTAGCTCTGCTTCCTGTTGCTTGAATTCATTAGAACTCAGTGTTGGTAGGCTGAGTTGGTCCTTGGCACATCTCAAAGTAAATCAGTTTATGTCTACTTAACATAGCGTGTGATAACTTTATACTAACATAAGTGTGCATTAGCCCTGCTTAAAAGTAAAAAATGAGTACCTATGAGTTGCTTCCACATAGAATAAATATCTCCAAAGTTAACTCCAGCCTACTAAATATTAAAACTGACTGGGAAACACACTGTCTAAATTTATGGTTATTAAAATGTTCTGGACAGATAGCTGCTAGGATTGTGTGAACTATAGAGAATTCAGATAGCTATGAGCCTGCCTCCTAATAGTTCATTTAAAGCATTAATTACTTTCCTTGTTAAGAAAAATACAAGACAAAAGCGACTTAAGAATTCAAAGAGTTATTTTGTTTTCTGGTTTGAGAGAATATTGTCCAAGATGGGAAGTAAGCCATAGTGATGAAAATTCGAGACAACTGGTTACATTACTCCAGTCACAGAACAGAAAGATATAAGTGGTATTGCACAGGTGAATGTACCCCTTATCCCTCTGTATTAAGCCTACAATCCCAGTTCATTGGTGGTACAGCTCATATGTAGAGTGGTAGGGCTTCAGTTAAACATCCCTGGAAATCACCTCGTGAACACAATCAGAGGAATGCCTCTAGGTGATTCTAAACCTACTCAAGCTGACCATGGATATTTGGTGTCACAAGTACACCCCATTTAATGTAACTCTTATTCAGCCTTCTTGCTGGGGTCCAGCCTCAACACAGGATTGGCGTTCTCAACTGGAAGCAGGGATGTCTGGAAGGTGCATAATAAATATACACAGACTACTCTTTGGGTACAAACTGACAGGCAATTTCAAGGCTTAAAGTTTCTCTCTCTCTCTCTCTCTCTCTCTCTCTCTCTCTCTCTCTCTGCACTCTCTTTCGCATTCTGCTTTTTTATTGCTGTTTTCTTTTCACAAACTCCCACACTCATGCACACCTCTGTTCATTACCCTTTCATTCTCACGCACACTCTTCATACACACCTCACACATATATATCACACACACCACATGCACTCTCCTTTCACTCACACACACAATCTTTATACACACCTCACATTCTCTCTTCACTCACTCTTTACATTCTCTTTTCATGCTCTCTCAATTGCTCTCATCATTTTCTCCCTCATGCGCTCTCTCATTCACTCTTTACATGTTCTGTAGCCTTTCTCTTGCCCCAGTCTTTTATTGAGAATTCAAAAGTAGGTAAAAAAAGACATTGTTTAATCATTGCCAAATCAAATTCAAAAGAATAACCACATCCCACGAAGAACTAAGAATTACAATTGTTCCCCAAATTTTCAAGCTTCCCCTATTCCCAGGCCTGTGGCCAAAATAAAAATTGTAAACTTATCATTATTTAAACTTTAACTTTTAACTTATTATACTTCAGAACTCAAAGCTCCGAGGTCAGCTACTTGCATTTTCCTGTGAAGCTCTAATGATAAATGACATAGGCAAAGCTGCCAGGCAGTGGCCAAAAAAAATCAAGTTAACCCTTAACTCAGTGGTTCCGCTAGCTTTCTGTTCCTTGCACACAATGACTCTTGTAAGAGTCCCAGTATTTTGACTTAGTTTACTAGTATATAATTTTATATATTCTATACTTTCTTATCCAGGAATCACTAACAAATGTTATGTAAAACTTATTTCCTAACTTCAATAACTTTTCCTTTCTTAGGGTCTCAATGTTGGCTCTAATTAATTTCCTAATAATTTCTTTAAAGTCTCTTTGCAAGTCAAGCACTAATCTGGAACTACCATTGTGCAGTTATTACACTGTTTCCAAGATGAGAACACACAGCATGAACCTGGGCCATTAGGGCTGTGCTGTGCTGTGCCCCTGTGCCTCAATTTCCAACTGTTTAAGAATCATAACATCAAGGAACATCTAGTTTCACAGAATTCACCAGAGCAGATGGAGAAAGAAGTAGGAAAGGCAGATATAATAGAATAATTATGCACACCAAGGCCAACTGAAAGGCAGTCACGCACAAATGAAATCTATACAGACGTTGTCCAGGACTAAGGTTAGGAGAAATGGGAACAACCAGTTTTTACAAAGAGCTGCTGCAGGCTACTGAGATGTCTCCATCCCGGCCTACTGCAGGCAGCCTCTTATTTCAGATGGTGTGTCCCCTGGAGGGATGTGTCTCCTGCTTCTCAGCGTCCCAGACGCCACCCTACTTTACAAGGAGCTGCCACAGGCTTCTGAGATGTCTCCATCCCGGCCTACTGCTGACAGTCCCTGTCATCCTGTGTTGTCCCCAGCACCTTCTGTCTGTAGAATCTCACCCCTAGTCATAAGATGTCTATTTTCTTAAATTCTTTCTTTTATTCTTTAATCTCACAGAATTCTTACTTTGTCTTTGGACTCCTGTTGCCCACACTATTATGCCATTTGTCTGCTGTGCTGTGTCTGAGATCAAGATTAAAGTTCTGTCAAGAGGCAGAGCCCAGAATGAATTCACTATGAGCAGTTCTTCATCAAAGGGGTATATCCCAAAAGTGTTGATCAAAATATTAAATCAGCAGCCTTGTGGAAACAAAACCACACCATTTCTGTTAGATGAGCCTAAAAGGAGATTAGTATAAAGTTCTGCGACTTGAACATTTTTGTCTTCTTTGAATTACTTTAAGTAGTGTATTTACTTACAGCCCGTCATACATAAATATTAACATACTTGTTAATATTTGTTGCTTCCCTCACTACATTCTTTCAGCCCCTGATCCCCTCGCCTGTACCAGATCTGTCCCTTCATCCTTCCATGTCACATGTGCTTCATTGCTCTCCCTTTTAAGATATTAGCACCAGCCATCCAACTCCAATGGGTTTGTTATCACTCATCTATTTATATTGTGGATAACATCTAATTCCAGATCCTGAGTTAATCTATTGTGGAAAATGGTTGCAAAACTTAGACAATGTGACAACCAGGAATGGTTATTCATTTATATGGGGGAAAGAGAGTCTTACAGTCAGAACACAAATAACTTATCTTCGGAAATAAAATTACAACATTTCTGCTGGTGCTTACAAAAATAAATGGCTAACCCTGCAACTATTTGAAACATAGCTCAGAAAATGAAGGTTTTTGTGTTCTCCCACTGAAGTTCTACAAAGTCTATTTCATTTTTCTGTGCTGTAAAATATTGTGTACTGTAACTTTATCATGATTATGTCTTCTACAAGTAATTTAGAAACTACTTATTTAAAGTAATAAGGCATTCAGGAATTCTATTTTTTTTAATGTTGGTAAACTATGGGAAAGTAGGACTCAAGAATAAGAGTACTACTGTCATGTGATCTCCGTTATGTTATTATAGACTTTGAATTTGGCATTTTTATATTTTGTATATTTTTTAAATTATAAATATGCTTTTGACTTGTATACAAAGCATCAACATATAAATATTTATAAGGAAATAAAGAATTTTAATGCACATAATATATTGTATAATATTCAAATCACATTAAACATATCTGGTGCCTCAAACATTTGTCACTTCTTACTTCCTTTTGAAATATACAACTCACTGTCATTGTATATGTTTGACTTTTTGATTATACAACTTCTTTTAGGTTTGTAACTTATAGATGCTTCGAGGTTTTAATATACCCAAATTTGAATATACCCAAATTTCTCAGTTACAATTTTGAGTTTATTGCTTTTCTCTTTTAGTTTTTAGCTTTTCCGCATGCAAGTGTGTGCAATCTGTGCTCCTTAGGTTCATTTTTCCCCCTCTGTATACTTCTGCTTCTGTGTAAAGTGAATTCTCTCTTGCTATGTTCCCCAAAAAAACACAGGCTGATTTCATACTGACAATACTGCTTTTAAAATCCGCTTGATTGCTGCAGCTGTGTTGCTTTGACGGTTTGCAGCCATGAAACTCTACTTTCTACTAAATTATGGTCTTCACTGCTGCTCCACCATGTATGAAATGGGGTCAGAGTTGAGAAGAAGTGGTAAATGAATATTAATCAAAACCACTCTTTATTTAAATATATTAACTTAGAAGCCTTCATTCCGCTGCCTTCATTCTTCAGTAGACAGTGTTTTTCAGGAGTTAAATCTGAGGATAGATTGTATTAAATTCTTAATGTTTTAAGTTTTGTCTGCTTTCATATCCTTTACTTCGTTTTACATATTTCTCTGTATATTTACTTATTTAGAACTAAAATTTTTCATATTTTATCTAATATGATATTAAACTGTTTTCTATACTCAATGAATAATTCTTGTCTTTAATTTAATTATTCAGTGAATCAGCTTTAATTGTCATTACATTAATATATTATAATCTATAATATATTCTTTTCTAAGAGGACAAGAAATGGTCAGCATAACAAACTACTTCATTTATTTTGTTGTCTAAATATTTTGTTTCTAAGCATTTTGATAAATCAACTGGTTGAGCTATGTTTCATACTTTAACATGTGTATAGGTGGCAGCAGAGATGACAACAAAATTGGGTGTGCTGTAAAGAAAATTGGATGGGTAGGAATGCTGAGAGAATTTCTTCCATTATTTATGTGAAAGACTTTGTGCTATTTATCTAGTATCTTTAGACTCTCATCTTAAGATTTAACTAATGAGTTAACTTCTCTTTCCATTTAAAGCAGGTTTTAGAATGCCTGCTTAAATATATTATACCCTTTGGAAGGGAATTACCATATATAGTACTGTTAAATATAATGAATGCTTCTTGAGATTTTAAGGACACATGAGTGAGTCTCTAAGTCTAGTTCTAAGAGAGCTGGAATGCATTTGCACTTCATAACATGTGCTTTACAGGAGCTATTTCTGGACAATAACTATTGTAGGTTTTTATTGATCACATTTACTAACAGTTTCTTTGCATTTAGTTGAAAATGAATTTCATACATCATAGATAAATTGTGGGATTTTTACTTTAATCTCATGCAATAGAAAAAAAAAGAAATGAGTTCCCATAAAGCATTTTAGATAATTTCTTATATGTTTCTCAAATCCCAGGACTATGAGGCTTCACTAGACAGAGCAGAAGACGTAATTACTTACCTGTTAGTCCTTTCTGTGGCCTATAACAAAATAAATAATCAATAAATCCCCCCTATGAAATATGTGTTAAGTTAGTATGGAGCTTTGAAAACGCAGCATCCATAGGGGAAAAATTATATTTCCCAGATAAAAAAAGATGATTTTCATCAAATTCCTTTTCTAGAATACTTTCTACTATTTCTTTTTCAATGAACTTTTTATTGAAAACAAATATTTTCATATAATATAATAAGATTATGTTTCTCCAACTCTTCCCAGATCCTCCACATCTCCTTACCCATCTTACCCAAGTCCTTTCTCTCTTTCCTTAGAGAAAAACATGCAAACAAAGAAATGATAAACCCAGAATTAAAAAAATCAGAAAAAGCATAAGAAACACATGCACACATATGTACAATTAAACAAACAACAAAAAGAAAACCATAAAACCAAAATCAGAAACCATACTTCACAAGTAGAAGACACAGTAAGATGAAAAAAAAATGTTCACACAAGGAAAAAAAGTCTAGAAAAATCTCACTGAGTTTATTTTATGTTGGCCATCTACTCCTGGATGTAGGACCTGTCCTTCAGTGTGGTTAACACAGTGAAACTCTGTTAGAGGAAACTATTTTACTTTTGCAAATGGTTATCAATTAAAGATAGCTTCTTGGTGAAGAATAGGTACATGTCTAGTACATTCTTGAAACACTTTAAATAAGTTTGGAGGAAGGGTTCCACAGATAAGAGTACAGGTAAGGACCAACAGAGAGACCCCAACCTGTCATCAATCCAGTTCCATGGATCTGAAACTATCTATCAACCTCTAGGAACCAGTCACACAAGTGGTACACAGACGTACATTCAACCAAAATACTCATATAAATAAAATAAGTGAATTACTTTTTACAAATTGAACCTAAGTCAAGTAATTGCTACTTGTATAATAATATAAAAAGAACAAGACAAGAATGGGAAACTTTGGTTACTGTCTGTGTTAACCAATTACCTTCATTGAGTACTTTCTCTGAGTGTCATCTTTAACCTTCATTTTCATCAAAGTCAAAAGAAAAAGAGATCTCCCACCTCCCTTTCTGTAAAGAATATCAGTGCAAATTAGACTCTTAAATTTAAATCCTGCTTGATATTGGTAGTGTGAATTTTATAAGTAACTTCAGCTACTTTTCAAATTAAGTATGGTTCCCAAGACTAATAGTACCCAAAATCTACATATGATTCGGTTTCTATGGAGGTTTAAAAAAACTGCTAAAATTACAACCTAAGATTTATAAGCATGACACTTTATTCTTTGGGATATATATATCCAAAGTTGTTCTTTGTTAACAAAATTTATTACTAGAAAAGCCAAATGTCATAAAATCATTTCCTAAATATTAGACACCTCATTAACAACAACTGCACCCTACTGGATATATGCTAATAAAGTTCTCAACCTCATCTGAACACACATTTGATGTTGTAAAGATGTATCTCAGACTATGTATCTCAGATACTATATGTATCTTTCCCATTAATTAGGAAAGCAGAAAGTCAATAACGAAAATAAACTATGCCTAAAACTCATCTAAAGAGACTCAGTCTTGGCTACAGAATATTGATAATCAATAAGTAAAATGTGCGTCTCACTTGGACTTCTACTCCTCAGACATTTTCCAGACTCTATATTTCACGACAGGATGCACATTTCTAGATACTGTGTTCTTTTGAATTTACTGGTGTGCGTATTCCAAGCAAGAAGCTACTCTCCGCTAAAGTCTACAAGTTTAGTTCAGGGTAAAATGTAAAGCATGCTTTCAAGATGGAAATGTGAGGCTAATATGAGATTTGTGATTCCACACATGCATTTATTCAAATGATGCTGAAAAGTACACAGGCTCCGTGCCAGTGTGGTTCACTTTGGAAGGATGTATGTGCCTGAGATGAAATTGCGGAGTAACTGGTTGCTGAGACTGCCTCTGCACACATTACAGCAAGCCTGTGGCTGTCACGCTGATTAGGAGTACAGAAGGAAAGGAAGGAAGGTGCACTGAGCTGGTTTTAAATTAAGCTAAAAACAACCCCCAAACAATGCCTGCTGCTGCATGTGGAACTGTTAGAGACCTGAAACGCTGACTCGTGATTTTAATTAGAATAATGTAGGGACACTGAAAAAATGACTTAGTGTGTAAGAGCCTGACTTTCAGAATTAATCTCCCAGCATCCATTTCAGGTGGTAAACAGATACCCATGATGCAGGGAGGTATGAAGGGTTTTTTTTTTTTTTTTCTGGTTCACACAGATACCTGCACCTACATTCACATATTCCCACATAGGCACACATGTGCACACACTTAAAAATAAAACAAGCCTAAAATAAATAAACGGCATCAGAGATCAAAAGCAAATCCTTTAGTAATGAGACGCAGAGTGCCTCTGAAGAGAGAAACACAGGGACACCTTGATAGAGGCTTTCATTTCATAGAAGTTCACAAAAACCATCAGGATGGTGAGAAAAGTTGTCTGCTAGTTTTGGTAAGCTTATAATTCATCAAGAATGCAATCCACAGAGAAATACTTCATCAGAGAGAGTGACATAGGTACTAAGTGCTGCTTGGGCTGCATAAATGGTCAGGTTTCAATATGTAACTCAGTTGTTCTTAGTGAGTGCAGGCTGGCAGTTGACATGCTCTGCAGCTCTACACACAGGAGAAGGAGGAGGAGGAGGACAAAGAGAATAAGAAGAACAAGCAAAACAAGAAGAACAAGAACAAGAAGAATGAGAAGAGGAAGGAGAAGAAGAACACAAACAAAAACCAAAAGTACAGAAGGAGGAGGAGGAGAGGGAAGAGGAGGAGGAGGAGGAGGAGGAGGAGGAGGAGGAAGAGGAGGAGGAGTTGTCGTCGTCGTCGTCGTCGTCATTGTCAATGGCAGACTGAACTTGCTCCACTTCCTTGCATCAAGCATGCCTTTTATAATTGACAGATGAAGGCAATATTTTTGTCATGACTGAAGCTTCCCTTACACTTGTCTCAGGCCACATGGGGCTCAGGGTTGTTTGAGCATGATAGGAGTCTGCCCTGCCCAGGTGCATTGCAGATTACCAAGCTACTCTCCCATTGGAAGGCCCACTGTGGCTGAAATAAAAGTTCATTGAATATATTATTTAATGACAAACACCCTCAGATCTATAATTTAGCTTGCCTTAAATGAAAGCTTTATGTTAGAATTGTAAAAGGCTAACATAAATTAAGTAAAAGTATCTTGACCAAAAGGAAACCAACATCTACTAATATTCAAATAAGATTTCATGCTATTCTGTTGGTCTTCAAATGGTCTGTTAAAAATATTCATGGAAAAATGAAAGAAAATTCCCAAAGGAGATGAATCAACAGGAGGATTAAAACATTTAAAGCTATTCTCAGTTTACAATCCTTCCATTCCTTTTTGATTAAGATGCTTCAGGCCCACAATCAGCTCCTGAAAGTTTTTTACATAGACAAAATTCACTCTTTCTTACCACCTGCACACCCCATTCTACCATCGGTCACTTTCCTATTGCATTATCTGCAAAAGCTGGACATGTGTGTCACCATCCACAGATTGAACAAGGATTGATGCTGAAACAGCAGGAGATAGGAAAAGATGGCTTTAGTAACCACTGGAGGCAGCTACTTGAATGTAGGGAACAATATCTGTCTATATGCTGAGTGTTTGCAGATTCTGTCCCTTCATGGCCACTGCCCCATTTCCCAACCTGCAACAGAGCATATTGGTCTGGCATATTTTCATACCTATTGGTGTATCTTCAGGAAAGCTTTATTTACATTCAGGAAAGGCTTATTTTTTTGTAAAAGCAATTGGTATTTCTCAAGCTACATTCTAATGGTTGAGGTTATCTGTCGCTGGAGCTGGCTTATTCTGGGGATTACCATGGATGACAAAGATCTTGATCCAGCAGGGGCTCCAGCTTATCTATGTCAGATAAATAGACCCAAGATGACTATTATAGGGCAGAATTTTGCTCCGAAGCAGAAATTCAATACTAAAGGACTGAAAGTGTCAGAATTAGATGGCAAATGAGAGAAGAATAAAATAGATAACCCCAAGCTCAACTCACATTAATCAATATATCATTAGTTCCCCTTAACAGAGCTGTTTCCACACTAGAAATCTCTCTGAAGAAAAAAAGGGGGGTGGCGGGGGGATGATGCTTTCTGAAACTTCAATATATCTCTCAAAAGGCACACATAAATAAAGCACACGAGCTATACTCTTTCTTCAGCATGAAGGAAAAAACAAGTGTAGAACAGGATGTTTACTATGAAACCAAGGCACTGGGTTAACAGTTTCGATAGCCTACTGTCCTGGCGACGTATCGTTAAACTATCCTAGCGACGTATCGTTAATCCAAACACATATTCAAAACACCAACGAAACACCGAGAAACAGAAGTAATGGCAGATAACTTACATATTTCTCAGCACATGTAGGATGGCGGTTCCTCATTGTGGGAGGATGCTGGCTAAACAGGACCCTCAGACTTTGCTAAAAGAAAAAAAAAGGAATATTAACCTGATAGTTGAATTGTAGATCCTAAAAAAGGATCTCGATTGCAGTTATTTCTGAAATTCAGACAATTCAGCTGTCAAATGAGGAGGTCAGGAATTTGTTTGAGATTTGGTTGAAAAAACAAACAGCTCTAAAATTAAAAATGAGAAAAGTAGCTGTGAAACAGTAACTTGCCACAGGAACTGACAGGCAGCACTCATCTTTGACAGACATGGTAGAAAGAGAAAGTCCTGCAAATTGTCCTATGACCTCCTCCAAGTGCATGGGCCCTACCACATGCAAAATAATCAAGTATAATACAATTTTAAAGGCCAACTGCTATGCATTCTGTTATTGGTCACTTCTAAAACTATCATCATGAAAAATCAATTCTTTCTGGTATTTTCCAAATTTCCAACTTGTGACAGACTAAATCTGTAGGGTGAAAACAAAACAACAAAACAAACCAATATACCAAATCCAACAGAGAGCAAGAATTAAGGCTAAGAAAAGTTCATAACGCAATGTACAACTCAAGTTGATATTAGAGTCTATTACTTTAAATTAGTTTAGTTACTGTAGTCTAGACATGTAGTAGACATGTGCTATACAAAAAAAATTCTGCAAAACTTATTTTGAATACCAGCAAGATAGACATTCAGTACTCAGTTCAGGAAAGTCCATGTCAGTCTAGCTGTTAAATAAATTGATTCCCTTAGAGTGAGACACTCTACACCTTATTCTGTTCTGTATAAAACTGAGTCTATATTTGCTGGGATAAAAATAGAAAGGAGCAAGAGACCTTCTAATCATCCAATCCCTTGGGAACCAAGGAGCTGTATAAGATATACTAGAATGAGTAAGAAAGGAATCTGTAAGAAATTCCAAGCTCTGAAGCTAATTACAAAGAAATGAGATTTCAGAATTCCATCAGAGATAAAAGTATCATAAATGATTTTCTCCAACAGGGACAAAAAGTACATATTGGAAACATAAATTCAACAATATGATCCAATAGAAAAATTGAATTTTTAACAGATATAGTCACCAAGTCACCAAGAAGAATAGACATGAAAAATAATCATATGAATTATGTGAAGTGTAAATCTATTCAAGAGCAAAGGGCAAGGCAATGGGAAGAAAGAAAAAATGGAAGGGGCAGGCAGAGGGATGCAGATGCTGGTTGGACCTCCAGGGTTTGCTGGCGAAGCAATAAAAGTAGAAACGTATAAATCCAAAGACTCACTTTCAGAGCAGATAGCCCTTAAATATTGAGTTAATAAATAAATGGTTGGCTTTCTAATGCTCAATTTAAGCAAGTTCTGCTACTGTTACTGTTTGGAAACTGCATTGTGGTTATATAAGTAGCATTGTGGAACTATGATTGAAATACACCTAGTTCCCACAACATCAATTCAGAGATGGATGAGATCATAGGTGTGGGTTCATTAATGGGTCTTCAATTCTATTTCATTGTTCTACCTACCTGTCTCTGTACCAATACCATGCAGTTTTTATCACTATTGCTCTGTAACACAGATAGAGGTCAGGAATGGTGATTCCCCCAGAAGTTCCTTTATTGTTGAAAATACTTTACACTATCCATTTTTTTGTTTGTTTGGGGGATTTTTTTGTTTTGTTTTTTGTTATTCCAAATAACTTTGCAAATTGTTCTTTCTAATTCTAGGAAGAATTGAGTTGGAATTTTGATGGGGATTGCATTGAATCCAAGTGAGACGCACATTTTACTTATTGATTATCAATATTCTGTAGCCAAGACTGAGTCTCTTTAGATGAGTTTTAGGCATAGTTTATTTTCGTTATTGACTTTCTGCTTTCCTAATTAATGGGAAAGATACATATAGTATCTGAGATACATAGTCTGAGATACATCTTTACAACATCAAATGTGAGTTCAGATAAGGTTGAGAACTTTATTCGCATATATCCAGTAGGGTGCAGTTGTTTATAACAAAGTCCCCAGCTCCAGGGGAAAAAAAAAGAAAAAAGCATAAATACTTCACCAATCTAGCTACTCATGGAGCACATCAAGTGGTTATTTCTTGCCTTTGAATAATCATTTTCAGTTTTGCATTTAAATTTTAAATTAAATTTTATTTTAATTTGCATTTAAAATGCATTTAATTATAAGGTTAATTTGTCAATTCTTTTCTGAGATTTTTTCCTATGGAAATAAAGAACACTAGGAATTTACTTGGGAATAGGAGATATTAAAGTGTCATTACATTCTTTTTATCAAAATAAAACTGAGTTTGAAGTCTCTGGGAAAAAGAGTTAAAGTATTCATTATTTCGTCTGTCATTAATTTTGAAAGATATGAGTTGGGATAATAATTTATATTATCAATTATTATTATTATTATATTCAGTTTTTAAATGTGTATAAATGCGATAGGTACCTTTTAGTTAAGCATTTAAATTATTTTCTAAATTCTTTAAACAAAAATAGTCACGGAAGAAAGAAAGGCTTAGCTATATTGAGTACTTAACCTTCAACTTAGTAATTTTTCTTTAGATACATTTACTCTCCAATGACAAGTGTAAATTAATCTTAACTTGAAAATGTTAGTGGCTGTTTCTGCAGATATCAATTTAGTTGTCCATATTAATTAACATGCAAGTTTTTAATTAGACATAGTGAGTTGTTTAACGAAATTAATCAGAGCATGTTGAGAAAGGGCAGATATATAATTAGAAGACAAAACTGGATTCTTTGAAACTCAACTGTCAGCTCAAATTTAACTGTGAAGGGAACCAGAAGGGAATGAATTGGTACCCACTTGAAGTAAGCAGTCCAAGTTGTAATATTTTGTTGTAGTCTTTTCCATCCAGTAATTGACTGAGTTCCGGTAAGTTCTCAATCAGGCTTCTAAATTGAGCAAGCTTTCGACCCTCAGAAGTCTAGATGATGCATATAAGGCTTAAAGGCGTAGTGCTAGTTACTTGGACAGAGTTAGTGGCTTCAGACTCCTCATAGGAAATGGAGATGGCAGAGCATGATAGAGGTTTGAGTTGTAGTAGTTTAAAACTGGTGACCATACGCTTGAATGAATTGTAAGATGAATCTTGACATCTAAATAGCTTTTTAATAAGCCTAATTGATCAGACTGTTGTTGCGCGAAAGAGCCGATTTGATATACTAATAGTCTAATGATTTGAAAAAAGTGTTTTCAAGACCCCCTTCAAAAAGTGAAACTCTGTGTGATTTCATCTTCCTAGCTTAGATCTTCCTTAAATAATAATAACAAAATTATGAAATTCTGCATATAAGTTCTGGGCCTCTACGTGGTTTACCACTCAAGTAATCATTGCCTTTCAATGTATTTTCTATCGATTTTCTTGCAGTAAATAATTGAGTACTGATCATCGTTATTAAGGATACATGTTGTCTAATAAACTATATCAAACCCTGAAAACAAAATAAAAGTATAAGACTAATTCTGTAGTTATGTATATACCTATAGCTCTGGGTTTCTTGTACTCTATAGAATGAAGTCAGAAAACTATGAGCAAGTTAAAGAGTCTAAGTTGTTTTTGTTTTCTCCCCATTCCCTAGAACCTTTCAGCCTCAGGAAAATGAAAAATTAAAGATCATCTTTGTTCACAGCTTTAAGAATTTGATTTTCTTTTTCTGAGCCCGAGAAACTGAAACGAGTCTGAGGCAGGTATGGTGCGGACGATGTAGCCTTCTGCTTCCTGCAGTCAGCAGCAGGTGTGTAGCAAGCTTGGGATTCAAAGTTGTGGACAGAGCTACCAGTAGCGACAGAGACAATGCTTGTGTATTGGCTGATGGATAGTTGTGACACTCTATCTTCCCTTTGCTCTCTCCTAGTTACAGTGATGGATTGGGATCTACTTGGTAAAGCAAAAGCTTTCCAAGACCTGGTTGCATTTTGTTGTTATTGTCAGAGTATGAATGCCTTTATAAAACAAAACGAAAAATCCCTCCTGGCCGTTTATCTCCCTTCAGGTTGAATTGCACAGCTCCTTTCCAATTTCTCTCTATGGTCTGCTTTTGACAATACATGAAGGTAGAACATATTTCTCCCAAATGTTATTAATATATTTCTCTGTTATCTAGAGTACATTCCCTGAGAATACCAGCATTTTAAATATATGAACTGCACTTAGATATACACACAAAAAAATATCCCAAATGTTATTAATATATTACTCTGTTATCTAGAGTACATTCCCCAAGAATACCAGCAGTTTAAATACATGAACTGCACTTATACTCAAAAACACAAATGGAAAGTTTGGAAAGCTATTTCAGAATATATATATATATGTATATATATATATATATGTATATATATATATATATTTATAGTGATGTAAACACATATGTGCCTCCTTTACCCCAACACGTGTGTTTCTCAATTGTGTTGGAATTTGTAGTCCTAATTTAGAAACAGATTAAAAATTTAGAAAAAGAATGTTATTGGAAAACTGAATTGTTCTCATCTTTTCTCCTTCCTTTACCTCCCTCTGCTTCCTTCTATTAATTAATTAATTCATATGTTTATCCTATAGCCAAGCAAAAGGTATTTTTATATCACTAAACTACAAGTAGGAGTAAAAGTCAGTATAAACAAATAGATTTATAGTAAAAAATGGAATTTTATTTCATTCCTTTAATTCATCCATATATAGCATAGAGCAGCATGACTTTCATGTATTTTTTCAATGAAAGGCTTAGCCAGGTCACAGAATTTCAGGTTCAGGAGATTTGAATTCCTATGACACTTTCTGTAACTTACCAAACACCAAGACTGGTTCTCCTGTGGACATTACAATCCTTTTGTCTACTTAGCAAGTGGTTGCAAGTGAAAGCAGGTACCACCAATGCCTCATCCAACTCTCCAGCTTGTGCTTGTTTGGTCTTCTGTAAGCACTCAATTAATATTGAACAGCACGCAGTGATACTGTGACCTCAGACTTGGAAGCTTCTCTAGTTCAGATGGTGACTGAGTTCCAAGCTTGTTTTCCACTAGTCTCCCATTTATCTTAGGTTCAATATTAAGTTCAAAGGCTCAAGATATGACTCAGAACAATTCTTTCAATATTGAGACTTGCACCTTTTATATAATCCACGAGAGCTGTGTTTTCTTCTGGATTACAGAACAAACAAAACAAAATTCCAAGAAGGCATTTCTCTCATTGCAAGAACTGAATTCACATCAATTCTGTAGGAGCAAGTGTTTAATCAGTTTCACAATTGGAGTGGATGGAGACTCTACATATCATCCTCTTCAGTTGAATATGAGAAGTGCCTGCTGGGAAGTAACTATGAGTGAAAGACCTTGAGGCAATCACAAGACTTACTCAGAAGAAAGCACAATCTCTTTAGAGACAGGCAGGAGAAGATTCAGCAATCCTACTTTATTTCTAAAACACAGGTTGTGCTGCTAACTCAGACTGAAAAGATGAATAGTGATCTTCTTGATGAGTAGAACAGGGAAGTTTTCCCTGAGAAGGAGTACACAAATGTTAAGAGATTATGTCAAGGTGCAATACCACACACATGCAGCTGGAGATACCTATCATAATGAACCAAGTCTCAAAGAAGTAGTGTAGGTTTTCTCTCATTTCTGGTTTCTTGATTTTATATAGATATAGAAAACCGTGTATATGTATGTGTGTGTGAGTGTGTGTGTGTGTGTGTGTGTGTGTGTGTGTGTGTTTTAGTTGACACATCTATTGTCAGGAAACACTATGACCAAAAGCAACTTGAGAAGGTGCGTTGATTTGAGTGTGAGTGACCATTACAGGCTCGTATGTTTGAATGGTTTGCCCTAGTTGGTGGAACTGTTTGGGAGGGACTAGACGTGCTACTTGGTTGGGAGAGGTATGTCACCTGGGGCTGGCTAACTTTTCAAGACCTATTTATTTATTTATTTATTTATTTATTTATTTATTTATTTATTTATTTATTTATCAAGTCCCAGTGTGTTCTCTGCTTCCTACTTGAGGTTTGATGTAGCCATTTCTGGTGCTATACTTTCACTTTGTCACCATATTCTCTAAGTTCAGGAAAAGTAAGCCCAATTACATGTTTTCTTTCATAAATTTCCTTGCTCATGATGATTTGCCACAGCAATAAAAATGTAATACAGGGGCAAAGAGTTTATTTTAGCTTCCATACCACAGTTTATTGTTAAAAAAATTCATGGCGGAGATCTTGGAAGCAGAAACTCAAGACAAGACCATGAAAGACTGCTGAATAATTATTTGCCTTCTATGGCTTACTCAACCTTTCTTCTTATAGCACCCAGGACTACAGACCCAGGATTAGCACAGCCTATAGAAAGCTGGGCTATCCTATTTCAATAATCAATCAAGAAAAACCCCATCCCAAGGCTTGTCCACTGACTAATCTGGTCAGTGGGTGGCATTTTCTTAATTGAGGTTCCTTTTTCTGAAATGACCATAGCCTATGTCAAGTTGACTTAAAATTACCCAGTTAAGTGTATATGACAGTCAGATATTATTTATTGCACATCTGTTTGGTAATTTGAAGAAAATGTTTTGAATGAGGAACAATTATCATCCTGAAGAGAGATGGCTATTGAGAAATTAGCCTTTAAGCTAAGGTACTACCACTGACCACAATGACAATTCCTGGCAGGCAGAAACTGTATATAATTGCAGTATGCATTTTTCAATGATATATAGCAATGTGAGAATGCATTTTTCATTGTTAAGACATATTTATCTAAACAAACAGCATATTCCTCTTGGGCCAGAAAGATGAAGATGGTCTCTGCATTTATTATGCACTGTGCATATACCAAGCTTGATCTGGGGAAATGACACAAGGGACAGTGGCAGTCCTCTAATCCTGGACTGCAATGGATAGTCCTTTTGTCCACACTGTAGAGATGATTGCACAGACCAAATTTCTGTCACTACTTAAATTACTACTCTCGTCTGGTATACAGTTAAAGTGACACGCAGGAGTTAGCAGCCTAACGAAAAAAGAAAGACTTCTGAAAATTAATGTCGTCTTTTTTTTTTCTAGCATAAAGGTAACCCGAAAGCAAAGCTGTTGCATAAGCATCAGCATTTTTTTAAGGAGGAGGAAAAAATTAATCAGTAGGAAAAG
This sequence comes from Rattus norvegicus, assembly GCF_021556685.1. Lineage (NCBI taxonomy): Eukaryota > Metazoa > Chordata > Mammalia > Rodentia > Muridae > Rattus > Rattus norvegicus. Next base: position 44,077,553 of record NC_141551.1, on the reverse strand, counting down.
CAGAGGTGCACCTGTTCGTTATTTTTCTATTTGAGCATGTTCTCCAGACCAATTTTAGAGAGGGGTTGCAAATATCCTCCCCCAGATAAGATCTTAAACTGGCATTACCTAAATGTATTAACAGCAAGTGAGAATTTTTTGAGCTTTGAAACAGAAGTCTCAGGTATGTGCTCATATGGTCTTTTACAAACTGATTTTTAATTGATATCAACTAGATACATTTAAATAAGTGATGTTTAGTGCAAGGTCTGGGTTCTGTGTTTACTTTCACAGAAACGCAATTGAGAAGGAATACAAAATTGGACAGTTTCAAATATAGATCTAGGGTAGTTGATAGTGATGTGCAAACACCATATGATGTTGATTTTTAAAAGCTATGAATCTTCAAAACCGATGTCATTTCGCACAGACTCTCATTCAAAGTTCTATCAGTTTCTGTCTCAAACAGACATCTCAAAACAGCACTGAGCTGTGATCGTGTTTTTCTTTCTTTGCTTTGTTTCTGAGTCTGTTTCTCAAGCCCTTTATTACCATAGATTTCTTCTGAAGAAGACAGCAGCGGTCTGGGAGCATGCTGGTATTAGTGCATCTCCTGCAAGTGCTTCCTGCAAGAAGTGAGATGCTGTGTCACATTTCTCCACTGGACGGAAGGAAAGTGACTGGTTCCTCAAAGCCCTCCAGCCTCAGAGTTAAAGAACCAGCCATGCGATTCTTCCCCTTTCCCACAAAGCTTAGTTTCTCTGATTCAACATTCATCCTAGCTAAACTTTGTATGGTTACAATAGGATGAGCTGAACTATCACTGGGAAAAAATTTTAAATATAGAACTATGATAAAAGAAAGAGACCGTCACAGTATTTCTCAAGGGTAGTAAGTATTCTTCAGGGATTAAGTGGTTGACAGTAAACACTAACTACACAGCTGAGTTATAGGAGTTCAGATTTAGATCTCAGGCTTGGTCTAGTATCAGGGGGATGAAAAATTTTCCCATTCTGGAAATTATCTATGCTTAAGCAGCTGACACCTTTCTTTATTTCGTAGGCTTCAAGGTTCACACTGTGCTTCCTCACAGGAGTTGCCATGCCTGAGAAGATGGCTTAGCTTTGCTTTTGATGAGAAACAGTTACATTTTGCTACATGTCAGCCTATATATGTTTCTTTGGCACATTATGTCACTAGCTTGTGGTTCATACAATGATCGTTTGAGAAACTATCTGTGCCACACCATGGGAGACGAGGCAGGACCTATGTGGGTTTCCTAATGTTCTAGCATCTTTAATCTAGACTCTTTATACTCACACACCCATGTAGGAAATTCTCCAACATCATATATTTTAGAGCAAAAGGTGATGGGAAATAGAAGTTGGAAGGCATGAAGCAATCTAGGTCGCAAATAAATTAAAAGTACAACAAAAATGCGAGTTATTATTCTGATTTATCTAGCCTGGTCTCGACTTTTGCAAAACACTCAGTGGAAACTTTTCAACAACCATGAAAAGGGGAGAAAGAGGAAATGGCTACTTACCAAGTGTGAAGCACATTTTTCTTGGTGCTGAATTTTCTCCTGGAATGAATTTTTATGACCATATTATGAACCTCTGAAAATAGAGTTTAGTGGAGTGCCGAAACTATCTTAAATATATTTTACAGGCAAATGTGCTCCTGGGGTGATTTTTGTAAAGGTAAAGATATTAATTTTATGCAATCCATATGTATGTGTGTTTAAAAACATTTGAAGAGTCTCTATTTTCAGCACAACAAGCATGTAATCAAAGGGAGAACAGAATGATTTGAAGAGTTTTTGAAGAAATTACACATGCTGTCAGTCAAAGGCACTGCATAATTCATCTCATTCTAATACACCAATGCATTTAGTGCCTTACATTCTAAGCATCAGGGATGATGGATCAGTCTGGGATAATTCCAAAGTTTCTTTCTCAGAGAGCAATACCCATTTCATTTTTGATGAGACTTCTCAATCAAAGTCTGAAAAAAGACCCTTTTTCCTATTGAGACAAATGTGATTCTAAATCCAACAATTTATTTAAAAATCTAGAAACAATGAAGTGTGTTTTTTATTTAAACATTATGATCTTTACTGAGTAATATTTGAAAGAATAATAAAAAGTTATGATCTGTGCGTGCTGAATTAAAGGCAGATCCTCAGATTGCAGACATATTCCTGTAATAAGATTTGACTAAACTTCAAAAACAAGGTACATCCCCCTCAAAGAAACTATATTTTTCTTCTTTTTAGGTAGTTTTGACTAAATTCAATTTACCACTGTGAAGGACTCTTAGATTTCTTTAAGTTTTTGTTTGTTAATACCATATGAGAAACAAAACTGAAAAATATCTATGACTGGAAAATATCTATGGTTGGAAAAATCATAACCAATATTTGTAGAAAAGATTAAAGCAAAGTTCGAGGTTTCCGAATTTGAAATGCAATGAAAAATGTATAATGGGTTGGTCTGATCCTGTTTGTATCCTAATGCTAAAACTGGTTCCTCAAGATGTGGTAGCCCCTGAGAAGCAGATGCCCACATATTCAAGTGATATCATGTGAATCTTCCCCCACAACTTAACTGTCAATAAAAGGCTAAGGCCTGTGATTGGGCAGTGGAGGGAGTAAGGTGGGACTGGAGATTTGGGAGGAGGTTATGGCTAGAGAGGGAGATAAGAATGGACAGAGAAGAGGAACCATGGACTAGAACATCAGAGCCAAGAGAAACAGCAAGTAACAAGGGGCCTTATAGCTAGGGAATGAGCTAGAATATTCCTAGATCTGCCAAATCTAGGCATTTGACTTATAAATAAAATATCTAGATTGCTCGTCTTTTATATAGGCTTATTAGAGCTCTAATTCCAACAACAGAAAAGAGATAAGGAGATTGGGAGAGAAGGGAACTGGGAAGGGAACAGGAGGAGCAATCCAAGGATGAATAATATGAAAAGAATTTTTTTTACTTTTATTGGATATTAATTATTTACATTTCAAATATTATCCCCTTTCCTGGTTTCCCATCAATAAAGTCCTTATCCCATTCCCCTGCCCCTTCTTCTGTGAGGGCATTCCCCTGCCCATCCACCCAATGTTCTTACAATTTTCACAGTTATTTCACTTGACAGATCATTTGTATTACTTTTCCACAATTGTGCCACAATTAGGTTTAATATAAACTAAAGGCTAGGTGATATGAGTTTCTGTGCATCTATATGTATGTGTGGTCATGTGTGTTTATTTATGTGTATCAGGAGGTATGCATGCATGTGGTTGCATGAACATATGGAGGCCAGAAGACAACCTAGAGTATTGTTCCCCAGGGAACACTCATTTTGTTTATCTGAGCCAGGATTTCTTCATGGCTAGGCCAATGAACCCTTGGGTCTTCCATTACCAGGATCCCTGTATCTGGGATTAGGAACATACCAGCAAGTGTACTTTTATATGAGTTCAGGAGGATGTAAGTCCATTCCTCACAATTGTAACTCAAGGATATTGCCAGATTTGAGCTTTTTTCTTAGCCTGAGGTTCTTTTAGACAGATGTCTTCTAAAGCATGGTTACATGAAAGACATCATCACACCACACTTTATTCTGTACAAGGCACTGGGGTGGTTTATGAAGACTTCTACAGAGACAGTGATCTGGAGTAACCAATGCCTGAAGCCTGTAATAGGGAAGAAGTTATAAACTATTATGAAATGAAGAATTAATAATTAGATGTGATTGTATCCAGTAATATTTAGAGTAGAATATATTCTGCGTGGCTCTGAGGAGATGTATGGGTACCAGTGGGTTTAGTTATACTCAAATAACAACTGAGGGTTCTTTGTAGGTGAGACATTTTGCTACAGAAACTAATGAATTAATTCTTATCCCTGGGCACATTAAAGAGAAGACACAAGCTTTGCTAGGAGTTAGTTGTGTAGTGGTTGTAGATTCTTCTCCAAGATTCATGACTTTACTAGCCCTAGGTAATTAGCTAAGGTTCTAGTAGCAGGCTTGGTTTTCCTCTTGTTGACTGGATCTTAAATTCAATTTGAGAGTTCATGGTTACTGTCAAGTGTTTTTGCCATATTTGCACTATTAGGGTTATCACTTAGTGCTGTTACATGTTGTGGTTCACGGTGTCATAGCTGGGTAACATTGTTGGTTGCATTTCTTTCTAGGAAACCTGCTTGGCACACCGTAAATGGTACCAAATGGTCTGCACTGAAACATGCATACAAGTAACATTATACAGACTTAGCAGGCTGTATTTATGCCTCTAGGGATATATACACAGGCATATGACAACAATTCATGAAAAAAAGAGGCCAAGAGATATAAATAGGGTGAGTAGAACTATATGGTTGGGTTAGGGGTGTGGAGAAAGGAAAGGAAGAAGGATGTAATTATATTCAGCTCAAAAATAAAAGAAAATTAAAAAAAACCAAAGAATTGGTCGTGTAGGCTGCAGAACTGTATACTTTCTCATTGTGACACAACATATGTGTCTTTAGTTGTGTTTATTGGCTCACTCCTGAGACAATTGACTCAGTAAAATATGTTAACACTGAAATATTCTGAATCGTTTCCTCTGCTGGGCTAAACACTTGAGCCTTGTGTGAGGCTGACACATCCCCGGAGCATAAGAACATGGGCATTTTGCCCTTTACAAAAAAGCATTAAAAGAAATCTAAAAATATCTTCGCACCTCTGCTTGTGCTCAGCTTTGCTTTGGGAGGAAAGTTAACATTAAGCAAAATACCACCAGGAAGAAAAGAAATATTGCTGTGACTAAGAATAAACGAGGCTTGAAGTCTAGGAAGAGCCGAGCTCACACTTTTGGATGTTGTTTGGCTTTTGCCATATCAGACTTGCTTGTAGTGCACCTGGTGCTCAGTAGGTCAAACCAGCTTTGACAGGTTCTCTCCTCTGTGTGGGTAGTGAATCTTCAGCAGCCTCTGGGGCCCCTTCATAGGAAGCATTGATGTAAGAATTCAGTTTTATGAAAAAGATCAGGTATTCACTTTTGTCTCGTGGCAGTTGCTTTCGGATTTCAGTTTCTGTTGTTATCAAAAGCATCATTATCATGTAGCTGGGCAAGGATCAAGACATTGTCGTTCTGTTGCAGAGACCATGAACATAGGTTATATCTGATTCAAACTTGGGTGCTTAGAAAATCACTTCATTTTTGATTTTCACTTTAAACCATTAATCAATTTCCCTATGGCTTGAATTCTAAATGTCAGTACTGTGTTCCCTGGGCACGTCAACTGTTCTAGGTTGTTGAATGTTCCACGTGGAAAGCTAAGACCATTAAATATAATTAAAGATAAGAAACAAGGAAAATGACCGTCCAGTTCTTTATTTTTCCTAGGAAAATTGCAATTAGAAAAGAATGTCAGGGGTGACCCTGCTGGCCTTGAACTTCATACAGTAAAGCAAAAATGTTCTCATGTCAGAGATAAACACAACTAAGATCTTTAAAGTCTTCAGTGACAAAAACAAACAAACAAACAAACAAACAAAAAAAACTGACTAGTCACCACAACCGGCTATGTGTAGCCCAGGCTGGCCTCGAACTCGTGATCCTCCTGCCTCTGCCTCCTTCAGCAAATCCTACCGGTGTGCGCCACCACAACTGGCTGAGGAGGGGTAGCCAACCATGTACCACACACAGAATAAAATAAACGGATCATATACCTAAAAAGCTAGTTTTGAAACAAAAAAAAAAGAAAACTGACTAGTCTCTGATATAACCAACGGCATCTTTAAAGTGCTCAGTGTTTGAGTTCTTGCTTTTCTGAATATAAATCAACCTGTTTGTGAGTAGGGTGAAGAAACGGTGCTTTGAGTTGTGGTGTAATTTCATCGGAAATGCATAAAACACAGGCTGAATAACTCAGTTATTCATTCCTTTGTGGTGGGAAGCATTCCTGATGTGGGTGAAAACTTCTTGAGAGTCATTGAAGCTATTTCTTATCTTGTTCCCCAAAGTTTTGCAGAATAGTGTCTTCAGGCTAATTCAAAACAGTGATTTTTCTGAAGACAGATAATACTTTTTTAAAAATACTGACAGCCTCTAATTGGCATATTTTTATATCTATTTGTATGCTAATATAGAATTACTTAATTATCAGTTTACAGTGTCAATAGAGAGGCAGTTCAGACTGGAAATGAAAATGCTAAATGTCGTTTTTATGATGCTTAAAATAATTCATTATTTTATAGCATGTGCTTTTCCAACAGAATTGTGAAAAATCTTTTGTATTTTGTACATTTTCTGTATTTCTCTTCTTCAAATATTCCTTTAAATGTAAAGGGTTATTTTCTTTCTTAGCCTGCATCTCTGTGTACTCCTGTCCTCCCCTAGGCCAAATAATGGACCTTCCTGCTAGACATGGGTAATGAGGGGTAGGGATTTTGTGGTTTGAAGCAGGCTCCCTGTGGAATTTCTTTGAACTACAGAAGCCCTACGACTTGCTGTGTCTTTCTTGTTTTTTTTTACCAGTTTAGCACAAATGTTGCCTTTCAGTGCGACTACACGTTCAAAGCAAAACATAAAATTGTATTAGTTTAAAGGACTCATTAATTTTCTTTGTACTCAAAATCACCCACATTAACAAATGCAATGTGCTGATTCTGTATTCAAACTTATTCCATTTTGGTTGCTATTAACTTCAAAGGAAACCCAAGGAAAGAGTGTAAGAGAATTAAATTCTTGTGTTGAAAAATTAATACTTTACTGACAACTGACCCACTTTTTGGTTTCTTCTGTTTTATGGAATTTTAAAGTTTTTCTATTTGTAAGACAGATCTATAGTTAATCTTGTTCCAAAGCTTTTCACCTTTAAAGATTAAACTGTCTACCCTATCCATCAATATTGGTGACTGAATTTCTACGGTAGAATGATTTTAATATCCTTTAAAATCTTACCATTCGGCTGTAGTTTCTGTTCTATGACCATTAAGCTTCTGTTGTTTTACTATGACAAATGCTAAACCATGGGAAAAGAGCACAGTTGAAGCACTAGGTGAAACAGTGACCCTCCCATTTGATCCTCAAAACAGTTTTGATGCTAAGATTAGATGGCAGGTTTTATACAACAGCTTCAGCTACACAATGTAACTTCAATTTTCTTGTGATGCCTGCTTTTTCGTGAGTACAGAGGAAATATCTTTCCTATTCAAATTTCAGAAGAGCTCATTATCTTGATTTTTTCTATTTTCTCATGTAAGGAATCAATCCTAGGGATTCACACATGTGAGGGTAGCTTTCTACCCCCACGCCAGGCTTTGTCCATAATCTCTGTTTATCCTCTTTACTGTCCTTGTTTATTTTGCAAGTGGAATTCTAAGTTTGTAAAAATGAACAAAACACATGTAAATAAACATTCAAATTGTATTGTTTCCTCTATTGTTTCTTCTCATGATGCTTCAAGAGAATTTGTATATCAACACTTTAAGTGTAAAAACATTTCAGTTGAAAATTGACACTTCTCTCCTAAGGCTAAGTCTCTGGGGACTATCTTTGGTTTGTCTGTGTGTGGTACATGAGGAAAAGATGTTTAGTGGCTTCAGTGCTTTTCTATCTTAATACAACAAGTGAAACAAACCTGTGCCATGTGGTCAGCTAAGATACTGAGACAGTGCTCCAGGTGGGACCAGTTGTCTGCATCAGTAATGTGGAATAAATGTACCAGGCAATCAGTCAAATCTTGTGATATTTCCATATTATATCTCACTTGGAGTTTTATGTATCTGTTGCCTAGTTATGATAGATGTAGATATACTCTGGGAAGTTAGGAATAGATGATGGCGTTAGAGTCCATGAAGATCTTCATAGGCAGAGCATCTAAAGATTGTACATAAGCATGATCAGCCTCAGCTCCACAGAGCCTAGGCAAGTAAACCAAATAGTACCTGATACCAACATGAAGCTTAGTCTGTACTTCTGGAAAGCCAGTATTTAAATGAAAAAGATTGCTTTCTGTTGAAATGGCAGACTTGAGTTCCTAGACCAATATTTCAATAGAAGCTCATTCTCTGAAATGTCATGTCAAATCTCTCAAGGTTGAATTTTTAGCTTACTAATTTGGGAAGAATAATGGACAGAGTTTGGACTGGAACATTTAAGTTGTATCTTTAGAACCCAATAATTGCTCATCAGAGCATGCTCACATACATAAAGTAGTATGCATAATGGCTGGAATTATAGATTGTTCTTTCATTTCCTCTAATTAAGTATGCATCTTAGAAGTAATATACATAGGATGCAGGATACATAATAGCTTCTATCATCTAGAGTGGTCTATGGTCTGAGTCTTACAGTAGTTGGATGATCCTAGCCACAATTTTTTTTAATTCCCTTGAGCACAGGTGTGATGGCAATGCAGCCAAATAGAACGTCAGTCGCCATCATACACTTGTCCATGTAAATGCTCATTACCACTTGTTAAAAATTCTTACCGTCTTTCTGCAATAACACTAAAGAGTAGATAGTGTTCCTCGTTTCTGGTTGACTACATGTTAAGACTTGATTTGGGAACTTTAAATATGGTGTTCTGTGGGACAACCACACAGTAAGAGCTCTTTCTGAAAGGGATTGACTTTAATAATACAAACTCTAGCCAGGCTCAGGTTTTCATTGTGCTGCGTTATAGGCAGTCCTTGGCTTTTTAACTTTTACATTTCTTCCTCAATGCTCCAGTAAGTTGGACAACACTTTGTGACCTTGAAGTCTCAGGAAGAATGTCTAGGGGTATTACTTAACCAAGCTTCCAGTTGTATGTTAAAGGAATTAATGTGTGTCAGGCGATATGAATTCAGGAGCAGTTAAGTGGTTACTATTGTTGTGTTCTCAAATTTTCATCAGACCATTTAATATTCTTATTTGCCTCTTAGTAATATTCGTCTGCTCTTTACAGTTGAGAGCAGCTGGCTTTCCTGTAGGAATGAAATTCCCTTAACAGGGAAGTAGTAATTCTGTCAGTTGGTAGAACTACTAAAACCACCGTTGTAGCCTCTTAGAATTTCTCAAATAATTTGAAATGTATTATCCAATGCTTTAGAAAATATATTATTTCCATCTCAGTTGAAGTAAAACTGATTTTTCTCAAAACCTCAAAATCTCATGATTTTGATCATTTTTGTTTCTTTTATTCTCTATTTTCTGACTTGTCATTTTAGTAGTTCATAAGAAAGTGAGACAAAGATTTCTTCTCAATACTAACTTGATTCTAGAGGACTCATCTTTTCTAGGACACTTATTGAGGGGGAACCTTTTATGTCCTAGTAGTACTTATATAAATTTAGCATGACTCATTGACAAGGGTCCGTAGAAGATAGAAGGCCTAGACTCTGACAAGAACTAGCTAAAGCTTTCGTGCTATCAGCTAATCTGTGAAAGACGAAGATGAGTGTCTCTTCTCCTTCTCAGCCCAAAGGAGCATGATGTGGCTGGTTCCATCAGAATACTCACAGAGTGTGCCAGAGGGCAGCTACGTCTCATTGCAGGAATAGATTCTTGACTTTCTTTCCCTTTTATTTCATAAGACATATTTGCAGGATATGTTACATGGTGGTTACAGAACCAATATATAGATTACTGCTAACCAAAGATGATTATTCTCTAAACTTAAGCGTCAGCAGGAGAGGAGGGATTTCTGGGAAATAATGGAGACATTTAAGAGGTAAATATGCTTAAGTATGTTAAGGATGATAGTTAATATAAGTAATATGGGATGCCTCAAGGTTTGTGCTTTCAGAGATGGGTTGCTGAATAAGATTGCTCTGAAATGGTGGGCATGGGTATGCAAGGGAACAAATGAGTCAACTTACAATATGTTGAATTGCACTCTCTGGGAAACACCACCCAAGTAGACACAATAAGAAATCATAATAATTTGGAGACTTAAATCTTAAAAAAGTAGCCTAATTAAACATGGGGTATGGAATTACCAGAAGAGAATATGAAACTTAAGCCAAGTTCACTCACTCAGAACCTAGAGAACATCAAAGTTTCAGAAAAGAATAAGGGCCTGTGTGGGAATTAAGCAGAGCCAATGAGACTGAAAAGTCATGTCTGCGGAATTACTATTCTTGTACCTGATAGTTCATAAAGATTTATTTTTCAATTATGTGTATATATGTTTTCTCTGTGTTTGTATAGACCTCATGTGTTTATGCAGGTCTGCTTGAGATACATTAGGCCCTTTTGAGTTGGAGTTAATGAGAGGCTATGGGCAACCAATGTGGGTGCTGGGAGTTGAACTTGGATCTTCAGAAAGAAGAGCAAATCCTCTTCACTCCTAAGCACCGAGTACGTTATACTTTTTTAACTAGGAATTTAAAAAAATAAGTCAAACTAAAAAGTGAAGAGTACTTTACCCAACAAATTGATCAATGAATAAATGAATGGCTGTAATTACACATTTATGTAAGATACATTTTAGAAGACATATAATGAATTATAATATCCTTTACTTGAAGGAAGAGAGTATTTTTAAGTATACGTTTATTAAGAGAGAGAATATTCATATGTATTTTATGTTATCTTTTAAAATATAAGGAATATGCATGCACTTATCGGTTGTAGGGATAGGAGAGAAGGAAAATGGCAAAGCAAGAAAGTATGAAGTTACAGAGCGGGAAGATATCACAAAGAGAGAAACAGTCTCAGAGAATACAATCTGGGGAAAGCACAGGGTAAAGTCACTGACCCTGAGGGATAAAATGCCTTGAAAGGGAGGCTTCACTAAGAGAAGATAGAAACCCATGTTGGTAAAATGGAAAAAATGAGGAAATCAGGGCACCATGTTTTTTCTTAATTAATGTCATAATTAGAAATATTTCTGATTGGACAGACATGAGGGAATTAGCAGGCAGTTCAACAGATGTTAAAAGATATGGGAGAGACTGTAGCAGGAAGTCAAAGAAGAGGGCTCCTTAGTTCTTTCTCTTAGAAACACACTTTAGAGAGGTTTGATAAGGATGGCAAATTGAAAGGCCAGGAGCCCTTTGTTGATAGCCACTGCAGCAAGAAACATGAATCATTCAGACATGGACCAGAAAGGCCAGTATCTGTATCAGCCATGTGGACAGAGCAGACCTCAAACATTCCATACAAAGAAGATACAGGTCAGTTCTAAGAATTTATCCCAGATGGTGATTTCCTGATGGGTTAAAGCTCTTTGATCCTGGGGCATAATTTTAAAAGTAGCCAAATAAAGCCCTTCAGCAACAGAGGAAATTGGAAATTCATTTCTATCAACAAATGTGTGACACCTCCCTCTAACATATCCATTAACTAATTAGACACAATTTTCATGCAAAGAATTTATCTCAATACCTTTCTCTCTTGGAACTGATAAAAACTGATAAAAACTGTTTTTGTTCTGTTTGCATTCAACTTCTAACTTTAGCAAGTCACTTTTTTTTTCTGGGTACTCAGCCACATCTTTTGAGCTCACTCATCTGTGGCTGGATTTAATGAGACCTACATCTTACTGTGAAATAGGTTGTGGAAGTTATTGTAATGATTATTAAATCATTCTCTCAAGTCTTTTTAATCTTTGAAATGTTTAATATCCCAAATCCCAAGCCATCTACTAAAATGAAAAAGCAGGACTCACTCTCCCACTCTCCCACCCTTGCCTAAAGTGAATGACACCTCCCCACATCCCATGATATTTACTGGCAAGCACCATGAAAATGAAAACACAGCAATGCCTCGCATTGCAAGGTTCTCACTATTTCTCTGCAGTTGCAACAGAAATTTGCAGAAAGGAAGCAAACCAAGATAACGGGTTTCTTACAGTAAAATATGCTTATGGGGTGAGAAGAAAAACTGTTGCACAGCCCACAGTTTTATTGTTTGAAAATGCATTTGGAAGGAATACATTTTAGCTTTGCTAAACTTAACGATGTATTTATGATATGACTGACAGATTGTGAGCTGTTGCTAAGACACACTAGGAGCTTCTTCAGGGCAGCAGAAGCGATAGTGACTGCACAAACGCAGTTGTTTTTCATTGTTGTTTTGGTTTATTTTCAGACTACCCAGTTTGCACTTGATTTCACAATTAATTTGACCTCCTTTGCTGTCTTAAAGATGGACTTTATATTCAGCCTAGGTCTAGAAAAAGAGCATAATGTTTGATATAGGAGATCCTAAAAGTCTGCTTCTGAGTTTGAAGATCTATCCAGTGTATTTTCCTTGAAGGAAAAGATAAGAGGGGGCTCTGACACAACACGTTGTGCTCTCAAATGGGGTAAAATGCCTGTATATATGCAGCATCTCAAAATATGAAAGTGATGTGTGTCCAATCCAGTCGTGACATTTTACAATTCATTGGCAAATTTCTATTTCACTTAATGTTGATACTTGAAAACACTGTCAAAAGCATACCTTGAAAATGCTACAGTTTTCCTTCATAAGTAATGATGAACCATCTCTACCTGCAAAACTCAGAAAACTGTAAATATTTGATGAAATTGCATTTGCCTTTGAAACATAGACTGAATAAATGATATTGATTATATTCTTTTATCATTTTTACTTAGAGATTATTGAAATTACCACTGAAATAATCAATAGGGGTTACCAAATGTTAGGGGAATGTGTTATATCAACGTGAAGCCAAGAGGCAATTAAAGTTTAAGAGTGTGTATAGGATTTAATAACTTTTCTTTGCTTTTAAGAAAATTGGTCAGTACCATGGCAATTTTAAGGACTTCAGGAAGTAAATTAAAAGTGATTTTATTCCAGTGCCTTTTCCTGCCACTGGTGGGACCCTGCTGTTGAACATGGTGGGAGCTGAAGATGATGGCAATAAGTCATGCTGTCTTTGCTTTGTCTTAACACATGACCCCAACTATTAATTTATAAGGATGGACAACTCTTCCCTTGTCTCTATGCAAAAATACTTATAGCCTGAATGTTTTCTTAAGGCTCCTAATTAAAAATTTTATGCTTCCTTTTAGACTCATTGGGATTATTATACCTCTCATTACATGCGAGTTGACTCCATAATTCTATTGAGTTTCAAATTAAGATACCTGGGAAGGATAGGGGCCCATTTTGTTTTATCTGTTTCTTTCTTCCTTGACATTTTTTTCCTGAACTTCTTTAGGAAAGAGACAGGATTAAGCAGTGATCATAGGACTAATCTATTATTTGTTTTCTTTTAAATTGAAGAACACTTACTGGACCTCATGGGATGCATCTACATTTTTCCATATAAGTCCTCTGATGGAATTCTGGCTGAGGCTCCCTTGGGACAGCTATTATATCTGACCTGGTTCCCTGCAGCTTCCATACCCAACCTAGTAACTTCCAGTATGGACTTCACTGTACTTTTGTTTTTTATTATTCATTTTGGGGAGAGGTCTCTTAATCCTATGCAGCTATCTTCTTTGGCAGACTCCTTTAGAACACACATAAGCCAGATAACTCTCTTGACTCAAGCAAGACCACAGATACCCTGTGAAGAATGGGTGGAGTGGGGTTACCTGGAATGGCAATGCTTCTTCTACCATCTCAAGCCAAACATCAGCCTACCCAGCTCATCAGTACTGAGTTATAACATACTCACACAGCTCATCAGTGCTGAGTTACAATGTACTACCCAGCTCATCAGTACTGAGTTATAACATACTCACACAGCTCATCAGTGCTGAGTTACAATGTACTACCCAGCTCATCAGTACTGAGTTATAACGTACTCACACAGCTCATCAGTGCTGAGTTACAATGTACTACCCAGCTCATCAGTACTGAGTTATAACGTACTCACACAGCTCATCAGTGCTGAGTTACAATGTACTACCCAGCTCATCAGTACTGAGTTATAACGTACTCACACAGCGGACTGAAAAGTCTCAAAGTACTTTTTGAGGTTTCGGTATTTGCCAAGTGCTTTTTACTGAGGTAGGGAGAAAAGAAATGCCATTTTGCTCTAACATTGTTTCTAACCAAAGGAAAGCACAGAACATATTTTAAGGCTTGGCAAACCTTTGTAACATGTATATTCTGGGTTAAGAAGGTATAAATGTGATTAAAATAGTTTTATAATCTCCTAGCCTGGCCAACATGGGTGGTCCAACATCTCACTATAGAGCAGTGTTTGGTCTGATAACGAAATGTTGTTTGCTGCTTAGTTTTCAATGCTTTGTGTTTTACAGGTAATTTTTTACATTTTTCATTGGTTAAAAAATGAAAAGAAAACACATGAAAATGACATGGGGATCAACTATCCCTGTCTATAAAGCTTTGCTAGAACACAACCACACCTATTACTTGTGCATTGTCTATGTCTGCTTTCCTCAAGAATAAGGGAACTAAATGAGTGAAGCCATATGAGGTGCAATTCGTAACTATTTACTACATGGTTATTTTAAAAACTATTTGTTATTCTTTACTGCATAACATGATATACTTGGCATCTGTTCTATTGTTCTTGGATGTTAACATCTTATTTATGATTTAAACAGTAAAGATCTACTTTTAACCCTGCGTTACTACACAGGAAAATTATCAAGATATTATTACTTTCTTAACTTTATGATTCTTGATTAAGTCCAAGAATATTATTTTGGTTTACTAATCTACCATTACACATTTCAACAGAGAGTTTTAAAGACACTGGCAGGATTCTTTCTCAGCTATGTGGCACTGTTGTTACCAGGGCTTCCTTCACAAGACCACAATGCCTATGGGTCTATAAAGAGGGCGAAGACGAACTACTCTAAGAGATGGTTTTAGAGAAAAGCTTTTGCTTTATTGAACACAAACAATTACTTATACAGAGTAAGCCGATCAACTCTGATTGGTTAGCACATTTCCTTGAATTGGACAGTGAGTGCTCATATTACCAGCATATCTATGCAGAAATCGCACATAAAACGAGACATGAAGAACGCAGACTTGACATCAGTAGCTACTGTCTACTTCGTATTCTATGTTCTGACTTCTGGGAATAGTCAGGAACAAAATGTGCCTCGCTTCTTACTTAGAACTGCAGTGTGCCAGGTAGGCTGGCCACATATGTTTTCTCCTACAATGTGATGTGTTCCCTCACTGGGACTGTTGAAGGGTAAAAGTTGGTATTATATATCTACACACACATTCATGTCATTTGTATGCTGTACTGCTTGACAGTTTTCAATGAGTACATAGCACATCGTTTGTTTCAGAATGTTGGTGGGTTTTGGGCAGTGACACTCGATATCAGTGTGGTTGTTTGCATTGGTTTTAGTTACTTTTTGAAGATTATAAATAAATAAAAAGATTAACCATAGTTTTTAGTGCTTTAAATACCAGATAAAAATATTAACTTGGCAAATCATAATTAAGACATGAATGAATATATCCTCAGTAGATTTATCTCCATGGCATTGCACAGAGGAAATTACATGATGATTTTCAGAATAGCAAGCTTGGTGTATCTAGCTGTTCACTAGCATATAAAGTCTTTTATGATTCAGGTTAATGAAATATAAATTTTCAGCGAAACCTGCTGGGCTCCTGGATGGGTTCAGAGCTTAGGCTTCATTTTGCATTCTTCATGCATTTCCTCAGAATGTTTCCTTGGGCCTGAGGCACATTAGCCACCCTTGGTTTTGCTTGTTAAGATCCTACCTGGCCTTTGTGATTTGGCTCCAACATTACTTCAGCTGAGACATTAATTATGCTTTCTCTTTTGCTCATAGTGCCTTATTATTGGTTCCATTGTATGAAAGTCACACTTTAATTTGGCATATAGCTTTTTGGGCTTGCATCTCTCTGTCTGACCTTTGAGAACAGGAATTATATCTTGAGTATTTTGTATTCACTGCAACACTTGTATTTAGTAGATTTCACAAAAGGTATCTACTAAAAATGCAGAATTCTAAACTTTGTAAGCATATTAAATTTAAAAATATAAGCTACCCTAACTAAGCTAGAGTAGTGACCATACATGTATCTTTTCACAAGGATTCAAGGTATGATATTTATATTAATTTATTTCAATAAAAATAAATGTTGTAAGGCACAGATATTATTCAAATCATATATATTGTGTATAATGAGAACTATAGAAACACAGGGTTATGCTCTGTCATTACTTTCTTGAATTTGATCATTTTGAATGATATACTTAAGGTATTGCATGCTGTTTTATAAGGTGAGCTGAATCAGAATAAAAAATGTCCCTCAATCTGTTGTAGAAGTTAAGTGCTTAGATGAGATGAAATGGTGTCTTGATATGGCTACCACTTTCAGTGGGTTCATTTATCTGTAAGGTCAACAATTTTAGCTTTTCCGGAGTGCTCTGAGACCTGTGAAGTTTCCTTTATAGAGTTCCTAATTTTATTATGACTGTTCCAGGGCTGTAGATACATACAAAAGAAGTACACTGGCCATGTGGGTTTCAGTTGAATTCTATTTACTATATGCTTGTCTTCCTGACTTGATTTTATTGGGAATCATTATTTAAAAAGTAGTTCTATTAAAATAGTGACATGTTGTCACACACACAAAGTTACAGATTCTAAAAAAATTAAAGGCATTTTTGTAAGTGAACTTTACAGTAGTTTTTAGAGAAGACTTTTAAGAGTATTTTTGACCAGTCTAATGTTAGCTGAATAAATAAAATGATAACATAAGTGGGAAATATTAGCATTGTACAAATTCAAAATGTTTGAACCAAAGCTTTGTATCTATCTATGAATATAAAACAACAAACACTGACATGTTTTTTCCATCTTACAAATTGAACAAAAGAAAAAGAAAGAAGGAAGGAAGGAAAGAGAGAAAGGATGAAAGGGTAGAAAATATCACTGACTTCTTCCATTTGCTTCATGGTGGATACTGGTGTTATATAGACTTACTATAGAGCATCTACATATCCTGTCCCAAGAATAGCCAGAAGAGTAATACAAAGCTTCCCAAGATGTTAATAGCCACTGGTTTTGAATTTTTACATTAACCACTGTTCTTTAGACTGAGTATTTTCCCTTCTGATCATCAAGCACATGTTAGTCCTTGAAAATATGTGAAAGTTCAAAGTTTATTGAAATTTTCTTTCATTTTCAAACAAAAACACCCTGTTTATAATGCCTGGGGCAATGAATTATCAAGTGGCAACCCACCATATTGTATGATTGTGAGTGTGTGTGTGTGTGTGTGTGTGTGTGTGTGTGTGTGTATGTGTGTGTATGTATGTGTCTACTTCAGAGTGTAATCATACTACCATTTCTAAAAGGCCCAGAAAGAAAATGTGTACTCCTTTGAGCATCTAGCCAGGTTCTCTTGACTTTGGTTTAGAACCAAAGTATTACCCAGGGGAAAGGCAAGAAAACATGAAGGACCAACCTTATGATCTGCCCATCTACCTAAAGTCAAATCAAAATTGTGAAAGAACTTTGACCAAAGGTGCAAGAAAATTAGCTATCTACATTATTAAAAAAACTGAAATTACTTTCTATCTGGCAGCTTTATGTAGGGGGTAGTTCTGATGCTAAGGTCCTGTTCCCCAGGTTGGTTCTTGATGAACCAGTAAAGATGCCAGGGGCTAATTGCTGGGCAGAAAGAAAGAGGCTGGACCTTCCAGGTACCCAGAAGAGGCTAACGGATGCAAGAGAAGGAGAAGGATTTTTGCCATGCTATGGAGGGAGAAAGGGTGACCAGTCATGTGAGAGGTAGGGCAGAGCCATTATAGACCACTTCTCCAGACAGAAGATTGGAAATGTCACTAAGCAGAGGGCAGCTTTAGATTGCCGAACAAGGAGAAGGTAAGTGAGCAACTAAAGTTGAGGACAGATGTAAGGTGCTGAGCTAAGAGTATTGGGAAGGGCACACCAGCCACCAGAGATTAGAAGCATTTAGCAGTTGAGCCCGTTAGGCAGATTGAAAAATAAGCAAATATGTGTGTGTGTGTGTGTGTGTGTGTGTGTGTGTGTGTGTGTGTGTGTGTGTGTGTGTGTGTGTCTTTAATCCACTGACCTGAGGGAATCTGAGAGGGACTAGTAGCAAGGTCTGCCTGGAGCTTAAAGCAGGGTAGTAAGAACTTCCAGAAATATGTTTGCCTTTTGATTGAAATCTGAACTTGATCCTTCAGAGTGAACTTGGTATGCTTAGATTTTTCGGCTTCCTGTCATCTCCCTCTCTATGGGGCAACGCTTGTTTTGATTTCTGGAAGTCAAAGAGGAAAAACCAGGCAGCTACATATTGATTTGTATGAATTCAAATTTAGAAACTGTAGATTGTACATAGCACTAGGACAGAGAAGAGCCGTGTCTCATGTATGATTTCCTTGATGTGGTGAGATTAACAAAATCAGTAGAATATGGTTAAATAATAATTTGGGTTATTTATAGATCATTTAGGATGATTATTCTAATGTCTTAATTAGTGTACATTAATTGTACAAATATCACTGTAACATTTTTTTCACATGGATTCAATGTATATGAACATTCCCAACTCTTTACTCCTTTCATTTGTCATCTCCCTCCACCAAATAGTTCCTGTTTGATTTTCATGCTGAAAGAAATGGGTTCTGAAAATAAGAGAAAACATGATTCTTGCCTTTCTGAATTTGTCTTTTATTTTTTGGCATGGTGATTTCTAGGTCTATACACGTTTTCTGAAAACAAAATAGTATCATTATTCCTAATCACTAAATAATGCTCCACTGTATGTGGATACATTTCTTTTTCATCTGTACTAGGAGTCTAGGATGAGCCACACTTTGGCTCCTATGAAGAGTGAGTTTCTTAGTGTATAGTGAGCAATGTGCAGGTATCTCTCAGAGATTACACACGAGGAACTCGCAATTGTAGGAAAGCTGATTATAATAGACCTAAAAAACTAATTTATCTCATTTTGGAATTTTTTATGTTGTTCCTGTTTATTTTAACATCAGAGTCGAGGATAAGAAAGAAGGATCCTGCAAACAGCAGAATCTCCCATACCCTCAGAAGAAGGGAAGATTCAGGACAGAATAAGTTGCAATGAAAAAAAAATAAGATACAAAAAAAAAAAGCATTGGGTTTGCTGAAAGAAATGAAGTGATATTATGGGGTGGCCATGAAGCATTCTTTCCCACAGCAGGGAATGCCAGAAGCCACCAGAGGTACTATTCTGGGGAGGGCTTGGGTGGGATGGAAAACTTAAACAAGCTAGTCTTACTCCAAATACTTTGAGTTCAGCTATTGTTGGGAATACAATATTTCATACTTTAAAACAAAGTAAGACTTCCAGCAAGACATCGATTTTAGCTTTTCAAAAATGTAAAAAGCTAATTTTCTTGCTCCTTTCTTGTACTTGACTCTCTATTAAGATTTAAGTGTCAGTGTCAAGTTAAAGATGGAGTATGAGACTGTCCTTCCTGTGTTCTCACCTTTCCTTTGAGTGATATTTTGCTTTTAACTCTCCTCTCATGTTGACCTCAACATGGAGCTGGCATGCCAACATCACCACCATGTCATGCCACTAAGACTTCTCTTTCTTGGCAACGGCATTTGTTTACATTTCATGACCCTTTGGAGCTGTGAGGCAGTCCATACCAGCCAGTGCTACATAGAGAGAACCTGCCTCATAAAACAAATGCCGCTCCCACCGTCCCCAAATTAGTGGAAGGCAGTGTTGAATGTAAAATTAGGAAGAAATGCTGTTCACTCTTGATTTTTCATATTGCACAGTTGGATTGTAATCTGTGGTGCATACTTCAAATCAAATAAGCTATTTCTTGCTATGGCATGAATTGTTAGCAACTATGTTACAAAAGAAAATTCTTCAATATTTGCATTTTTATTTAAAATCTTTTCATATTTATTTTACAATTTGTGGAAAAATAGTTTCAATTACATAAAATATAAGACATATGCTCAATGACACTTAGTTAAAAGACAGCAAACAAAGCATGAATTTTTAGCAATGGGTGAGAATGTCTCTTGCAGTACATTTATTCTAGTTGCATACATGATTGCCCACGTTCTATTCATTTCATGAACTATGCTTTTAAATTTTTGATGTTTTTATACATGACCACACTGTTTATTTATAATATTCACTTCTCCTTTTCCTTCTTTTCCCAAACATCTCTCAGATTCATGATCTCTCCTCATATAATTATTATTGCTTATATCATGTGTTTGGGAGTTGCTACTTATGGTTTGTAACATATCAGGAGACTCAAACCTGGAGAATACTCATTCTCCCTTCATTAGTAGACACTGGCTACACATAGTTCTTCATTCAGGGTAGGGTCTTATGGAATTTTCTCCAGTTTCGTTCTCATTTCAACTGTTATAGTCTTTAAGCAGTCCTCTTTTAGGAAAAATATTCTGAAAATTTCCTGGGTTAGGTATCCTTGACCTATTTAGAAAATACTATCTCACAAGCAGTGTACTGTTCCTCTGAGACTTGCAATGTCTCTGCTCCTCTTTATGGTATTGAATGTTAAGTGTAGGGCTTGTACTGTAGATGTGTTGTTCTGCCTGGGTACCTAGTGATCACTTGCTCTATGTAAATATGTATATGATGTACATATGTGTATATTTATAATATAACATTTCCAATGCTATATATATATATATATATATATATATATATACTTTAAAAAGACATAAAAGTGTGCATACTTACTTTATTGATTTTTTTTAGGTTCTTAAAATATATAGTATGGTTTTCCTAGCTAAGCACATGATCAGCTAGCTGACCATTTAAACTTTAGCTTGCAGCCTTTCAAAATAATCTTTAGGTTTATTTATTCCAGCTTCATGGACACATAACATAGCTTTCATTTCAGTGTAAGTTAAAATGGCTTTCAATAAGATTGTCATATTGGTTATCAGACATATATCAAGGAAGACAAATGGAGGGCAATCTCAAATGCTTCATGGATGGTCATATGTCATTAGTGCCTACTTCAGTTGTTTTCCAGGGCCACAAGCGTGGTCTCAGGTGACATACATAAAAATCAAGGCATGCCTTTGTCCAGCAGACATTGAACTAAGAAAAAAATAGAATGGAACTGTTACTGAGTGGAAATAAGACTACAAATTATTATAATATTTGAGGATTTCTTGATCCACTTAAACCTTAATAATTATAATAATTTCAAGAGGTTATACCATCTTTGCCTCTAATTCTTCATTATAAATTCATCTGCAACCTTACTGCTACCTTTGATCTAGACACTTAGGTATTCTAACCACTGATCAATAATAAGCAGAATCTGATCTAGATACACAGATTCTATAACTATCTTATAGAATGGTTAGGTCTTATTGCCACCAAGTTTCTAACTAGAGTGTTCTCAATCTCAGGAGGTCAGAAAAGCAAAATAGTATACACTGAAGGGAATAGAAAATTTTAGTCGGCTCTCAAGAGCTCTGAAAGGTAGTTCTTTAATTGAATAGGAATGATATTGCTGGATTATATTATAAAGTACATGCTCAACTATATACTTTCTACTTTCAGTGTTCTAGGTCTAATGTAGTTTGGACATGTAACAAACACCAAACCCTGCTCATATATTTCCAAAACTAGATACAGGTGTGGCTTGTGTAGAGTTTTCTGTTCTTGTGCACATTACATTACTAGTTTTTTCAGTCTAAAATACAGAACTAAGTATAATGGTTTTCTACAACAACAACAACAAAAAAGACAAGAAATCATATCAAGAATTTTTGGGAGATGAGTGCCTCTCAACAATTTTATAAGGTACTGGGTCTTGAAAAATGAAGAGGCTATAATAAAGAACCACCCGAGAACCATGTGAAGCTAAATGCTACATGATATCACTCTCACTTCAGTGCTGGGCAACATGACCTTGGTTAGGGTATTGACTCTAGATGCTCAGTCCTTAAGACAGCTTAGATTTCTTGCAAAATGGCTCATGCTTCCACTCTGTATTATAACATGTGCCGTAACACTATTAGCTGCAACATGTGTCTCTGAATTAGTGCTTGGATTACATTCCTAGTAATTATGAGCCAAGCCACTGGGAAAGAACACGCATAAAGTTTCAACAATTGGAAACTAAAGATAGTTTACTAAAGTTTTGAAGCACATGCTTAGAATTAGTTCTTAGTGATAAATAACAATACGCCTATTCTCACTCTCTATAAATGCTAAAATTAGCAAATGTTGGGGAGCCACCACATAGTAGTTATTACAATATGGTTCTATTAGCTGCATAATTTTATAATACATGTTGCCATTTGTTCTTCTGAATTCTAAAGTATGAACTCATTTAGCCTTCTGACAAGCCTCAAATATTCTCAGAACTTGTTATGTACCTATGGCTACACAGCATGTGTGAGTCAAGGCTTAAGAATGGCAATATAATTAATTTTAGAATCAGTGTTCTACTTGCCTTTTGCCTTGACCTCTGAGTCTCTGAAAACAGTCTGTTCCTCGGTATCCTCAAATTTAAAATAAATATTAAATATATAATAAAATGGCATCACATAATAATATTTTAAGAACTAGCAATTGATGCGATTATAATAATTACAACTATTAATACAGAGTATATTTCTGATATGAGGCTAAGTATCTTATTTAAGTGATGGTAGTGTATCTTTAAAGGATAGAATTGCATTTTAATTGATAGAAAATACTAAATTAAACATTGTAGAAGTAAAATATGCTGCCAAGAAACATGGGAGGTCTTGAGAAAGTAAGCTGGGGGAATTCAGATAATCTTTAATTCTGGGAAAGTGCCTTTGTGGAAGAGACATTTAAGCCCGACTTTTGAAAGGTGAACTGGGATTAGCAGATGGAAGAACACGAGGTGAAAAGTACTAAGATAAACCACTGCAGGCTTAGCTCAGGCCGGGAGACGCAGAACCAGTTAATGGCTCAGGGTTGATCTGCGTAGCAACTGGAGACATTTAAAGGATTTAGGCAGGAGGGTGACATGGTCACATTTAAATTTTAAGATTCCTCTAAGTGGTAAGTAGAGAACAGATTAGAACTAGACAAGGTTTTGTGTTTAGATATTAATTCAGAGGCCATGTGCTAGCTCTGGGAGACAGTGATGTCTAAATGAACGGGAGGCCCAGGGAAAGGAGATTCTGCTTAAAGCACCAGAGACTGCCTAGGACTAGCTGTTGGAATGGTAGGTAAATCACAGCCATGTCTCTTTCATTTTCTTCTCCTTTTAGTCTTCCTTCCTTTCTTCTTTGCTTCCCCCTTTCTTCCTTGTCTTGCCTTCCTCCATCCTTCTCTCCTCCTTTCTCTCCAGTGTCCCTCTGTTATATCAGCTGTCCAAGCTCACCTCTCTAATGCCCACATTGTGCTCTCGATTATAAAATCAACTTTAAACCTCCACATAGTGTCACTTCCCTTCACACTTCATATCCTTACTTCTTGCCCTTCTAAGAGCTTCTGGAAATATCTTAAGTATATCTCCTGATATACTAAAAGTTTCGAATGGATGTACAGTTTGACCCCAGCATTTTAAAAACATGGCTTTTTTACAAAATGAATGAAAACAAAACAAAAACCCAGAATTTTTCTTGTAGTGTTTCCAAAGTTAAGCTAATTAAATCATTTCAGTTTACTTACTGAATTTGTAATGAGGTTATTTAACGCATATTGTTTTTAGCAGGATCCAATTGTGCATGCAAGATGGGTAAGACATGTTTTGGTCATATTTGGGAGAGATTTAATTACCAGATGGATACCTTCACTCTTCAATTTGTGCAAATGCCTTACTATTGTGTCATGAACCTTATATGATGTGATCTGGAGGTAGCCTGCAAGTACAATAAAGAGAAATAGCATTGGGAATAGAAAATCTATGGTGAAGACTACATAAATGTGTATTTGCATCATGACTGTAGCTGTTAATAGTTGAGTGCTCACTACCTGTCTGATAAGAATGAGATTAGTGGAATTTGGGCAGTATTATAGTATATTTATGTTCTTTGAAACATGCTCCTTAGTGCGGGAGATTTTAATCAGGATACTTTTGATCATAATGATAAAACTTTGCTAGAGACTTTATGAAGTCTTTGTAAAGGGACCTTTCAAAGTTTCCTTCCTCCTTGTATCGCATCTACTTACAATCTACTTACGGAGCAGGCCCTCACCAGGTACACAGCACGTTGCAGGGTCCTTAGTATTTTGGGGGTGGTCAGTATGCAAGGAATAAATTTTCTCCTTTAAATGCCACTTGGTGTATATTTGACTTTTGCACATAGGTATGTAAGGTGTATGTAAGGTGTATGTGCCTGATTACAAACTTGGGTGTAGATGCGGAAACTGAACCCAGGCGCTCTGCAAGAGCAGCGAGTGCTCTCACCATCTGAATCATCTCTGCGCAGTACCATGTATAAATCAGTTCTTTAGAAATAGAAGCCTGGTGGACTACAGAAATTAATCCATGGAAAACAGATTTTTAACTCTTTAGCCCATAACATGTCTATGCTTTTGTCTAAGTGCAGCAGGATGATTTGCTACTTTAAGGATTCAACACAAAAAGGCACATTGTATGTGGCAGCACTTGGGAGTTAAAAATGGTGGACCGATAGTGCCTGACATTATGCAATGAAAGAAAACATAAAATTGATAGCTTCAGTTACAATATAAAATGTATTGGACCCATGAAACACAGATCTTATGGTACTAAAGTATGGTAGTGGAATAGACTACCAAGTAAAGTACTGGATGATCAAGGTAAGGGAATCCTATAGAAAACATCACAAAAAGAAGAGGTTTAAAGTAAGAAGTAGGAGAAAAAGTGGGTTCATTTTATTAGAATCCCCTCCCTGCTATAGGCACAGGAGAACAGAAAAGTGTGGAGGTTATCAGGAAGATAATCTCAGTAACTGGGATTCTTAATTTGCAAACTCCAGGAGTCTTCAGTAACCAGCACAGTCACCAGGCATCTCCTAAGTCCTGGCTTGCTATGGTAAAACACATCTTTTTCAAAATAGTTTAGAAAATTGTCTCAAAAAATTACATTTCATTTTTTGTAGACTGATAGAATCACAGCAGATTTAAATTACTTAGCAGCAGTATCAGAAGCTGAGAGCAATGAAGCTGTGTCTTAAATGGTCTCAGTAAATGTTTTTCAGTCTAAAATACAGAATATTGTGCATGCTTAAATTGGTGACTAAGAGCAAATGCTAATGAAGCTTTTAAGATCCACACTGTCCACCTAGACTTCCCTCACTTCCCCTTTCTTGGTAGGCTATTGGAAAACAATCAACTAACCTGGGCCCATGGGGTCTGAGTGAGACGGCCAACCAGAGAGCATGGAAGGGAAGAACCTAGGTCCTGTGTATGGAGCAGTTGTGCAGCTGGTTCTTCCTGTGGGACCTCTAAAGCAGGAGCAGGAGCTGCTTCTGTCTACACCACCTGCCTTTGATCCTCTAACTGAGCTGCCTTGTCTAGCTTTGGTGGAAAAGATGTACCTAGTCCTGCTGTTACTTATATGCTAGGGCTGCTTGATATCCAAGGGAGATCTATGAGGAAGGGAACGAAGGGGGATGGGGGGAGGGGAGAGGTGGGAACTGGGAAGA
The DNA here is from genome assembly GCF_021556685.1 of Rattus norvegicus. NCBI lineage: Eukaryota > Metazoa > Chordata > Mammalia > Rodentia > Muridae > Rattus > Rattus norvegicus. The sequence continues at coordinate 44,052,038 of NC_141551.1, read as the reverse complement.
GTGGAAGGAGAAATAGCTGCAATTGGGGTATAAAGATTGGGTTATAAAGTGAGTAAATAACCATAGTTAATAAATAAAAAAAGAATGAAGGAGTGGAGGGTGGAGTGGCAGGGGGTGGACTGAGATGCTACACAGGGTACACACTTCAAATGCAAGCAGCAGAATCTTCAGAGTGAGGTGCAGAAAGATGAAAGGAAGGCAGAATGACAGCTGTGTATGAGATTTTCAAACATCCAAACCCAATAGGGTAGGAGGCTTTTGTAGAAAGTTCCTTAAAGAGGTGAAACCTAGAAATTATGTAATTGGATATTTTGAAGGGAGAATACCATATGTTATGGAAAGCAGAGTAGAAGCTAAATTTATTGGAAGTATCTAGAATAATTGCATATGCATGTCTCAGATATATGCAGCATGAGGGCAGACATAAAAATACATATACCACATACTCACATAAATAATACGATAGTAAAAACATGTTGGAAGGCTGGAGACAGAAAATAATGTGGCCTATAGAGGACTAGGAAAGAGGCAAGTCCCCTTCTTTTCTGAACAGCAGACAATGAATAAAGCCTCGGAATAAGAAAGAACTAAGCAACAGTATGCTGATTAAATGTAACATGTTTCCTCAGCACACACACATCAGAGGAATATAATATATAAAATCAAAATTATCTTATATGTGTTTCTTAAAAATGGAGCTTCTTTCAAAGTGAAATTGGATAACTTACGTTGTTTTTAGCTAATTCATGGGTACAAGGTAAAATAATAATGATGATGATGATGATGATGATGATGATGATGATGATGATGATGCTAAAGTTACAAGTATTATTTTCAAATTATTCTTCCTGTTCTGCTGTTTTCTTTATGGTGGGTTGGGATTCAGAGAATGTAGAATGTAACAAAAAGGTAAGCTTTGCAATCACCAGGGCAAGATGAGGACATTTATTCTAAAAAATAAATCATTTAAAAGAAACACACAAAAACAAAAAACCCACAACAACAACAACAACAACAACAACAACAACAACAAAACAGGCCAGCAAACAAACAAAAAACAAAAACAAAAAAGCAGAGCACCAGGGGAGTGGATATTGGAAGTGGTGGTGGGTTTTTTTTCCTGTCTGGTTACCTGAAGCAGGGGAGGGTGATGGGAGAAGGGGGAACCAGGAAAGGGGATAACATTTGAAATGTAAAAACATAAAATATCCAAGGACCTCCACATCAAACCACATACACTCAAACTAATAGAAGAAACAGTGGGGAAAAGTCTCGAACACAAGGGCACTAGGGAAAATTTCCTGAACAAAACACCAATGGCTTATGCTCTAAGATCAAGAATCAACAAATGGGTTCTCATAAAACTACAAAGCTTCTGTAAGGCAAGGACACTGTTGTTAGGACAAAATGACAACCAACGGATTGGGAAAAGATCTTTACCAATTCCACATCTGATAGAGGGCTAATATCCAAAATATACAAAGAACTCAAGAAGTTAGACTGCAGGGAGACAAATAACCCTATTAAAAATGGGATACAGAGATAAACAAAATGTTCTCAGCTAAGAATTATTGAATGGCCAAAAAGAACCTAAAGAAATGTCCAAGATCCTCAGTCTTCAGGGAAAAGCAAATCAAAACAACCCTGAGAGTTCACGTCACACCAGTGAGAATGGCTAAGATCAAAAACTCAGATGACAGCAAATGCTGGCGAGGATGTGGAGAAAGGAACACTTCTCCATTGTTGGTGGGATTACAAACTGGTACAACCATTCTGGAAATCAGTCTGGAGGTTCCTCAGAAAATTGGACATTCCACTACCTGAGGACCCACTATACCTCTTCTGGGCATATACCCAAAAGATGCTCCAACATACACAAAGACACATACTCTACTATGTTCATAGCAGCCTTATCTATAATAACCAGAAGCTGGAAAGAACCCAGATGCCCTTCAACAGAGGAATGGAGTCAAAAAATGTGGTACATCTACACAATGGAGTTCTACTCAGCTATCAAAAACAAAGACTTCATGAAATTCATAGCCAAATGGAATGAACTAGAAAATATCCTGAGTGAGGTAACTCAATCACATAAAAACACACTTGGTATGCACTCATTGATAAGTGGATATTAGCCCAAAACTCGAATTACCCAAGATGCAATCCACAGACCACAGGAAGCTCAAGAAGGATGACCAAAATGTGGATGCTCCAATTCCTTCTTAAAGGGGAAAATATCCATAGGAGGGTATATAAAAGCAAAATTTAGAGCAGCGACTGAAGGAACAGCCATTCAGAGCCTGCTCCGTATGTGGCCCATATGTATACAGCCACCAAAACTGGTGAGATTGATGAAGCTAAAAAAAATGCATTCTGAAAGGGACTGGATATAGATCTCTCCTGAGAGACACATCCAGAGCATGTCCAATACAGAGGTCAATGCTAGCAGCAAACCACTGAACTAAGAACAGGACCCCCTTTGGGGGAATTAGAGGAAGGATTGAAAGAATTGAAGGAGCTTGCAACCCCATAAGAACAACAATGCCAACCAACCAGAACTTCCAGGGACTAAGCCGCTACCCAAAAACTATACATGGACTGACCCAGGGCTCCAACTGCATATGTAGGAGAGAATAGCCTTATTGGGGCACCAGTGGAAGGGGAAGCCCTTGGTCCTGCCAAGGTCAGACCCCCAGTGCAGAGGAATATGGGGTGCAGTAAGGGGAATGAATGGGGCGATTACTCGTATGCGGGACAGGGAGGTAAAGGGGATGGGGGCTTATGGACAGGAAACCAGAAAAGGGAATAACATTTGAAATGTAAGTAAAGAAACGTATCTAATAAAAATTTTAAAAAGTTAAAAATAAAAAATAAATTAAGTGAAAACAAACAAAAAAGAAGGAGGAGGAGGAAGAGGAGAAGGTGGAGAAGGAGAAGGAGAAGGAGAAGGAGAAGGAGAAGGAGAAGGAGAAGGAGAAGGAGAAGGAGAAGGAGAAGGAGAAGGAGAAGGAGAAGGAGAAGGAGAAGGAGAAGGAGAAGGAGAAGGAGAAGGAGAAGGAAAGTTTGGCTGGGTTGGTGTTCCCAGTCTCTCCATTGGAAATCTTGCCTTGTTAGGAGATGGCCAGTTTGGGCCATATCCCTCATTGCTAGGGATCTTAGCTAGGATTACCCTCATGGAATTTTGGGAGTTTCCATTTGATTTAGGTTTCTTTTGGGAGTTTTATTAACGAGATAGATCTCATGCTTATCACTGAGCTGAGAATCGTCATGAAGAGATTTAAAAGCAAAGTAAACCTTTTGCTTTAGCTATCATGCTCAGTTGAAGTCAACCCCTAAGTGGGCATCCAAGTGGAGGAGTCAGGAGCCATTTCCTGCGACTTCCATACTTCCCTTGACTGTACAGTTCCTGCCTCCTGGGTAAGCATAGGCATTTCAGACAGACTTCAGAACCTGCTCAGGCAGAAAGGCCCAATGCAGGACTCTAGCTCACTGGTGATAATGGATTCTTGGTGTTTCCTTCTTTCCTTCCCCTAGTAAAACACACAATAATTCCTGTCGCCCATGTTCCCTGGAGGAATATTGTGAGCATCAATGATGTATCTGTGAAGTATATTGAGCTTTGTGGCGAGAAAAGCTCTTTTATAAATTATGAAGTATTAGAGTGTTGACAGGCTACGAGGTGCTTGCTAGAAATACTCTGTGACTGTCTACCCAGAAGAAAAAGGCAAGCATTAGGCAAAACGTGGATTTATCTTAAAGACTCTTTTGTTTGTAGTTTTAATTTTTTTAAAATGTGTTTTATTTATTTACATTTCAGTCATCTCTCCCTTCCTGCCCCCGCCCCCAGCCAGGCCAGCCCACAGTTCCTCATCTCAGGCATTCCTCCCACTTGCCTCCTAGAGGGTACTCCCCACCCCTCAGGCTTCCTCCTTCCCTGGGGCCTCCAGTCCCTCAAGGATTAAAAGGCTCTTTTCTTTATTTTTATCTTCTCTTTTTTACTTTGTCTTCTTCTTGCTTTCTTGTCATCCCACAGTCTCTGTTAAACCATGGAAAAAATAACATAAATCAACATATGTAAATTTCAAAGTCAAGACAAAAATAGTTTATTTTTGAAATGTGTTAAAGAAAAATTTATGGCAAAATTTCATAAATATCGGTGACCTCTGCAGTTGAATTAGAGAAAGGCTGGAAGAAGCTGAGAAGCGAGAAGACCAGCATTCACAACTAACCCAGACCCCTGAAAGCTCTCAGACACTCATCTACAAATCAGGCAGCATACAGTAAAGGATCTCTACAAAAACTGTGACAACTTTTTATTTACTAACAACAATGTTTAAATGTGAAAATGTAAGGCTATCTTTTACCATTTCTGTACAACAATTTAAAATGTACCAACTTCAAAAGTAAGTAAATTACAACAATGGGGGAGGAGGAAGAGTTGCCATTTTATACAGATATCATAAACCATTATAGGAAAATCTTGAGAAATTAATAAATAAGTTATAAGAATTAAAAGTGAGATTAATAAGGTTTCATGAGTATCAATAAACGGAAAGTTGCAACTATATTAAAGATCCAACATAATTTGAGATTTTTATATATATATATTTTTATTATTAACTTGAGTATTTCTTATTTACATTTCGAATGTTATTCCCTTTCCCGGTTTCCAGGCAAACATCCCCCTAATCCCCCCCTCCTCTTCTGTATGGGTGTTCCCCTACCCCAACAATTATGTTCACTGGGGGTTCAGTCTTACCAGGACCAAGGGCTTCCCCTTCCACTGGTGCTCTTACTAGGATATTCAATGCTACCTATGAGGTCAGAGTCCAGGGTCAGTCCATGCATAGTATTTAGGTAGTGGCTTAGTCCCTGGAAGCTCTAGTTGCTTGGCATTGTTGTTCATTAGGGGTCTCGAGCCCCTTCAAGCTCTTCCAGTTCTTTCTCTGATTCCTTCAGCGGGGGTCCTATTCTCAGTTAAGTGGTTTGCTGCTGGCATTCCCCTCTGTATTTGCTGTATTCTAGCTGTGTCTCTCAGGAGAGATCTACATCCGGCTCCTGTCGGCCTGCACTTCTTTGCTTCATCCATCTTGTCTAATTGGGTGGCTGTATATGTATGGGCCACATGTGGGGCAGGCTCTGAATGGGTGTTCCTTCTGTCTCTGTTTTAATCTTTGCCTCTCTATTTCCTGCCGAGGGTATTCTTGTTCCCCCTTTTAAAGAAGGAGTGAAACATTCACATTTTGATCATCCGTCTTGAGTTTCATGTGTTCTAGGCATCTAGGGTAATTCAAGCATTTGGGCTAGTAGCCACTTATCAATGAGTGCATACCATGTGTGTTTTTCTGTGGTTGGGTTACCTCACTCAGGATGATATTTTCCAGTTCCATCCATTTGTCTATGAATTTCATAAAGGCATTGTTTTTGATAGCTGAGTAATATTCCATTGTGTAGATGTAACACATTTTCTGTATCCATTCCTCTGTTGAAGGGCATCTGGGTTCTTTCCAGCTTCTGGCTATTATAAATAAGGCTGGTATGAACATAGTGGAGCACGTGTCTTTTTTATATGTTGGGGCATCTTTTGGGTATATGCCCAAGAGAGGTATAGCTGGATCCTCGGGTAGTTCAATGTCCAATTTTCTGAGGAACCTCCAGACTGATTTCCAGAATGGTTGTACCAGTCTGCAATCCCACCAACAATGGAGGAGTGTTCCTCTTTCTCCACATCCTCACCAGCATCTGCTGGCATCTGAGTTTTTGATCTTAGCCATTCTGACTGATGTGAGGTGGAATCTCAGGGTTGTTTTGATTTGCATTTAGCTGATGACTAAGGTTGTTGAACATTTCTTTAGGTGTTTCTCAGCCATTCAGCATTCCTCAGCTGTGAATTCTTTGTTTAGTTCTGTACCCCATTTTTTAATAGGGTTATTTGTCTCCCTGCGGTCTAACTTCTTGAGTTCTTTGTATATTTTGGATATAAGGCCTCTATCTGTTATAGGATTGGTAAAGATCTTTTCCCAATCTGTTGGTTGCCATTTTGTCCTAATCACAGTGTCCTTTGCCTTACAGAAGCTTTGCAGTTTTATGAGATCCCATTTGTCGATTCTTGATCTTAGAGCATAAATCATTGGTGTTTTGTTCAGGAAATTTTTTCCAGTGCCCATGTGTTTGAGATGCTGCCCTAGTTTTTCTTCTATTAGTTTGAGTGTATCTGGTTTGATGTGGAGGTCCCTGATCCACTTGGACTTAAGCTTTGTACAGGGTGATAAGCATGGATCGATTTGCATTCTTCTACATGTTGACATCCAGTTGAACCAGCACCATTTGCTGAAAATGCCATCTTTTTTCCATTGAATGGTTTTGGCTCCTTTGTCAAAAATCAAGTGACCATAGGTGTGTGGGTTCATTTCTGGGTCTTCAATTCTGTTCTATTGGTCTATCTGTCTGTTTCTGTACCAATACCATGCAGTTTTTATCACTATTGCTCTGTAATACTGCTTGAGTTCAGGGATAGTGATTCCCCCTGAAGTCCCTTTATTGTTGAGGATAGTTTTAGCTATCCTGGGTTTTTTTTATTCCAGATGAATTTGCAAATTGTTCTGTCTAACTCTTTGAAGAATTGGATTGGTATTTTGATGGGGATTGCATTGAATCTGTAGATCGCTTTTGGCAAAATGGCCATTTTTACTATATTAATCCTGCCAATCCATGAGCATGGGAGAGCTTTCCATCTTCTGAGGTCTTCTTCAATTTCTTTCTTCAGAGGCTTGAAGTTCTTATTGTACAAATCTTTTACTTGCTTGGTTAAAGTCACACCGAGGTACTTTATATTGTTTGGGTCTATTATGAAGGGTGTCGTTTCCCTAATTTCTTTCTCGGCTTGTTTCTCTTTTGTGTAGAGGAAGGCTACTGATTTATTTGAGTTAATTTTATACGCAGCCACATTGCTGAAGTTGTTTATCAGCTTTAGTAGTTCTCTGGTGGAACTTTTGGGATCACTTAAATATACTGTCATATCATCTGCAAGTAGTGATATTTTGACTTTTTCTTTACCAATCTGAATCCCCTTGATTTCCTTTTGTTGTCTGATTGCTCTGGCTAGAACTTCAAGAACTATATTGAATAAGTAGGGAGAGAGTGGGCAGCCTTGTCTAGTCCCTGATTTTTGTGGGATTCCTTCAAGTTTCTCTCCATTTAGTTTAATGTTAGCAATTGGTTTGCTGTATATGGCTTTTACTATGTTTAGGTATGGGCCTTGAATTCCTATTCTTTCCAGGACTTTTATCAAGAAGGGGTATTGAATTTTGTCAAATGCTTTCTCAGCATCTAATGAAATGATCAAGTGGTTTTGTTCTTTCAGTTTGTTTATATAATGGATCACGTTGATGGTTTTTCGTTTATTAAACCATCCCTGCATGCCTGGGATGAAGCCTACTCGATCATGGTGGATGATTGTTTTGATGTGGTCTTGGATTCGGTTTGCCAGAATTTTATTGAGTATTTTTGCGTCGATATTCATAAGGGAAATTGGTCTGAAGTTCTCTTTCTTTGTTGGGTCTTTGTGTGGTTTAGGTATAAGAGTAATTGTGGCTTCATAGAAGGAATTCGGTAGTGCCCCAATCTGTTTCAATTTTGTGGAATAGTTTGGATAGTATTGGTATAAGGTCTTCTATGGAGGTCTGATAGAATTCTGCACTAAACCTGTCTGGACCTGGGCTCTTTTTGGTTGGGAGACCTTTAATGACTGCCTCTATTTCCTTAGGAGTTATGGGGTTGTTTAACTGGTTTATCTGTTCCTGATTTAACTTTCGTACCTGTTATCTGTCTAGGAAATTGCCATTTCCTGCAGATTTTCAAGTTTTGTTGAATATAGGCTTTTATAGTAAGATCTGATGATTTTTTGAATTTCCTCTGAATCTGTACTTACGTCTCCCTTTTCATTTCTGATTTTGTTAAGTTGGAAACTCTCTCTGTGTCCTCTCGTTAGACTGGCTAAGGGTTTATCTATCTTGTTGATTTTCTCAAAGAACCAACATTTGGTTCTGTTGATTCTTTCTATGGTCCTTTTTGTTTCTACGTCGCTGATTTCAGCTCTGAGTTTGATTATTTCCCGTCTTCTACTACTCCTGGGTATATTTGCTTCTTTTTGTTCTAGAGCTTTTACGTGTGCTGTCAAGCTGCTGACATATGCTCTCTCCTGTTTCTTTCTGCAGTGACTCAGAGCTATGAGTTTTCCTCTTAGCACAGCTTTCATTGTGTCCCATAAGTTTGGGTATGTTGTACCTTCATTTTCATTAAATTCTAAGAAGTCTTTAATTTCTTCCTTTATTTCTTCCTTGACCAGATTATCGTTGAGTAGAGCATTGTTCAACTTCCACGTATATGTGTGTGTTCTTCCCTTATTGTTATTGAAGACCAGCTTTAGGCCGTGGTGGTCTGATAGCACGCATGGGATTATTTCTATCTTTCTGTAATTGTTAAGGCCTGTTTTTTGACCAATTATATGGTTAATTTTGGAGAAAGTACCATGAGGACCTGAGAAGAATGTATATCCTTTTGCTTTAGGATAGAATGTTCTATAAATATCTGTTAAGTCCATTTGGTTCATGATTTCTCTTAGTCTGTCTACGTCTCTGTTTAATTTCTGTTTCCATGATCTGTCCATTGATGAGAGTGGGGTGTTGAAATCTCTTACTATTAATGTGTGAGGTGCAATGTTTGTTTTGAGCTTTAGTAAGGCTTCTTTTACATATGTAGGTGCCCTTGTATTTGGGGCATAGATATTTAGGATTGAGAGTTCATCTTGTTGGATTTTTCATTTGCTGAATATGAAGTGTCCTTCCTTATCTTTTTTGATGACTTTTAGTTGAAAATTGATTTTATTTGATATTAGAATGGCTACTCCAGCTTGCTTTTTCCGACCATTTGCTTGGAAAGTTGTTTTCCAGCCTTTCACTCTGAGGTAGTGTCTGTCTTTGTCTCTGAGGTGTGTTTCCTGTAGGCAGCAGAATGCAGGGTCCTCGTTGCGTATCCAGGTTGTTAATCTATGTCTTTTTATTGGGGAGTTTAGACCATTGATGTTGAGAGATATTTCGGAATAGTGATTATTACTTCCTGTTATATTCATATTTGGATGTGAGGTTATGTTTGTGTGCTTTTCTTCTCTTAGTTTTGTTGCCAAGATGATTAGTTTCTTGCTTTTTCTAGGGTGTAGCTTGCGTCCTTATATTGGGCTTTACCAATTATTTTTCTTTGTAGTGCTGGATTTGTAGAAAGATTTTGTGTAAATTTGGTTTTGTCTTGAAATATCTTGGTTTCTCCATCTATGTTATTTGAGAGTTTTGCAGGATACAGTAACCTAGGCTGGCATTTGTGTTCTCTTAGGGTCTGTATGACATGTGTCCAGGATCTTCTGGCTTTCATAGTCTCTGGCAGAAAGTCTGGTGTGATTCTGATAGGTCTGCCTTTATATGTTACTTGACCTTTTTCCCTCACTGCTTTTAATATTCTTTCTTTATTTTGTGCATTTGGTGTTTTGAATATTATATGTCAGGAGGTGTTTCTTTTCTGGACCAATCTATTTGGAGTTCTGTAGGCTTCTTGTATGCCTATGGGTATCTCTTTCTTTAGGTTAGGGAAGTTTTCTTCTATGATTTTGTTGAAGATATTTACTGGTCCTTTGAGCTGGGAGTCTTCACTGTCTTCTATACCTATTATCCTTATTTTTAATCTTCTCATTGAGTCCTGCATTTCCTGTATGTTTTGGACCAGTAGCTTATTCTGCTTTACATTATCTTTGACTGCTGAGTCGATGATTTCTATGGAATCTTCCGCTCCTGAGATTCCCTCTTCTATCTCTTGTATTCTGTCGGTGATGCTTTTATCTATGGCTTCTTGTCTCTTCCTTTGGTTTTCTATATCCAGGGTTGTTTCTATGTGTTCTTTCTTGATTGCTTCTATTTCCGTTTTTAATTCCTTCATTTGTTTGATTGTGTTTTCCTGGAATTCTCTCAGGTATTTTTGTGATTTCTCTCTATAGGCTTCTATTTGTTTATTTATGTTTTCCTGGAATTCTTTCAGGGATTTTTGTGATTCCTCTCTGTAGGCTTCTACCTGTTTATTTATGTTTTCCTGTGTTTCTCTAAGGGAGTTCTTCATGTCTTTCTTGAAGTCCTCCAGCATCATGATCAAATATGATTTTGAAACTAGATCTTGCTTTTCTGGTGTGTTTGGATATTCCGTGTTTGCTTTGGTGGGAGAATTGGGCTCCGATGATGCCATGTAGTCTTGGTTTCTGTTGCTTGGGTTCCTGTGCTTGCTTCTCGCCATCAGATTATCTCTAGTGTTACTTTTTTTCTGCTATTTCTGACAGTGGCTAGACTGTCCTATAAGCCTGTGTGTCAGGAGTGCTGTAGACCTGTTTTCCTGTTTTCTTTCAGCCTGTTATGGGGACAGAGTGTTCTGCTTTCGGGCGTGTAGTTTTTCCTCTCTACAGGTCTTCAGCTGTTCCTGTGGGCCTGTGTCTTGAGTTCACCAGGCAGGTCACTTGCAGCAGAAATGTTGGTCTTACCTGCGGTCCCGAGGCTCAAGTTTGCTCGTGGGGTGTTGCTTATGAGCTCTCCTCGGCGGCAGCAACCAGGAAGATCTTTGCTGCCCTTTCCGGGAGCTTCTGTGCACCAGGGTTCCAGATGGCATTTGGTGTTTTCCTCTGGAGTCAGAGATGTGGGCCGAGTGTAGACTCTTCTGGTTTCCCAGGCGTGTCTACCTCTCTGAAGGTTTAGCTCTCCCTCCCATAGGATTTGGGTGCAGAGAACTGTTTATCTGGTCAGTCCCTTCTCATAATTTGAGATTTTTAAGTAACATTTACAATGATATTTAAATAGGAAATGCCATTAATTTATCAAAAATATGCTAGCTCTGCCTTTTAAAAAATCCTTCAAATCTTAATTTTACCGTGCTTATTGATTTGAAAAATTAATAATACTATAACATTTTCTCTTAAAATGATCTACATACTTAATCCAAAATCTCTTGAATACTGGATTTTTAAACTAGATACCTGATAAGGAGGTTATAAAATTTATATTGTATGAGAATGAAAAATTCCATAACAATTTTGAAAAAGAGAAGTTGATGAAAACCGTTGGCTTCAGATGTGTGTGCTATTACAAAGCTACAGCCATTTAAGCATCTTAGTATTTACATAAAATCAATTTTCAGATGACTGGAAAGAACCAGAGTATAGAAATTGAGCAGGCGTGCTTTTCCATAAGGATACATCAAAGACATTCAAAGTAAGAAAGATAGGCCCTGCTAGGAGTGACACTAGAAGAGCCAAATATTTGTATGCATAAAGTTAACTTTGATTCTTACTTGACATCTTATATTAGGAGTAATTTGAAATGGAATACACAAGAAGAGAGGAATTCAAAAGCTTCCACAAAAGAAGAAATAGTAAGAAAGACGAAAAGGGAGAAGGAGGTGGGGGGAGATGATAACAAAAGGAAGAAAATCATAGCAACCTAGGACAAGAAAAGTTTTCTCAAATTACAGAAACAGTAATAGGGCCAGAGAGACAGACCAGCAGTTAAGAGACGTTGCTGTTATGTCTGAAGATCTGAGTTTAGTTCCCAGAACCTACACCAAAGACCCTCTGGCCTTTATGGATACCCTACATACATGGCAGTCATACCTATACATGTTACGAATTAAAAGTAAAAAATTATATTAAAATTAATAATAAAAACTAAAACTTGAGCATGTTTCCCAACAGGTCAGCTGTCTAAACACTGAGTTAACATGATCAGTTGTGTTTATTTTTTCAGTTTAGCTTGAATAATTACACTGTCTCTGCCAAAATTGCCTATTAGTTGATAATTTTTTAAAAATTTTATTAGATATATTTCTTTACTTACATTTCAAATGTTATTCCCCTTCCTGGTTTCCTGTCCATAAGCCCCCATTCCTTCCCCTCCCCTTCCCTCATACAAGTATTCCCCCTATACATCCCCCTTATTGCCCCCCACCATATTCCCCTGCACTGGGGAGTCTGACCTTGGCAGGACCAAGAGCTTCCCCTTCCACTGGTGCCCCAATAAGGCTATTCTCTGTTTCATATGCAGTTGGAGCCCTGGGTCAGTCCATGTATAGTCTTTCGGTAGTGGTTTAGTCCCTGGAAGCTCTGGTTGGTTGGCATTGTTTTTCTGGGGTTGCAAGCTCCTTCAATTCTTTCAATCCTTCCTCTAATTCACCCCAAGGGGGTCCTGTTCTTAGTTCAGTGGTTTGCTGCTAGCATTGACCTCTGTATTGGACATGCTCTGAATGTGTCTCTCAGGAGAGATCTTTATCTGGTCCCTTTCAGCATGCATTTTCTAGCTTCATCAATCTTATCTAGTTTTTGTGGCTGTATATATATGGGCCACATGTGGGGCAGGCTCTGAATTCCTTGAGTTGCTGCTCTAAATTTGCTTCCATATCCCCTCCTATGGATATTTTCCCCCTTTTAAAAAGGAGTGGGAGCATCCGCATTTTGGTCAACTTCCTTCTTGAGCTTCTTGTGGTCTGTGGATTGCATCTTGGGTAATTCAAGCTTTTGGGCTAATATCCACTTATCAATGAGTGCATACCAAGTGTGATTTTCTATGATTGAGTTACCTCACTCAGGATATTTTCTAGTTCATTCCATTTGGCTATGAATTTTATGAAGTCTTTGTTTTTGATAGCTGAGTAGAACTCCATTGTGTAGATGTACTACATTTTTTGACTCCATTCCTCTGTTGAAGCGCATCTGGGTTCTTTCCAGTTTCTGGTTATTATAAATAAGGCTGCTATGAACATAGTGGAGCATGTGTCCTTGTTATATGTTGGATAGTTGATGATTTTTATGTTTCTTTTTCTTTCTGCTTCTCCAATCTGGAAGTCCCGCAGGGACAAGGATGGTGGCTAATATATATCTGTGTCATTGAGCTTGACACAGTTCTGGTACCACAGAGCTCTGCACATGAGTGAGGAGAAGCAGAATATAAGCCCAGTGGCCTGAGAGAAAATGGATGCAGAGATGGAAAGCAGGCACTTTCTTTCTTTCAAGTGGATGGATGCTGGCCACCTATAGCACACTGCTCGAACCTACTGGATAAAAGGCCAACAAATACTGGGAGGAACCCTGAATGGGCAACTGTAGATGTTGTCATCTGTCACACACTTGGTGAGTTCTGTTAGAGTTCCTGTTATCCTGAATTCATAAGGCTTACTGTTCTGTAGAAAGAAGACAGTAGTCATTGGTGCATGCTTATGGTTTTAGCTACAGGAGAAGCTCAGGAATGATCATAAATCAAGGCCAACCTGGTTACGGCATGAGTTTAAGACCACTTTGGCTATCTTGATAAGATTCTGCGTCAAAATAATAATAGAATAAGTAAATTAATAAAAAAGGAAAAGCATCATAAAATGGTGATTTTATCTGGATATTGAACATGAAGCAGATGCTCTTATTAGGACTGAAGGTGCCTTTGAGATGAAGTATGGACTGTATTGTGTTATTAGAGTTTCTAGGAGTGGCTGCTGATGTGCAGAGTCTGTTGTGAGCTGTGGCTTAAGTCATTACAAAGTTCATGTGGTAGTCTTCTCCCTGTGCCAGGCCTTGATATTTCAGAGTTGTATCATTTAGGTATTCCATGAAGTGTCGTATGATTCTATCATACTGTAAATTCTCCCAGATTTTTGCCAATATAAGGAACATTAAATCTTGAAAACATGATTAAGTGAAGAAAACATCTATTTTGGATATTACCAAAATTAAAGTCATTTCTAAAAGATACCATTTGGAAAGTGAAAAGGCTCAACATAGTCTAGCAGAAAATATTGGCAAGAGCATATCTAACAAAGAAGCTGTATATAGAAGATATACATAACTGCTGTAACTTGTTAATAATAATACAAAGTCAAAAATTCAAAAGCGGTTTGACATTTATAAAACATAAATATACATAAAATATTCAATATCATTCATCTTTAAGGAAAATGCCAGCAAATCACAATAAGCTATAACTGTGTGTATTTTTAAAAGCCACCATGGTGTAAGAACTTTGAATATTCACTGCCATTGGTAAAATTAGATAAGCAGCCTAAGCATTTATTTTTAAGAACATGAAGTGATCAGAGCTCTCCAAAAATCTGTTAGTAGGATTGTAAAACATCACAACGTCAGAAATCAGCTTACTGGTGTCTTGAAAATGCATCCAGGGAAGATAAATGCATACACTCTACACAAATATATAGGCCAGTAATAATTATGTTATCACAGAAGTCTAAAAATATAAACAACTTCCAAAGTCACCAACATTAAAAAAAAAGTAATACAACTTCAGGACAAGACAGATTCGTTGCTCAGTAGAACAAGGCTTTCAAAGATTTAACCCTGATCTTCCTCACACTACTGCTTACAATAGGGAAAGAACGCTACCAGACTCTTTTTGTAAAGCCATTGTTATACTAGTAATGACACAGAACAAAAATAAAACTAACCTAAGTGTCTTAGAAAGGGTTTCTATGGTTGTGAAGAGAGATCAGGACCAAGGCAACTCTTATAAGGGAAAACATTTAACTAGTGATGGCTTACACTTTGAGAGATTTAGCCCATTATCATCAAAATGGGAAGCATCTAGGCAGGTATGGTATTGGTGAAGGAGCTGAAAAGTTCTCCATTTTGATCTGCAGGCAGCAGAACGGGACTAAGTGTTTTGTTTTGTTTTGTTTTTTTTGTTTTTGTTTTTGTTTTTCACAACGTCCACTAGGTTTTTAATAAAAATTATAAGAAACAAGGAATAAAAGGAATGTAGCTCAATATAGTAGTTATTTACAGATGACTTCATATCCAACATGACACTTAATAGAGAAAAACTCAAAAGATTTTCTCTGAGATAAGGAATGAGGCAAAGGCACTCTATAGGTGGTATATTTTTGTACCTTGGCTAATTGTGGATTTCTGTGTCAAACACACTCTATTGCAAATAGAAGCTTCTCTGATGAAGATGTATTGATCTATGGGTATGATAATGAACTCATTAGTAGTCCATTTAATACTGAGACTATTAAGCAAAATAGTAGTAGTAAGTTCTCCCCTAGGGCCTATTACTTGTAACTCATCTAGGCATTTACTCCAACAATGTTATCAGGTATAGTTTCATCTGGTAGAGCTCAAGTGAAATCTAATCAGAAAATAGTTGGTTCTTTTTACAATGCTTATGGCATTATTATGTCTATGGACACAGCTTACCAGACTGGTCATTGTCATTTACACCAAAGTTGGGCAAGATTGATATATACTTTTCTTACTTGATAGCATATTTAGGACCTTTAATGATATGATATCTGACAAGAAGAATCAAATCTTTCAAGAGAGTATAAAATTGATTTCTCTATATGTATGACTCAGGTATGTGGTGTCTTTAGCAATGGAGCCTTACCAACAACTTCTGGAGGGTATCCAGGAGCAATGACAAAAGCTTGTAGTGTTTGAGGTTCTCTGGGACCTAACTGGCTATTAATTCCCAAAGAATTTAGTTGCTGGGACTTTTATTTATTAGTTTCTAGTATCTAATAGAGAAAATTGTTGCCCTAAGGTGGAATAACTTAATTTCAGTGTGTAGTGTATGTGTGGGTTTTCTCATGCTTACTTTTATTATATTGTTCTACGTTTAAAGAAAGTATAGGAAGATGTCTTGTGTTTGTATTCTGCAATAGACATGAGTGAGTATAGTCAATCCTATGAAACTTTTTTTTAAGCATGGAAAGTTGGATACTCCTATCTATTCAGTGATTAACTTTAAGTCACCAACAATGCATTGGTGTGGCATTAAGGGAAGAAATAAAACACTCCCCTTGGAGTGATTTTTTTCAAAGAGAAAATCAAGATTGAATTTTCTACTTCCTCTTCCTGTCTTCTCCATCTTCCATTTGTCTGTTCTGTGCATCTAAATCTGTGCCTGCCTGAAAACTGTCCTATGTGTGCCCAAGTGTATCTATCTGTTGTGTAACTGTGTGTCACTGTGTTCTGCTCCATATGTATCTGTCTTTCCCTCTGAGACTGTGTCTTTAATAAAGGGTTTCACTCTGTATTGATGGGATGGTGCAGAAAGCATCACATGGAGAAGAAATGGGATGCTTTACAGAAATCTTTAGTGCAGTTTTACAAGGAATAAGTCACTGACTCCACTTGATCCCAACTGACCCAGGAAACAAGCAGTACTGTAAACATCATTATTATCAACCCGTATTTATAAGTTGATATTTATTTTTAGAAGGTTGTTTTAAGCTTGTTATTTGCTGTTTTCAGCAAAAGATGTAGTATTTTGGGTCAGGGGCATGGATGACTACATAAGATTACAGCAGTGCATTAGCTTAGGTTCTAAAAGTTGATTACATGGGGAATTTAAGGAAAGTAAGGTTGTGCCTTACATTGTTCTTTTAAGGGGGCATTAAAAAGATAGGCTCAGTCCACAGTAGGATATCAGTCTTATGTCTTAAGTATCCATAGCATGTATTTTTAACTAGGCTATGAGATCGAACAAAAGTCCCAATCTTTTAGAACATATGATATTTTCATAATATTGTATCACCATGACTGCACTCTTAACTGAAAACAAGAATCCGATTATTTAGCTATATAATTTTATACAGGTGGTATGTTTTGCCATACTCGGACAAAAGCAGAGAGAAAGTTTATTTGACTCAAATTTCCAACTTAAGATCCATAATTGCAAGGAAGTCAAAGACAGAAACTGGAAACAAGTGGTTGTATCACATCCATAGACTGCTTTCTCCATTTTCTAAAGTTCATCAACTATCGGGTCTGACTAGGGAATGGTCCAAATATGAGTAGATAATTAAGGTGGACCATTCTATGTATGTTAAGACAATCAAGACAATGCTTCACAGATGTGCCATGGGCCAACCTACTGTGAATAATTTCCCACTAAGGGTCTTTTCCCAAGTGATTTTAGAGCATGCGAAATTGACAATTAAAGGCAACCATGATAAAGATTAATTTGAAATTTAGACCAAATCTACATTAAAATATATACTATGGTCTTTCCAATAGACCATATAAATTTATTACTATTTAATTGAAATAAAAACAAAACGGTCATGAATTGCTAATATATTTTTATTCAATATAAATTCAGCATGTTAAATTAATTTTATGTAATCTTTTCTAGTGTTTTCTTTCAAAGGGAAATAAACGTTACTTCAAACTTTAGCAGCATGACTTTGCTGTACTTTTCTGGTTGTCAGAAATTATTGTTTATTTCTTTACATGCCTGAGTAGATTCAGAATTGTATTATTCTTCAACTGAAATGCTCAAGGATCTGGGTGAGGAAATAACATCCTTTGTGTTGAAGTAGCCATTACTCTGCACACAAAATCACTGAGCAAACAAAGGAAATATTATCTAGCAAACCTTCATAAATAGAAGATCTTAGGAAAGGAGAACAAAATTAAACAGTATAATGTTAAAATTTTAATTGTTTTACTATTAGCCTGAAATGAAAAATGTATCATGATTTTACCAGTACAGTATAGACTTGTAGGAAAACGATTGCATTTGGCTTATATCACATAATTTCTACACTTATTGTGTTTGAAATCTTTTTCTCCTAGTTGTTTAGGTATCCATGAGTTATTGATCATTGTAACAAATGCAGAAAAAGAAATATCCTATAGGGGGCCAAGATTAATATAATAAAATACTATTGATTATCTGAAGAATAAGCTAATATTATCCCTATAGTAAGGATCAATAGCTTTAATTAGTCCTAATATTTATCCATCTTCAGAAAATATCTGCCTTACTTTCTGTATTTTTAAACATTAAGCAACATATTTTGTTTATGGAGTTTTAAAAATTATTGTATTGAGGTCCTTGATCCACTTGGACTTGAGCTTTGTACAAGGTGATAAATATGGATCTATTTTCATTCTCCTACATACAGATCACCAGTTAGGCCAGTACCATTTATTGAAGATGGATTCTCTTTTCCGCTGTATGTTTTTGGCTTCTTTGTCAAAGATCAAGTGTCCATAGGTATGAGGCTTTCTTTTTGGACAGCCACGCTAGACTCCTGTCTGCAAGCACAACATGGCATCATTAATAGTGTCAGGGTTTGGTGAATGTCCATGGGATAGATCCCAAGTTGAGCTGGTCACTGGATGGCCTTTCCTTCAGTCTCTGCTCCATTTTTGTTACTGCATTTCTTTAGACAGGAAAAATTTGGGGTCAAAAATTTTAATCCTAGGTTGATGACACCATCCCTCTGACTGGGTCTCTATCTATCTGCTGGAGGTTGTCTTTTCAGGTTCCATCTCAACTAAGGCCATCTCCATTGAATCCTGGGAGCCTCTCATATCCCATGTCTCTGGAACTTTCTAGAGGTTTACCCCCCAACTCCCACACCTGCATAATTCTATCCATTCTTCTGATACAAGTCAAAATGGCCTTTAAATTACACCTTGCGACAGTCAGAATGGCTAAAATTAAAAACTCAAGTGACGGCAGATGCTGGGGAGAATGTGGAGAAAGAGGAACACTCCTCTATTACTGGTAGGATTGCAAACTGGTATCAACTCTGGAAATCAATCTGGTAGTTCCTCAGAAAATTGGAAATAGTTCTACCTGAAGACCTAGCTATGCTGTTCCTGGGAATATAACCAAAAGATGCTCCAACATATAACAAGGACACATATTCCACTATGTTCATAGCAGCCTTATTTGTAATAGCCAGAAGCTGGGAAGAACCTAGATGTCTTTCAATAGAGGAATGGATACAGAAAATGTGGTACAGTTATAGAATGAAGTACTACTCAGCTATTTAAAACAATGTCTATGAAATTCTTAGGCAAATGGATGGATCTAGAAAATATACCCAGTGACGCTTTCAATCCCACTTAGAATGGGGGAAATTAATCATGGGAGGCAGAGGGAGGGGCTGACCTGTTTGGGATAGTCGGGCAGGAGGAAAAAAGGCAGGCAGGATCAGATATGTGTGGGGAGGGGGACAGGAAAGAGACCTAGAGGCCTAAGAAAGGAATTGTTTAGCGACATTGCTGTTTAGGTTCAGAACATAAAAAGACTAAACATAGTATGAAACGATCAATGATGGTTTAAAGTCTTAGTTATGTTCTTCCATCCGCTACAAATATTGGTTATGATTGTGAGTAGATGTATTATTTAACTAGAGATAACTTTAATAATCTGTGAATCTTAATAAATATAAGTATGTTTATATATACATACACATTGAAAATCCACATATACATACCACATATAAACACATATGTACATACATATATACTGACATCATACTATAATTATGATATAATAAAGACAATTCTATTTGTTTACAAAATGTAAAGATTTTGGATTTATATTGACTGTAACCTTCTGGCATGTTACCATTAGCATATGTTTTTTAGCTTGGATAAAAAACAATTGTAGGTATACCTTCCATCAAGCCATTATACTGATAAAGAATATGAACAAAGAATGAATGGATTTTCTGTCTCAATATATTTTTGTGAGCATAAAAATCTTGCACATTAAGTTCATGTAATGTCCATTAAATAGTACACAGCAGGATTGTGATCATGGGGATAAGTATAATATCCAGTACTTCCTGGAGAGTGAGAAATGGTGAACAGGTTGATCATGGCAAGCAGGAGCTTGTTAACGTTTTCTCCGTGTAAAGTGGTTTCTCTTAGTCACTATGGAGCAAAGGGTATGAGAGGTGCATGTGTTCCTTTGCCTGTATCTGAGATAGGCAGTGTTGAAGTCAGACTTTTCTTCTAACTATTTTCAGAAAAAATAGTTTTCATAGTATTAACATAAAGACAATGGATTTTGTTTACTACTGATAATGAGGCAACGTTAACAGCTTTAGGGAGCACTTTCTTCAGCAAGCAGAACAGCTCCGTAGCACACGGCCACGCTCATTTCTGGCACATGTGCACAACCAGTCCTGCTCCTGTACCTTAGCTCTCTGGGGATCCATTCTAAGTCAATCATTGTCCTAATGGAAAACTTATGGAAAGCACATTTAAAGAATAGTTCTAAAATCTTAAGAAAGGTACTGTAAACAATGTGTGCTTGTTTTCCAAAGTGTATTTTAGTGAGGACGTTTGTTTGCAGATTAGGAAGGCACTTTTCTATAGAAGATTTTTTGTAAGAAACAGACATGCTGTGGGGTTATAATATAAATTATTTGGCATACCTACTAGTATGTATGAAAAGTCTCCTTACTTATAAAATTCTAGATAGACAATGACTTTCCTAAGACTATTTGACATTTTCAGGATAATTTGAAGCTTATATTGTTTGTTGTAAGGTCTCTTGAAAACATAGGTAACATTAGTTAAAAAAAGAATTGATTCTGTAAAGGTTTTTGAAATTACATAAAATTTATAAATAGTTCACAGATCATTTGTATCATTGTATCTACAAAGCATCATCAAATGATGCTATGAGGGCCTGGGAGGAAATGGCTATGAAGGGGATAACACATTTCTTGTGTTTACTTTAATGAGAATACAAGTTATATTTCATGTAGGATTTAAAGTATATTTTCCACTTTTCAGAGTTATTAGCTGTCTTTTAAAGTGAAACAGTACTGGTATGAGACATTCAATAGGAAAAATCAAATTAAGATAGAAGCTTACATGCTTTATAACAAAAGAACCTCTATTGTGTTTGTCCGGAAGAGAAGCACTACAGAACATCAGATAGGTGAGAAAGTGTCTCATTTCCATCACTGCTGGAAAATTCATATATAGGATTCCACTTTAAGCCACAGCTGGAGAATGTTATTACTGATGAAATTTGAAAACAAGTTAAGAGTCAAATATAAAAGGGAAATATTCTTACTTTGAAGATTTGAAAACAAACAACAATAGAAATTCTGTCTCATGATTGGAAAAATTATTAATATTATGCTGCCAAAAATAAAAGAGATAAATATGGTTACAGTGTTTCAAGACCTGGCCAAAGAATTGCAAAATGTTTCCCACATACATCACCAGTTACAACAGGCTTTAGGAGGGTAAACCTAAAGGGGAGAGACTGTTAATAGTTCAGTTAGAGTAGGCTTCTTGGGTGCTTTGTAGCTTCATAATTTAATATTTAATCCTTAAGATTTCAAGTTACCTGATTTCATTATGCTTCTGAATATGTCTAGCTTAAAATTTTAGTTGTCATATGTTAATTTATCAAAATGTTTTCATTGTATTTTCTTACATGCCTGTAGGGCACTTTGCTCATTTTCAGACATTCTTGTTTTTCTCTCTTGTTTCTCATCTGTTCTGATGGTCTCCATCCTTTCCTTAAATAGCCTCTTCTACTTCCAAGTCTTTTCTAAAATCTAGACTGTCATGTGAAAGAAAACATGAGATACTTGCCTTCTGATTATGGCTTATTTCACTTAGCATGACCCAAGTTCCACCTATCCTGCAAATAACATAATTGCATCCTTTTTTATGATGAATAATATTTCATTGTGCAAACACACATACACATCATAAGACATCTTAGTGTGGAAATGGATATAAAAGGAATAACCCAGCTGATTCACACCTTGTTGGCACTAGCTTATCCCTTCTGAGTATGAAGCTGCCATGCTCAGTCTCCTAGACATTTCACTGTGGATCTTAAGCACTTAGCTCATTATTCCTTTACATGAATGGAATACAAGTGATGTGCCATTTCTGGTTTATGCAGTTTCTCAGCATCATTGGACGTCCAGCCTGCCTGGTTCTTTCCTTAGGGGATAGACTAGGTTGGTCTCTGTGTGAATGCAAAACTGTTTTATGTTCTTAATCCCTCACCAGAAGTCTAGCTTTTAGGCATACATTTCTTCTTTTATCTTGAATATCCTTCACACTAAAATACAGGCTCTGTTACCCATTTCTAATCCATGAGTCCCAAAGTGACCATTTTAGTGATGAAAATAAGAGACTTTAAGTGGCTTATCTTTTATTTTTCTACCATCTTTCTTTGTTTGTTTGAGATATGGATACTCTCTGAGAGTTCTGGTTGTTATAGTTCTAGACATATTGCACAGACTGACCTTTAGCTAGTTTTCTTGACTCACCCTCCTAAGTTCTGGGGTCACAGGCATGTGCCACTAGACAGAACTTTGAGTGCTTTCTAGAACTATTGCTGATGAGGACAGACATCTCTTTAAAATGATTTTCAATTATTTTTTCAGTCTCTGGACTTGAGAGCCACTAAATTCTCTGTTACTAAATGTTTGTTTTGTTTTGATCATGGTTCTGCTCACCTTGTACCATTCTCAGATGCTCTTTCCTGTTTTCATTTGTTTTCTTGGCTTTGTATAAATGTGTCTCATGGTTTATGTTTCTCCTGTCCAGGTCAAATTCTCCGTTCTAGTTTGCCATGTGAGTCATAACAAATGTCATGGCTATAATTTTAATTTATATTAATTTCCTATTTCACTAGATAAGGTGGCTAGTTTTTGCCAACTTGACACCAACTGGAATCACCTGGGAAGAAGAAACCTCAATTGAGGGATTTCCTCTATCAGATTGGATGGTGGGCATATATGGCGGATTTTTGTTGATTAATGATTGAGGAATCTACCTACTGTAAGGAGTATCATCCTGTGTATATAAGAATAGTAGTGGAGCAAGCTAGTAAGCAGTGTTCTGTGGTTTCTGCTTCAAGTTGCTTCTTCAAGTTCCTGCCTTGATTTCCCTTGCTCACTGGTGATGGCTATTACTTGATGGCTATCAATTTGACTAAATATGGAATGAACTACATCCAGAGATTAAGGGCACACATGTGGGAGATTTTTTTCCCTTGATTCAAAGTAGGTGTATCTACTTTTAGTCCATATCTTTGAGGTAAGAAGTCACACATTTTTTCATCCAAATCTTGAGATGTGAAGACATAACTTTAATCTTGGCCATACCTTCTTTTGCAAGTCTATACAAGGATAAAGGAGAAGGAAGCTTTTGCATTTTACTTGCTTGTCTTTTATTTGCTAACACATTCCTTTATGGCATTGGCGCCTACTTATTTGGAATTCCAGGAGATACTGAAGACCAGCTGAGACATCCAGTCTTGTGGACTGAGCAGTTACTGTATTCTTGAAATTCCCATTCACAGTGAGCCATTGTAGATTAGCTGGACTGAAGCTTGTAAGTCATGTCAATAAATCATATATGTATATATGATTTATTATATATATTTATTATATATAATGTAATACATAATATATAGCATATTGGTATATTAACACATAATAAATAAATGATAGTTCTCCAAAGCTCTATATAATATTGATATATTTATAATATATAATTTATAACATATTATATATATTCATTGTGTAAATTCTGTTACTCTAGAGAATTCTGATTAATAAATTTTTTATACCCTGTGAGCTAAAATAAATGCTTTCCTTCCCCAAAAGTTAGTTTAGTGTTTTGCTCCCTGTGAAAAAGCAAACAAACCAACTAGATGTTAAAATTTTGTTTGTTACATTTTTCTTTTTCCTCTTTATATTCCCATTACTTAACACAATGGTAAAATTTAGGACAACCCCAGTATATATTCTTAAATGAATATTAATACTCAGGTGTTTTATGCATATAGACATAAATATTCAAATAATAAAAAAAGTGGAAGAAGAGTAACTGAATGGTAATCAAGAGTAAACTTTCTAGGGAACTCTCTGGGTGTCTGAAAACTTTATGGAAAAGCTAATAAATTGAGATAACCAGACTGTAGTAAACATTTTTTCAAAAGCCTTCCTCTGTTTACTGGTGAACTAACCATGTGTGTTCCTATCCCCTACTCCCTGTGTTCTCTTGTTGACATCTAGGCCGTCTCATGTAACACTTTAGTAAGTAAGATTACTTTGATACTGATGCTGGACCTGAGCTGAATGTTTCCAGGTTTTTGACCTCTTTTTAAATAATGAAGGAAAAACTCAAACAAATTAAAAAATAAGAAAATGATTCAAAGAAAGTGATAGAACAGATCAAAAATGCTCTGTCAAGACTGACATCAGTCCACATGAGTGAGGGCCACCCAGGGTTATGATTTCGGTTTACGGCTTCCTTTTATGCATACTGAGAGTAGATTTGTTGCTAAGAGGCATAGATAGCATCATGGATCTCTGCTTTGAGAAAGTTCTATATGTAACTCTTTGCTTACCACACATTTTCCCCACAAAGCATCTGATTTTAATTCTATGTATCCTGAATTATGTATTATTCCCATTATGAGGCTGAGTAGGGGATTATCTCTAAAAGTTCATATGGGGGACATGAGTTATCTTACAGGGCATACAATCCAAAGCAGTTCAGACCAAATCAGCTCATCGCTCAAGGTTACAGGATGTGTTCTTCAAAATGTTTGATTAGAAACAGACTGTAACCAATGGGCTGCCGAGAGGAGTGACTTACTTCCCTGCACTGAGTCTGGTCTATCATGCATTCTGAGGAAGGTGAGAGGTTCCGTTCCAGATTTTGAAACCTTTGCTTTATGTGTTGTTAAGAGCATAGTCCATGCGAGTTGAATCCTAGTTTTCTATACCAATGTGCCTAAACTCTATGACAACACTTAAGCAAAGTCAAAAAGCATAAACTCCAGACTGAAATGTCGCTTGGAGTTAGAGTGCTTGCCTAGCATTTGAGAGGACCTGGGTTCAGTTAATAGTATTACAGGACAAACAGAAAAATAAATTTAAAAAAATGGCCAACCTACCCCATCTCCACCTCATATAACAATGAGGCTATGCTTTCATAAATTATTAACTCTGCTCAATTTCTCTCTCTCTCTCTCTCTCTCTCTCTCTCTCTCTCTCTCTCTCTCTCTCTCTCATAGATAATTATTAAGTCCTCAAACTATAGCCAACTTCATTGCTTTCTACACTTTACAAAGGACTATAACCTAAGGAGATGTTACTAAAGCAATCCTCCCTAGTACCGGGGCTGTCCTTAGTTTTGTCTATGACATAACATCTTCCTTGCTGAGATAGGCCATTAAATCTCACCTGATCTGTCTCCTGAGGAAATATTGGAAGATTTTCACTGAGAGCATTTACATTAGAAAGATCATTTGAGCCCGTGTAGGATCAGATGCAGCCGAATCCCCTGTGCTAGTATATGTTGTAAGGCTGATGGGAAATAATTACAGGGCTTGGAGAAGAGAGGAACAGGCAAGTTGGGAAAACAAAACGTTCTTACATTGAAGTGTGCTGCACTTCAGAAAGCATTTATAGAAGATAAATAATAATATAACAGAGTGTCTTCTGAATTTATGAGAAAACTAGGGACAAATTAGTTTTGTCTGTTTTATGTTTTCTATGGCTCAGTATAAATTACTTATTAAGTATACTTATCTCATTCATTCTTTTAATTAACAGACATAGACATGAAATAAATGGGGGAACTCAAGGGAAATATATAGTAAGTTTATATTCTCATATGTAAGGATTCTGGTTTCTCCTGTTGAAAACTATTATCCAAACACAACATCTGCCTAGGCCTGAGAGGTTTTTGAGGAAACATGATTTGTCATATTTTGCATATTGTTTATATCTAAACACTTACGTGTGTTAAGATTTACTCACCCCTATGAGGTTGGAAGCTTAATCATTCTGGGGTGTGGGTGACTGGATTTAGGAGCCTCCTCCTAGGGAAGGCGAGCTCTTTCTTTCAACACTCTACTAGTCTGTAGTTCTTTATATAAGTGGGCATGTCATATAAACAGTTATTGACATTATTTATGGCTTCCTTAGACAGACATATTGTTGAAATTTTATGGGTTTAGCTTCCCTGTTTCATCTAGAAGCATCAGTCTTGCAGCTGACTTCCTGGTTCTTCAGCTTTCACAGTCCTATGTCTTCTTATCTGCAATGTTTCCTGAGCATTAGGTGTAGGGTTTTCATGTAGATTTATCAGTTGAAACTAAGTAGCTGACATTATTGTACTTTTATGAATATCTGACCAGGAAGGTCATTGCTGGTCATAAACCTTACAGCTGCCTAGGATTATTGACTTGTTAATGCTTTTCTTTTTTTGGATACTTGCATAGAACTTTCTGGTACTATGAACTCTAGGCCACAGGGATGAGGCTATGGATTCAGATACAGATTAAATCCTCTGAGTTCTTTGTGTAAAGTGTGTTTTATTTTGAGTACTCGAGTTTACCTTCAAGTTCTAGAAGGCAAACAAGGGCAACAGCAATATCCTACGTAAATGTATGAAAGTGTCTAATATTTCATTCCCCAACAACTTGAAATTGAGTTTCTCAGTCTTTGTACTGGGTTTTTCTAAAATAGTTTGTGCATTTTGGGAATCATTGCCATCCTTATTGGCATAACCTCATATAAAAGTATATATGCATATGCTTTATGTATTAAATATAATTTTAGGTAAAAACAAAACAATGTAACTTCTTAAGGCTTTATCAAACGTTAGTGTTTCTTGTCCCTCTTTCCACATTTTCTTCCGTTTTTTTCTCTCCCTCCTCTCAATGAAAGCCTCTCCCTCACTTTTCTCATTTTACCTTTCCTATCACCTGTATCCTGCTGCTCTCTCTCTAGAGTGTCTGCTGCACCATGATCGTCCCTTCTTACTTTCTTGATTTCTGCAATTACTTCAGGTTAGATACTAACATCTGACCATTTGTAGAAAAGGAACCACAGATAACAGAACATGTGGCATGTGTCTTTCTGAATCTGAGTTACCTCACTTATTCTAGTATTTTCTAACTCCATCCATTTGCCTGAGAATTCATGGTTTCATTTTTATTTACAATCGAAGGGTATTCTATTGTGTGTCCATGCCACATTTTCATTACCCATTAATCTATTGAAGAACCTTTAATTTGCTTCCATTTATTTATTTATTTATTTATTTATTTATTTATTTATTTTAGCTATTGTGAATATAGTGGTAATGGACATTGCTAAGCAAATATCTGCGGTATGTCTGTGTCATTGAACAGGTGCCATGGACTGTTATAACTGGGTCACATAGTAGATTTATTTTTAATTTTTGAGAATTCTCCATGCTGATTTCTAGAATGGCTGGACCAGTTTGCAATCATACCTACAGTGAATGAGAATTTATCTTTCCCCAAATCCTTACCAGCATTGTTCTTCCTTCCTTCCTTCCTTCCTTCCTTCCTCCCTCCCTTCCTTCCTTCCTTCCTTCCTTCCTTCCTTCTTTCTTTCTTTCTTTCTTTCTTTCTTTCTTTCTTTCTTTTTTCTTTCCTTCATTCCATCCTTCCTTTCTTTATAACTTCCTTTCTTCCTTCCATCCTTCCATCTGTCCTTTGTCAAAGGATGTAGGAAGGACACATTTTTTTTTTATTTTAATTTATATCCTATTACTTTGCCAAACTTGTTGATCTTTTCTAGATGTTTTCTGGTATACTGTCTGGCACCTCCTATGTATAATGTATAATAACTACAAACAGATGTCATGACATCCACAAATGTAAAGAATTGGATTTTTATCTTTAATTTTGTTGCAGTGCATTATTGGAGAGTGCTTTGAAATGATATTGATGTTGTACAGGTCTCTCTGGTTCCTGATTATATTGGGATTGTTTCCATTTTTCTGCATCTAGATAATAATCGGAAATGTAAACAACCACAATGTCCTTCAAGTGATTAGTGAAGAATAAAAATGTGGTACAGACACATGTGGAATATTATTCATTCGTTAAGAAAATGTTAATGTTGGCAGTGGGTTTGTCATAGTTAGCCTTCTGCATGTTGAGGTACATTTCTACAAGAGCTGGACATGGTTAGCTTAGAAGCTGCGATGGACTCCAGGATGTCTACCAAATTCACAGGAATCAATTACCTCTGCCTTCTAATGATGGATTAAAAATGTGGGTCACCTACTTGTTTCATAGCAACACTTTTTGTCAACTATTCCCGATCAGATATTTCACAGAAATAAAAATACAGAGTAACGTGATTAAACTAAGCAACACTAACATTCAGTTTAGCTGTCACATTGGTCTCATCTTATATGCCAATAGCCCAATGTACTTTGTACATAAACATCAGACAGTACAGATACAGAACATATCTATCACCATGAAAAACTCTATCAGAAGCAATAGGAGAAGCAATAGACAGCTTCCACTAAGGATAAAAATTTTAATTATTGATAAAATTAATTGTTTTCAAAGCAAAATCTCTTAGAAAAGTTAAAGCACAATTTGATGAGTTTCCCTCAAGCAGTCAGTGGTGGTGTATAAAATCAAATCATAGCTTTCTAAATCGTCCTTCTCTTCAGAGTAATCCTTTTTACATATGTAAATTTTTATTGCTATTCAACCAGGTAAATTGAATAGTGAAATTAAAACCTCCATCAGGTAGCAAAATACAGAATAATAAAGTCAGACTAAAAAACTTAAATTCAAAATTGAAGCCCTTATCTAGAAACTTATGTATACACAGGAATTTAGTGTTTTCTATGAAAAGTGTCAGACCCATCTCTGTTTCTTTTGTATTTTTTCACAACATGGTGTTGTATTTGAAGTCAAA
Organism: Rattus norvegicus; assembly: GCF_021556685.1. Lineage (NCBI taxonomy): Eukaryota > Metazoa > Chordata > Mammalia > Rodentia > Muridae > Rattus > Rattus norvegicus. The sequence continues at coordinate 44,023,451 of NC_141551.1, read as the reverse complement.
GGCAGAAAATCTTCTCATATTTATCACAGGATAGAGTAACAAATTTCTTTTGAAAACTTACAATCTCAATTCAGTCAGTTGATATATGCTCACAGAAAGCACATTACCTGTTGAGTCTTCTGATAGATTCTTGATGGAGGGGATGCTAGCAGGAAGAAGGAGAGCCCTGGGTGGTCAAGATGGGGCTCTGTGTGTACACATGAATTTACTGGATGAGTCATAGTGGGAGAAAACACCCAGAACTACAAATAACTGTCTGGCTGCCCAGTGACAGTGATGTCCCTATGCATTTGAGAGACAGTAAACAGATATGAGAAGAAATCTTCATGTCGTTGAGGAATGTTCTAAGGGCATAGGGGCAAACAACTGTCTCTCTATGCTGACCACTATTTATTGCAGTAGAAACAGTTTTCTCCAATAAACTAAAGCCATCTAGTGACTTTCTGCAAAGTTACCTGTGAAATTTGAGGAAATAGAAATTCGTGAGGGGTGCAGAGGAATGGTACACTCAAGGATGCAAAGGGTAGGCTAAAAGTCTGTCTGGGAGAGCTTAAATTCTGGCATTCTGGCTCTCCCAGATGAGTTTTTCAGCCCTGAACTTCTGGATCTCCATTAATCAGTCTGTAACATTGCCCCAACCCCAATATCTAAAATCTAATTCATGAGATTGACCTAAAAAATCCTAAGAAGGTTGTATTTGAATTATATTTTTACAACTCACACATAATCCACCTTTAAAGGTGATTCCATAAGTAGTGGGATGGAATATAGATAACTGGAGAACTAAAACAAGAGAGAAAAATCTGCAGAATCATAAAAGAGTATGAGAGAGATGGAGAAAGTAAATTGACATGACACTGAATGGATTGTTTGTGCTGAATTCTATCAGTGGAGGTTGACAAAGGCTGTTATAAGAAATGAAGATGAGGCACACTCTCAGATCCTTGGCTGAGGGGCAGATAGGCTGCTAGTTATTTCACAACTTTGCCCACTGGTTTTACTGTTAAAGAGTAGTTGAGAGACACTGCCTGGATCTGAAGGGACCCAGTCAAACAGCTCCAGACACGCCTGGGAAGCTAGAGGAGACTACCCTCTGCCCACACTTCTGATACTAGAGGAAAATGCCTAATGCCATCTGGGCCCCCTGTGCACAGGGTCCCGAGCTAGGGCAGGGCAGGCCCTTCTGGTTGCTGCCCTCACTGAAAGCTGAAACCCAGATCTAAGAAGCAACTCAAGGCCTGAGACGAGGGGTTGGACCAACTTTTCTGCTCCAAGTGACCTGCCTGGTGGATTCAGGACTCACATAGGCAAAATTCCTCTGGGACCTGGCACTTCTGGTTTCTAGCTGGAGCCCGAACCTCCCTGATCCTGGCCCACAGCTCCCTGCTCCCAAACCCCATGGGAGAGAGAGCTCAGCCCACAGACAGGTGGGAATTCCTAAGACTGCAGGGCAGGAGAGACCGCTAGTACTGCCCACCCCTGCCCACATCCCTGGCCCAATAGGAAACCTTATAGGGCGTCTGGGAACAGGAAGATAGGGGCACTCATCACTGCAGTCCAGATACCGCCCGGATATGAAGGGACCTAGTCAAACAGCTCCCTGCATCCAAATCCTGTGGGAGGGAGAGCTAGACCGTCAGAGGGGCAGACATGCCTGGGAAGCCAGAGGAGACGGCTCTCTACCCACACTTCTGACACTAGAGGAAAACCCCAAGCACCATCTGGGCCCCCTGTGCACAGGGTACCAAGCGAAAGCTGGGCAGACCCTTCTAGTTGCTGCCCTCACTGAAAGCTGAAACCTGGAACTGAGAAGCGACTCCAGGCCTGAGACAGGAGGCAAGATAAACTTTTCTGCTCCAAGTGACCTTCCTGGTGGACTCAGTACACACACCCACAGGAACACCTGAAGACCAGTAGACAGGAACAACTACACGCCTGAAAGCAGAACACTCTGTTCCCATAACTGGCTGAAAGAGAACAGGAAAACAGGTCTACAGCACTCCTGACACACAGGCCTGTAGGACAGTCTAACCACTGTCAGAAATAGCAGAACAAGGTAACACCGGAGACAAAGTGATGGCAAGAGGAAGTGCAGGAACCCAAGCAACAGAAACCAAGACTACATGGCATCATCGGAGCCCAATTCTTCCACCAAAGCAAACACTGAATATCCAAACACACCAGAAAAGGAAGATCTAGATTTAAAATCACATTTGATCATGATGATGGAGGACTTGTAGAAAGACATAAAGAACTCCCTTAGAGAAATGCAGGAAAACACAATTAAACAAGCAGAAGCCTATAGAGTGGAAATGCAAAAATTCCTGAAAGAATTACAGGAAAACAAACAGATGAAGGAGTTAAAAATGGAAATAGAAGCAATAAACAAAGCACAAAGGGAGACTACACTGGATATAGAAAACCAAAGGAAGAGACAAGGAGCCGTAGATACAAGCATCACCAACAGAATACAAGAGATAGAAGAGAGAATTTCAGGAGTAAAAGATTCCATAGAAATTATTGACACAACTGTCAAAGATAATGTAAAACGGAAAAAGATACTGGCCCCAAACATATAGGAAATCTAGGACACAATAAGAAGATCAAACCTAAGGATAATAAGTATAGAAGAGAGTGAAGACTCCCAACTCAAAGGACCAGTAAATATCTTCACCAAAATCATAGAAGAAAACTTCCCTAACCTAAAGAAAGAGATGCCCATAAATATACAAGAAGCCTACAGAACTCCAAATAGATTGGACCAGAAAAGAAACTCCTCCCTCACATAATACTCAAAACACCGAATGCACAAAACAAAGAAAGAATATTAAAAGCAGTAAGGGAAAAAAGGTCAAGAAACATATAAAGGCAGACCTATCAGAAACATACCAGACTTCTCAGCAGAGACTATGAAAGCCAGAAGATCCTGGACAGAGGTCATACAGACACTAAGAGAGCACAAATGCCAGCCCAGTTACTGTATCCAGTAATGCTCTCAATTAACATAGATGGAGAAACCAAGATATTCCATGACAAAACCAAATTTACACAATATCTTTCTACAAATCCATCACTACAAAGGATAATAAATGGTAAAGCCCAACACAAGTAGGAAAGCTACACCCTAGACAAAGCAAAAAACTAATCGTTTTGCAACAAAACAAAGAGAAGACAAGCGCAAACATAATCACACATCCAAACACGAATATGACAGGAAGCAACAATCATTATTCCTTAATATCTCTCAACATCAATGGACTCAATTCCCCAATAAAAAGACACAGGTTAACAAACTGGAAACACAACGAGGACCCAGCATTCTGCTGCCTACAGGAAACACACCTCAGAGACAAAGACTGATACTACCTCAGAGTAAAAGGCTGGAAAACAATTTTCCAAATGGTCAGAAAAGGCAAGCTGGAGTAGCCATTCTAATATCTAATAAAATAGATTTTCAACCAAAAGTCATCAAAAAAGATGAGGAAGGACACATATTGATCAAAGGAAAAATCCACCAAGATGAACTCTCAATCCTAAATATCTATGTTCCAAATAAAAGGGGACCTACATCCATAAGAGAAACCTTACTAAAGCACAAAGCACACATTGCACCTCACATAATAGTAGTAAGAAATTTCAACACCCCACTCTCATCAATGGACAGATCATGGAAACAGAAATTAAACACAGACATAGACAGAATAAGATAAGACATGAAACAAATGGACTTAACAGATATTTATAGAACATTCTATCCTAAAACAAAAGGATATACCTTCTTCTCATCACCTCATGGTACTTATCCAAAATTGACCATATAATTGGTAATAAAACAGGCCTCAACAGATACAGAAAGATAGAAATAATCCCATGTGTCCTATCAGACCACCATGGGCTAAAGCTGGTCTTAAATAACAATTAGGAAAGAATGCTCACATATACATGGAAGTTGAATAATGCTCTACTCAATGATGAGCTGGTCAAGGAAGAAATAAAGAAAGAAATTAAAGACTTCTTAGAATTTAATGAAAATGAAGGTACAACATACCCAAACTTATGGGACACAATGAAAGCTGTGCCAAGAGGAAAACTCATAGCTCTGAGTCACTGCAGAAAGAAACAGGAGAGAGCATATATCAGTAGCTTGACAGCACACCTAAAAGCTCTAGAACAAAAAGAAGCAAACACACCCAGGAGGAGTAGAAGGCATGAAATACTCAAACTCAGAGCTGAAATCATCCCAGGAGAAACAAAAAGGACTATACAAACAATCAACAGAACCAAAAGCTGGTTCTTAGAGAAAATCAACAAGATAGATAAACCCTTAGCCAGACTAGCCAGAGGACACAGAGAATGTGTTCAAATTAACAAAATCAGAAATGAAAAGGGAGACATAACAACAGAGACAGAGGAAATTCAAAAAAATCATAATATCCTACTACAAAAGCCTATATTCAACAAAACTTGAAAGTCTGCAGGAAATTGACAATTTCCTAGACAGATACCAGGTAACGAAGTTAAATCAGGAACAGATAAACCATTTAAACAACCCCATAACTCCTAAAGAAATAGAAGCAGTCATTACAAGTCTCCCAACCAAAAAGAGCCCAGGTCCAGATGGTTTCAGTGCAGAATTCTATTAGATCTTCATAGAAGACCTCATAAAGAAGAAGTCAAAATATCACTATTTGCAGATGACATGATAGTATATTTAAGTGATCCCAAAAGTTCCACCAGAGAACTACTAAAGCTGATAAACAACTTCAGCAAAGTGGCTTGGTATAAAATTAACTCAAATAAATCAGTAGCCTTCCTCTACAAAAAGAGAAACAAGCTGAGAAAGAAATTAGGGAAACGACACCCTTCATAATAGACCCAAATAATATAAAGTACCTCGGTGTGACTTTAACTAAGAAAGTAAAAGATCTGTACAATAAGAACTTCAAGCCTCTGAAGAAAGAAATTGAAGAAGACCTCAGAAGATGGAAAGATCTCCCATGCTCATGGATTGGCAGGATTAATATAGTAAAAAATGGCCATTTTACCAAAAGCAATTTACAGATTCAATGCAATCACCATCAAATTTCCAACCCAGTTCTTCATAGAGTTATACAGAACAATTTGCAGATTCATCTGGTATAACAAAAAAAAAAACCCAAGTAGCTAAAACTATCCTCAACAATAAAAGGACTTCCAGGGGAATCACTATCCCTGAACTCAAGCAGTATTACAGAGCAATAGTGATAAAAACTGCCTGGTATTGGTACAGAGACAGACAGATAGACCAGTGGAATAGAATTGAAGACCCAGAAATGAACCCACACACCTATAGTCACTTGATTTTTGACAATGGAGCCAAAACTACCCAATGGAAAAAAGATAGCATTTTCAGCAACTGGAGGTCAGCATGTAGAAGAATGCAGATCGATCCATTCTTATCACCCTGTACAAAGCTTAAGTCCAAGTGGATCAAGGACCTCCACATCAAACTAGATACATTCAAACTAATAGAAGAAAAAGTGGGGAAGAACCTCGAACACATGGGTACTAGAGAAAATTTCCTGAACAAAACACCATGCTCTAAGATCAAGGATCGACAAATGGGATCTCATATAACTGCAAAGCTTCTGCAAGACAAAGGACACTGTTGTTAGGACAAAATGGCAACCAATCGATTGGGAAAAGATCTCTATCAATCCTTCAACTGATAGAGGGCTTACATCCAAAATATAAAAAGAGCTCAGGAAGTTAGACCGCAGGGAGACAAATAACCCTATTAAAAATGGGGCTGAGGGGGGCTGGGGATTTAGCTCAATGGTAGAGCGCTTACCTAGGAAGCGCAAGGCCCTGGGTTCAGTCCCCAGCTCCAAAAAAAAGAACCAAAAAATAAATGGGGTTCAGAACTAAACAAAGAATTCACAGCTGAGGAATGCCTAATGGCTGAGAAACACCTAAAGAAATGTTCAACATCTTTAGTCATAAGGGAAATGCAAATCAAAACAACCCTGAGATTCCACCCCACACCATTCAGAATGGCAGAGTGGCTAAGATAAAAAACTCAAGTAACAGCAAATGCTGGGAAGGATGTGGAGAAAGAGGAACACTCCTCCATTGTTTGTGGGATTGCAGACTGGTACAACCATTCTGGACATCAGTCAGGAGGTTCCTCAGAGAATTGGACATTCCACTCCCTGAGGACCCAGCTATATCTCTCTTGGGCATATTCCCAAAAGATGCCCCAACATATAACAAACACACATGCTCCACTCTGTTCATAGCAGCCTTATTTATAATATCTAGAAGCTGGAAATAACCCAGATGCCCTTCAGCAGAGGAATGGAAACAGAAAATGTGGTACATCTACACAATGGAATACTACTCTGCTATCAAAAAGAATGACTTTATGAAATTCATAGGCAAATGCATGAGACTGGAAAATATTATCCTGAGTGAGGTAACCTAATCACAGGAAAACACACATGGTATGCACTCATTGCTAATGGTTATTAGCCCAAATGTCCGATTTACCCTAGATGCACAGAACACATGAAACTCAAGAAGAATGACCAAAATGCAATGCTTCACTCCTTCTTTAAAAGGGGAACAAGAATACCCTGCTAGGGAATAGGAAGGCAAAGTTTAGAACAGAGGCAGAAGGAACACCCACTCAGAGCCTGCCCCACATGTGGCCCATACATATACAGCCACCAAACTAGATAAGATGGATGAAGCAAAGAAGTGCAGGCTGACAGGAACCGGATGTAGACCTCTCCTGAGAGACACAGCCAGAATACAGAAAATACATAGGCGAATGCCAGCAGCAAGACACTGAACTGAGACCAGGACCCCCGTTGAAGGAATCAGAGAAAGAACTGGAAGAGCTTGAAGGGACTTGAGACCCCATATGAACAACAATGCCAAGCAACCAGAGCTTCCAGGGACTAAGCCACTACCCAAAGACTACATGTACTGACCCTGGACTCTGACCTCATAGGTAGCAATGAATATCCTAGTAAGAGAAAAAACCAGTGGAAGGGGAAGCCCTGGGTCCTTCTAAGACTGAACCCCCAGTGAACGTGATTGTTGGGGGGAGGATGGTAATGGGGGGAGGATGGGAAGGGGAAGCTGATATAGAAGGGAAGAGGGAGGGGTTAAGGGGATGTTGGCCAGGAAACCGTGTAAGGGAATAACAATAGAAATGTGAATAAAAATACCCATGTTAATAAAGATAGCGAAAAAAATGAAATGAAGATGAAAAAGTAGTTTAAATTTGACAACTGAAGAACACCTGCAAGACAGATTCATTATATTATAGGTATATTATATTTAAACTGTTACTGTCTAACAGGGCACCAAAACACCTACATTCATGCTTTTGCAATAGACAAATAGAAAATAAGAAGATGTATGAATATTAACTATATTTAGTTAAAAGAAAGATGCATTGGATAAAATTTTTATTATGTGTCCTTGACTAGTTGGTACTACAAAAGTTTTTAGCTGTTTTTTTCTTTATGTATTATCTTCTTCTCCTTCTCCTCCTCCTGGAAAGAATAGGAATTCAAGGCCCATACCTAAACATAGTAAAAGCCATATACAGCAAACCAGTTGCTAACATTAAACTAAATGGAGAGAAACTTGAAGCTGTTTTTTTCTTTATGTATTATCTTCTTCTCCTTCTCCTCCTCCTCCTCCTCATCCTCCTCCTCCTCCTCCTCCTCCTCCTCCTCCTTCTCTTCCTCTCCCCCCTCCTCCTCCTCATCATCATTGCTTGATCCAGTGATAGGTTCTCCCTTTATCATACATGTTGATCACAAATTTGCAACCCCCTTGCCTTAGCTTCTGAAGGACTTGGATTACAAGAACATACCACAATATCTAACTCCTCAAAAAGTTTTTAATTGGGAAAATGATGTAATTTGTTTCTTTCAGAATCATGGCTCACAATGCTATGCATGATTGCCTGAAGTGAAAATAATATGTAAGCAGAAAGTTGCTGCAGAGGTTAATGTGATAGTCTGGACAAAGGATGTCAAATAATGCGAGTGAGGACGCAGGTAAATACACCTAAAAGCATTCCATGCTGGAGGAGTATGTCAAGAGTCACAGCACAGAGATGAAAAAGGCCAAAGAAATCTCTACATCTGGAAGAAATACTGAGATTTTGTCCAAATTAACTTAAAAGACATTTTAATATGAAAGGTAACTATGTGAGATGAATATGGTAAATAGCTTGACTATGGCCAACATTTCAAAAAAATTCTTGTATATTTTAATATCATATTTTATACCATAATAGACTACAGACTATGAATGCTAATACTTTATTGCTTTAGTAATCTTCCAGTCACCTAAACTGTGTCATATATGCCACTTGAGTTTTCATGCTGTTGTGTTGTAAGTATTAATTTGCAAGTAACTTTTTGGAATCTTCTTATTCATTACAAGATGACATGGTTGTATCTCCAATTTCATTTTTTTTGTTTATTTCTATATTTTTTTTATTAACTTGAGTATTTCTTTTCTTGTTTTTTTTTGTTTGTTTGTTTGTTTTTGTTTTTTTCGGAGCTGGGGACCGAACCCAGGGCCTTGTGCTTGCTAGGCAAGCGCTCTACCACTGAGCTAAATCCCCAACCCCCAAGTATTTCTTATATACATTTCAAGTGTTATTCCCTTTCCCGGTATCCGGGCAAATATCCCCCTCCCCGCTCCCCTTCGTTATGGGTGTTCCCCTCCCAACCCTCCCCCCATTGCCACCCTCCCCCCACCAGTCTAGTTCACTGGGGGTTTAGTCTTAGCAGGACCCAGGGCTTCCCCTTCCACTGGTGCTCTTACTAGGATATGCATTGCGACCTATGAGGTCAGAGTCCAGGGTCAGTCCATGTATAGTCTTTAGGTAATGGCTTAGTCCCTGGAAGCTCTGGTTGCTTGGCATTGTTGTACATATGGAGTCTCGAGCCCCTTCAAGCTCTTCCAGTTTTTTCTCTGATTCCTTCAACGGGGGTCCTATTCTCAGTTCAGTGGTTTGCTGTTGGCATTCGCCTCTGTATTTGCGGTATTCTGGCTGTGTCTCTTAGGAGCGATCTACATCCGGCTCCTGTCGGTCTGCACTTCTTTGCTTCATCCATCTTGTCTAATTGGGTGGCTGTATATGTATGGGCCACATGTGGGGCAGACGCTGAATGGGTGTTCCTTCAGTCTCTGTTTTAATCTTTGCCTCTCTCTTCCCTGCCAAGGGTATTCTTGTTCCCCTTTTAAAGAAGGAGTGAAGCATTCACATTTTGATCATCCGTCTTGAGTTTTATTTGCTCTAGGCATCTAGGGTAATTCAAGCATTTGGGCTAATAGCCACTTATCAATGAGTGCATACCATGTATGTCTTTCTGTGATTGGGTTAGCTCACTCAGGATGATGTTTTCCAGTTCCAACCATTTGCCTACGAATTTCATAAACTCGTTGTTTTTGATAGCTGAGTAATATTCCATTGTGTAGATGTACCACATTTTCTGTATCCATTCCTCTGTTGAAGGGCATCTGGGTTCTTTCCAGCTTCTGGCTATTATAAATAAGGCTGCAATGAACATAGTGGAGCACGTGTCTTTTTTATATGTTGGGGCATCTTTTGGGTATATGCCCAAGAGAGGTATAGCTGGATCCTCAGGCAGTTCAATGTCCAATTTTCTGAGGATTCTCCAGACTGATTTCCAGAATGGTTGTACCAGTTTGCAATCCCACCAACAATGGAGGAGTGTTCCTCTTCCTCCACATCCTCGCCAGCATCTGTTGTCCCCTGAGTTTTTGATCTTAGCCATTCTCACTGGTGTGAGGTGAAATCTCAGGGTTATTTTGATTTGCATTTCCCTTATGACTAAAGATGTTGAACATGTCTTTAGGTGTTTCTCAGCCATTCGGCATTCCTCAGCTGTGAATTCTTTGTTTAGCTCTGAACCCCATTTTTTAATAGGGTTATTTGTTTCCCTGCGGTCTAACTTCTTGAGTTCTTTGTATATTTTGGATATAAGGCCTCTATCTGTTGTAGGATTGGTAAAGATCTTTTCCCAATCTGTTGGTTGCCGTTTTGTCCTAACCACAGTGTCCTTTGCCTTACAGAAGCTTTGTAGTTTTATGAGATCCCATTTGTCGATTCTTGATCTTAGAGCATAAGCCATTGGTGTTTTGTTTAGGAAATTTTTTCCAGTGCCCATGTGTTCCAGATGCTTCCCTAGTTTTTCTTCTATTAGTTTGAGTGTGTCTGGTTTGATGTGGAGGTCCATGATCCACTTGGACTTAAGCTTTGTACAGGGTGATAGGCATGGATCGATCTGCATTCTTCTACATGTTGACCTCCAGTTGAACCAGCACCATTTGCTGAAAATGCTATCTTTTTTCCATTTGATGGTTTTGGCTCCTTTGTCAAAAATCAAGTGACCATAGGTGTGTGGGTTCATTTCTGGGTCTTCAATTCTATTCCATTGGTCTATCCGTCTGTCTCTGTACCAATACCATGCAGTTTTTATTGTCCAATTTCATTTTTTAAAATGTGTGTCACATACACATTTGGTGCTAACAAATATTTATAGAAATCATGATTAAATATACCAAGGAATGTACTTCTAACCAGGAGAAATTTGAGGAATATTTCTTGGAGATACCTAGAAATTACTCAGTTTGGAATACCTTGAAGTAGGCCATGACCCTGGAATTATGTTGAAGTGTTCAATAGCAAGGTGCTAACACTCTTAAAATAAATCATATGTGAGCTCTCTGCTCCCAGACCCGGTGAGAGAGAGACCCAACCGCCTGGTCAGGTGGGCACTCCTGAGGCTGCAGAGTGGAAGAGACCACCAACACTGCTCACCCCTGCCCACATCCCTGGCCCAAGAGGAAACTGTATAAGGCCTCTGGGCTCCCGTGGGGGAGGGCCCAGGAGCGGCAGGACACCTGCCTGAGACACCACCGGAACCTGAAAGAAACAGACCGGATAAACAGTTCTCTGCACCCAAATCCCGTGGGAGGGAGAGCTAAACCTCCAGAGAGGCAGACAAGCCTGGGAAACCAGAAGAGACTGCTCCCTGCACACACATCTCCGACGCCAGAGGAAAAAGCCAAAGACCATCTGGAACCCTGGTGCACTGAAGCTCCCGGAAGGGGCGGCACAGGTCTTCCTGGTTGCTGCCGCTGCAGAGAGCCCCTGGGCAGCACCCCACGAGCGAACTTGAGCCTCAGGACCACAGGTAAGACCAAATTTTCTGCTGCAAGAAAGCTGCCTGGTGAACTCAAGACACAGGCCCACAGGAACAGCTGAAGACCTGTAGAGAGGAAAACCTACACGCCCGAGAGCAGAACACTCTGTCCCCATAACTGAATGAAAGAGAGGAAAACAGGTCTACAGCACTCCTGACACACAGGCTTATAGGACAGTCTAGCCACTGTCAGAAATAGCAGAACAAAGTAACACTAGAGATAATCTGATGGCGAGAGGCAAGCGCAGGAACCCAAGCAACAGAAACCAAGTCTACATGCCATCATCGGAGCCCAATTCTCCCACCAAAACAAACATGGAATATCCAAACACACCAGAAAAGCAAGATCTAGTTTCAAAATCATATTTGATCATGATGCTGGAGGACTTCAAGAAAGACATGAACACACTTAGGGAAACACAGGAAAACATTAATAAACAAGTAGAAGCCTACAGAGAGGAATCGCAAAAATCCCTGAAAGAATTCCAGGAAAACACAACCAAACAGTTGAAGGAATTAAAAATGGAAATAGAAGCAATCAAGAAAGAACACATGGAAACAACCCTGGATATAGAAAACCCAAAGAAGAGACAAGGAGCTGTAGATACAAGCTTCACCAACAGAATACAAGAGATGGAAGAGAGAATCTCAGGAGCAGAAGATTCCATAGAAATCATTGACTCAACTGTCAAAAATAATGTAAAGCGGAAAAAGCTACTGGTCCAAAACATACAGGAAATCCAGGACTCAATGAGAAGATCAAACCTAAGGATAATAGGTATAGAAGAGAGTGAAGACTCCCAGCTCAAAGGACCAGTAAATATCTTCAACAAAATCATAGAAGAAAACTTCCCTAACCTAAAAAAAGAGATACCCATAGACATACAAGAAGCCTACAGAACTCCAAATAGATTGGACCAGAAAAGAAACACCTCCTGTCACATAATTGTCAAAACACCAAACGCACAAAATAAAGAAAGAATATTAAAAGCAGTAAGGGAAAAAGGTCAAGTAACATATAAAGTGAGACCTATCAGAATCACACCAGACTTCTCGCCAGAAACTATGAAGGCCAGAAGATCCTGGACTGATGTCATACAGACCCTAAGAGAACACAAATGCCAGCCCAGGTTACTGTATCCAGCAAAACTCTCAATTAACATTGATGGAGAAACCAAGATATTCCATGACAAAACCAAATTTACACAATATCTTTCTACACATCCAGCACTACAAAGGATAATAAATGTTAAAGCCCAACATAAGGAGGCAAGCTATACCCTAGAAGAAACAAGAAACTAATCGTCTTGGCAACAAAACAAAGAGAATGAAAGCACACAAACATAACCTCACATCCAAATATGAATATAAAGGGAAACAATAATCACTATTCCTTAATATCTCTCAATATCAATGGCCTCAACTCCCCAATAAAAAGACATAGATTAACAAACTGGATACGCAACGAGGACCCTGCATTCTGCTGCCTACAGGAAACACACCTCAGAGACAAAGACAGACACTACCTCAGAGTGAAAGGCTGGAAAACAACTTTCCAAGCAAATGGTCAGAAGAAGCAAGCTGGAGTAGCCATTCTAATATCAAATAAAATCAATTTCCAACTAAAAGTCATCAAAAAAGATAGGGAAGGACTCTTCATATTCATCAAAGGAAAAATCCACCAAGATGAACTCTCAATCCTAAATATCTATGCCCCAAATACAAGGGCACCTACATACGTAAAAGAAACCTTACTAAAGCTCAAAACACACATTGGACCTCACACAATAATAGTGGGAGATTTCAACACCCCACTCTCATCAATGGACAGATCATGGAAACAGAAATTAAACAGTGATGTCAACAGACTAAGAAGAGTCATGAGCCAAATGGACTTAACGGATGTTTATAGAACATTCTATCCTAAAGCAAAAGGATATAACTTCTTCTCAGCTCCTCATGGTACTTTCTCCAAAATTGACCATATAATTGGTCAAAAAACAGGCCTCAACAGGTACAGAAAGATAGAAATAATCCCATGCGTGCTATCGGACCACCACGGCCTAAAACTGGTCTTCAATAACAGTAAGGGAAGAATGCCCACATATACGTGGAAATTGAACAATGCTCTACTCAATGATAACCTGGTCAAGGAAGAAATAAAGAAAGAAATTAAAAACTTTCTAGAATTTAATGAAAATGAAGATACAACATACCCAAACTTATGGGACACAATGAAAGCTGTGCTAAGAGGAAAACTCATAGCGCTGAGTGCCTGCAGAAAGAAACAGGAAAGAGCATATGTCAGCAGCTTGACAGCACACCTAAAAGCTCTAGAACAAAAAGAAGCAAATACACCCAGGAGGAGTAGAAGGCAGGAAATAATCAAACTCAGAGCTGAAATCAACCAAGTAGAAACAAAAAGGACCATGGAAAGAATCAACAGAACCAAAAGTTGGTTCTTTGAGAAAATCAACAAGATAGATAAACCCTTAGCCAGACTAACGAGAGGACACAGAGAGTGCGTCCAAATTAACAAAATCAGAAATGAAAAGGGAGACATAACTACAGATTCAGAGGAAATTAAAAAAATCATCAGATCTTACTATAAAAACCTATATTCAACAAAATTTGAAAATCTTCAGGAAATGGACAATTTCCTAGACAGATACCAGGTATCGAAGTTAAATCAGGAACAGATAAACCAGTTAAACAACCCCATAATTCCTAAGGAAATAGAGGCAGTCATTAAAGGTCTCCCAACCAAAAAGAGCCCAGGTCAAGACGGGTTTAGTGCAGAATTCTATCAAACCTTCATAGAAGACCTCATACCAATATTATCCAAACTATTCCACAAAATTGAAACAGATGGAGCCCTACAGAATTCCTTCTACGAAGCCACAATTACTCTTATACCTAAACCACACAAAGACACAACAAAGAAAGAGAACTTCAGACCAATTTCCCTTATGAATATCGACGCAAAAATACTCAATAAAATTCTGGCAAACCGAATTCAAGAGCACATCAAAACAATCATCCACCATGATCAAGTAGGCTTCATCCCAGGCATGCAGGGATGGTTTAATATACGGAAAACCATCAACGTGATCCATTATATAAACAAACTGAAAGAACAGAACCACATGATCATTTCATTAGATGCTGAGAAAGCATTTGACAAAATTCAACACCCCTTCATGATAAAAGTCCTGGAAAGAATAGGAATTCAAGGCCCATACCTAAACATAGTAAAAGCCATATACAGCAAACCAGTTGCTAACATTAAACTAAATGGAGAGAAACTTGAAGCAATCCCACTAAAATCAGGGACTAGACAAGGCTGCCCACTCTCTCCCTACTTATTCAATATAGTTCTTGAAGTTCTAGCCAGAGCAATCAGACAACAAAAGGAGATCAAAGGGATACAGATCGGAAAAGAAGAGGTCAAAATATCACTATTTGCAGATGACATGATAGTATATTTAAGTGATCCCAAAAGTTCCACCAGAGAACTACTAAAGCTGATAAACAACTTCAGCAAAGTGGCTGGGTATAAAATTAACTCAAATAAATCAGTTGCCTTCCTCTATACAAAAGAGAAACAAGCCGAGAAAGAAATTAGGGAAACGACACCCTTCATAATAGACCCAAATAATATAAAGTACCTCGGTGTGACTTTAACCAAGCAAGTAAAAGATCTGTACAATAAGAACTTCAAGACACTGAGGAAAGAAATTGAAGAAGACCTCAGAAGATGGAAAGATCTCCCATGCTCATGGATTGGCAGGATTAATATAGTAAAAATGGCCATTTTACCAAAAGCAATCTACAGATTCAATGCAATCCCCATCAAAATACCAATCCAATTCTTCAAAGAGTTAGACAGAACAATTTGCAAATTCATCTGGAATAACAAAAAACCCAGGATAGCTAAAACTATCCTCAACAATAAAAGGACTTCAGGGGGAATCACTATCCCTGAACTCAAGCAGTATTACAGAGCAATAGTGATAAAAACTGCATGGTATTGGTACAGAGACAGACAGATAGACCAATGGAATAGAACTGAAGACCCAGAAATGAACCCACACACCTATGGTCACTTGATTTTTGACAAAGGAGCCAAAACCATCCAATGGAAAAAAGATAGCATTTTCAGCAAATGGTGCTGGTTCAACTGGAGGTCAACATGTAGAAGAATGCAGATCGATCCATGCCTATCACCCTGTACAAAGCTTAAGTCCAAGTGGATCATGGACCTCCACATCAAACCAGACACACTCAAACTAATAGAAGAAAAACTAGGGAAGCATCTGGAACACATGGGCACTGGAAAAAATTTCCTAAACAAAACACCAATGGCTTATGCTCTAAGATCAAGAATCGACAAATGGGATCTCATAAAACTGCAAAGCTTCTGTAAGGCAAAGGACACTGTGGTTAGGACAAAACGGCAACCAACAGATTGGGAAAAGATCTTTACCAATCCTACAACAGATAGAGGCCTTATATCCAAAATATACAAAGAACTCAAGAAGTTAGACCGCAGGGAAACAAATAACCCTATTAAAAAATGGGGTTCAGAGCTAAACAAAGAATTCACAGCTGAGGAATGCCGAATGGCTGAGAAACACATAAAGAAATGTTCAACATCTTTAGTCATAAGGGAAATGCAAATCAAAACAACCCTGTGATTTCACCTCACACCAGTGCGATTGGCTAAGATCAAAAACTCAGGTGACAGCAGATGCTGGCGAGGATGTGGAGAAAGAGGAACACTCCTCCATTGTTGGTGGGATTGCAGACTGGTAAAACCATTCTGGAAATCAGTCTGGAGGTTCCTCAGAAAATTGGACATTGAACTGCCTGAGGATCCAGCTATACCTCTCTTGGGCATAAACCCAAAAGATGCCTCCACATATAAAAGAGACACGTGCTCCACTATGTTCATCGCAGCCTTATTTATAATAGCCAGAAGCTGGAAAGAACCCAGATGCCCTTCAACAGAGGAATGGATACAGAAAATGTGGTACATCTACACAATGGAATATTACTCAGCTATCAAAAACAACGAGTTTATGAAATTCGTAGGCAAATGGTTGGAACTGGAAAATATCATCCTGAGTGAGCTAACCCAATCACAGAAAGACATACATGGTATGCACTCATTGATAAGTGGCTATTAGCCCAAATGCTTGAATTACCCTAGATCCCTAGAACAAACGAAACTCAAGACAGATGATCAAAATGTGAATGCTTCACTCCTTCTTTAAATGAGGAAAAAGATTACCCTTGGCAGGGAAGGGAGAGGCAAAGATTAAAATAGAGACTGAAGGAACACCCATTCAGAGCCTGCCCCACATGTGGCCCATACATATACAGACACCCAATTAGACAAGATGGATGAAGCAAAGAAGTGCAGACCGACAGGAGCCGGATGTAGATCGCTCCTGAGAGACACAGCCAGAATACAGCAAATACAGAGGCGAATGCCAGCAGCAAACCACTGAACTGAGAATAGGTCCCCTATTGAAGGAATCAGAGAAAGAACTGGAAGAGCTTGAAGGGGCTCGAGACCCCAAAAGTACAACAATGCCAAGCAACCAGAGCTTCCAGGGACTAAGCCATTACCTAAAGACTATACATGGACTGACCCTGGACTCTGACCCCATAGGTAGCAATGAATATCGTAGTAAGAGCACCAGTGGAAGGGGAAGCCCTGGTTCCTGCTAAGACTGAACCCCCAGTGAACTAGTCTATGGGGGGAGGGCGGCAATGGGGGGAGGGTTGGGAGGGGAACACCCATAAGGAAGGGGAGGGGGGGTATGTTTGCCCGGAAACCGGGAAAGGGAATAACACTCGAAATGTATATAAGAAATACTCAAGTTAATAAAAAAAAATAAATCATATGTCCATCACCCGAAGAATGGAGGTAAAAGGGCAGTTCATTTTACACAGTTGTATTCTACTCAGCTATCAAAACCAGGGACACCATCAATGTTGCAGGCATATGGATGGAACTAGATAATATTATCCTGAGTGAGGTAACTCATATCTAAAATGACACTCATTGTATGAACTCACTTATAAGTAGATATTAGCCATAAATTGCCGGATAATCATGATACACGAAGCAACACTTTATATTGTAGCTCATAATCTCAAAAGTTCTACATAAGATGCTAAAATATAGTAAGAAAAGCTTAGAATGGTTTTGAGTTTTTTCTCATTCCATCTCTTAATGGAGTATTCAGGTCTTTGTTCTCCTGCTGTCCTCCACCCATTCTGACTTTTGCAACATTTCCACCTTCTTTTTGATAGGATTCCCTAAGCTTTGAGGGGAGAGACTGTCCTTTTAGACTCACTCTCCACTTATGTTTGATGATTGGTCACTCCATCTGTTCCCATCTGCTGGCAAAGAAAGCCTCTCTGATGGTGAACGGATAAGGCACTGGTGCATGCATATAGTAGAATATTGTTGGAGTCATTTTATTGATATTTTTGAAACCAGTGGTGTATAGTTTTACAAAGATATCTGGGTTATCTAGTCTCTAGTTCTGTGTTACTCTATAGTGTCAGATATGAAAACTTTCTCATGAAGTGGGTCTTAAGTGTAACCAGATATTGAATGACTACTGCCACAAGTACTTTGCCACTTTTGCTCTAGACTATTTTGAAGGCAGCACACATTGTAGATCGAAGGTTTTTGTGGCTGGGATGATGTTTGTGGTTCCGTTTTGGTAGCCTGCAGAGTACCTTCTCCTTGCATGAAGACACAGGAACTTATGGGTGAAGGCAATATGTTGGTACCAGGTTGACTTCTCCATGTTCAATGAATTGTGTGGATGTTGTCCTTGGCAGTGGGACCTGATGCCAGTTTGCAGATAGCAATTTATTGTTTTGCCAACAGCTTGTGTTGTTTGGGGACTTCCATGGGAACTTTTTGGCCAAGAACCCAATCGAGTGTGTCAGAGTTGCACCACTAGAACACAGCCAAGCAACAAGAAATGCACGGCCAGTTGAGACTCTGTATCCTCCATTACTAGAGTGCTTATTCCAGGCAGAATCCCCTGTACTATGTTTTTGTACTTGTCCAAAAGCCTACCAGTTCTAACCATCTGCCTCTACTGTCTCCCTCCCCCCAAAACCTAATACCCTGACTCCTGCCCCTACCCACTCTCAGGCCTGATAAAATGTATTCTTGTCCCCTTTTCAAGGATACTTCCTAGACCCCTCCTCTTTGCTTCAGGAGTTTGGATTGTAGGTTAGCTGTCATTTACTTACAGCTAATATTCACTTATAAGACAATATATATCATATTTATCTTTTTGGGTCTGGGTTACCTCACTCAGAACAAGTAATATCCACTTGGTTGCAAATTTCGTGATGTCATTTTTTAACAGCTGAATAATACCTCCATTTTGTAAATAAACCCTATTTTCTTTATTCTTCAATTGAGGAACATTGATGTTGTTTCTAGTTTCTGGCTATGATGATTAAAGCCTCAATGACATGGTTGGTCAAATATCCTAATGGTAAGATAGAACATCCTTTGGGTCTATGCCTAAGAGTGATATTGTTGGGTCTTGACGTAGATCAATTCCCAACTTTCAGCAGAACTGACATATTGATTTCAATAGTGGTTGTACAAGTTGGCAATTTTACCAGAAATGACTACGTGTTCTCCTTGTTCTATATCTTTGCCAACATGAGTTGTCACTTGTGTTACTGATCTTAGCCTTTCTGACAGGTATAAGATGGAAACTCAAAGAATTTTGATTTTCACATCGCTGATAACTGAGGATGTTGAACTTTTTATATGTTTCTCAGCCATTTGAATTTCCTCTATTGAGAATTCTGTTTAGATCTGTACCCATTTTGAAACTGATACCTCCCATAATCAGTGTTTAGGGATCAATTTGTGATTTCAGTTGTAAAAGTGTTTCTTTTAAAAACTTGGATACCCTTCTGTTTTAGGTATAAACGATAAACATTGAAATGATATCTTGGTGGTTTTTTTGATGAGTTTGTACTATCCTTCCCCATCCCTTAGATTAGTTTTGCTGTGAAGTCTACTTTGTTGGATATTAAAATAAACTAGCTTAGTGTTGGGTTGTTTTTGTCTTTTTGTTTGTTTGTTTTGTGTCTTTTTGATATTATTATTTCTTATTATTCTCTAGATTTTTCTCTGTATCTGTTACGTCCCTCTTTTCATTTCTGATTTTCATTAGTTTGTATAAGGGTTTGTTTATTTGTTAACTTTCTCAAAGAACTCCTTGTTTCATTGATTCTTTGTTTCTATATTATTGATTTCAGATCTCAGTTTGATAATATCTTGCTATCTATTCCTCTTGGGTGTGATTACTTCTTTTTGTTCTAGAGCTATCAGACATGCTGTTAATTTGCTGGCATAAAATCTCTTCAATTTTTTTTGTGTAGACACTTAACTCTATGAACTTTCTACTTAGAAAGTTGTATCATGTAAGTTTGATATACAGTGTATTTATTTTCATTGAATTCTAGAAAGTCTCTCATTTTTTAATTTGATTAATTTCTATATTGACTCATTTTCATTGAATGGAGAGTTGTTCAGTTCCAGGATTTTGTGAACTTTCTGTTGTTTCTGTTTTTTTGATATTTAGTTTTTAATCTGTAGTAATCTGATTGAATGCAAGGAGTTATTTCAATTTATCTCTGGAGACTTAATTTATGTCTGAGTATGTGATCAATTTTAGAGAAAGTTTCATGAGGTAGTAAAAAGAATGTATACACTTTTGTGTTTGGGTAAAATGTTCTGTGAATATCTGTCAGGTCTATTTCATTTGTCACACTTCTTAGCTGCAGTATTTCCCTGTTCAAATTGTTTTCTGAATGACTTACTATTGTTGAGAGGGGGATATTGAAGTTTCCCACAATCAGTGTTTAGGAATCAATATGTGATTTTGGATATGTAATGTTTATATTTCAAACTTAGGTGCCCTTTTGTTTTGGATATAAATGTTAAAAATTGAAATGGTATCTTGGTGAACTTTTGATAAGTTTGTAACTATCCTTCTCTATCTCTCTTGACTAGTTTTGGGGTGAAGTCTATTTTGTTGGATATTAAAATGGCTATACCAGCTTGGTTCTTTTGTCCATTTTCTTGGAATATATTTTGCCAGCCCTTCACTCTTTAGTAATGTTTTTCCTTGATGTTAAGGAGTGGTTCTTGGATACAGCATAAGGATGGGTCCTGTTTTAACATCCATTCTCTTAGTCTGTGTCTTTTTATTGGGAGATTGAGACCATTGATTTTGAGAGATAACATTATCCAAAGATTCTTGATTGTCATTTTGTTGTTGTTTCTTTTTGTTGTTATTGTTTTGGGGTGTGTGTGTGTGTGTGTGTGTGTGTGTGTGTTCCTATTCTTTTTATTTTGTTGGTGGTTGTGACCTTTAAAACTGATATGAATTCTAAGAAAATTCATAGTCCTACAGTATTGCTTTAGACATACTGAAGAAATATAGCAAGTTTAGAATGAGGAGGAGAAAACATGTAAAACGTGAGTATATAACTTTGGATTTAAATTTCTTCTGGCAGTAAGCATGCTCAGAAATTGGATCATTTGCCAGATACTTGCCATGATTAATGAGAGATATCCTAGAGGGAATAACTTAGTTCATGGAGGGCGGAGCTATGAGACATATAGAATTTTTCCTAGGTTTGAACTTTAACCTAAGAACACCCTATCACTGCCTCACTATGCTTATGAATTCCTATTGAGTAGTGAAATTCATAAACCCTATGCTCTCATTCTCTCATCTGGAACATTTATATTTATAGCATTTATCCTATACTTATACCTCTATATTTATTATGTATATATGTGTAGACATCTGGTCTCTTCTTTAGTTTTCTAATTCTATGACTAAGAATTATACTTAAGGATCTTTATCCTAGGGGCCTCTTTTATACTTAAACTTCCTTTATATAATTCTGAACTTTGATCTCATATTATAATAAGATCACATATTTGAGAATATATTCAAGAATATAAAATATACTGCTCTCACTTCATGCATTCTTTTATGATTCTTTTTGGATTGTTCACTATGAGGAAAGCCAAATGCTATCCCATGGAAAATCTCAAGTGGGTATGAGATCATGCTGGCAGTAATGGTTATGAGCACCATCATAAGGCCACAGTCAAGATATTGGCCAGGGCCTCAGTGTCAATTGAAGACTTTATTTAGTAGAGTCTTTAGGAAGCAAGCACTTCCCTAACCCTGAGATACTGAGTGAGCCAAGTCACCCATCACTAAGTTCACAAATCCATTTGTTAATATATCAGTAGACAACTAATTTGGATATAAGTGCCAAATGATGAAATGATTGAATGTGAACATATTTCTTTTATTAAATTTGAGAAAGTTATTTTTCATTTCTTGAAATAGAAAGATATTAAGGGGCCTTGCCATATTACATTGGAAATTGTGATTTGTCTGAATCAAAAGGGTATTGTATCAACTATTACATTCTTTTTTTCTGACCTAAAATTAAGAAGTTAAATATTAGTATTCCTGACTGACCCTGTTCCTGGTCCAGGAGTATCCAATGTATTAAAGGTCTTGCATGTTTTTGTCAGAGGACAGTGAAAAAGAACCAGAAGAAAGACTTTGAGACTAAATTAGAAGACAAGAATGGGAGTTGGTATGTTTAGTTTCTAGACATGTCACTTGGGAGCCATGGAATTCTTCTAATTTTTTTCTTTACTGAAGGAACATGATAAATGAATTTATCATAATGCATCAGTTGGGCTTGGTGTTCCTCATGAGTCCTGAACTAAGAGCTTCATTCCCATTTATTATGTTGTGCATGAAACACTTATAGATGTTTGCCCTATTTCTCCTAAATCTAATAACTTCTGGTGGCTAGTGGACAGTTATCAGAATGCTATTTGCTAAAACTCTTCCTTTCTTCGCTTCTTAATTCTTTAACATATTTGAGTGCTTGATGCTTTATATTTTATTCTTGATATGCTGAGATTATAATAGAAATTATTACTTGAGCCAGTAGCTAGAGGAAGAAAAATTAACATGATCCATTGACTGAGAAGTCATCAGTTTGCCTTAATATTATTTTGTCTGAACCTAATAATGCTCAAGTTTGGCCTCATTTGTGGGTGAGCTGATGCTTTTTCCAAGTGTACACTAAAGAGTTGTATAAACCACCGCACATCTAGTCATGATCTGTGAAGATAAGTTTTTACTCAGTGGTCTGTGATCTCACTCTTGTATGTGGTTTAAGGGCTGTGCTTTAACAGTTTGGGCTTCTGCTCAAGACCCTCCTAAGCAAATAGGACTTTCTTGATACAGAAAATACAGGAGAATGAAGTTTTGTAATGGGGCAGATACTTCTGCTTCAGTTTTCTCTAGGACCTTCAGCACATCTCACTGGAAAACAGTGAAGCACTACCAAACAGGTGTCCATAGGGAAATTATTAGGTTCAACCTCAATTCTGGTTCTGAAGCTTTCAGAGTTTCAGTTATGAAAGAGTCCCCCTGAAACCAGATTAAGCTAAATTTTATTTTAAAACAGATAAGTAAAAAAAATTCATTATGACCAGACATACATTTTACAAGAACACTCTCCCTTTAATGCATTAAAATTGGACTAAAGTAAGACACAAAGACTGTGTTTCTAGCGACAAGCAAAATGCATATCACAAATGTAGACGTATAGAAGCGTCTACATTTCTAACCTCTTGAGTCAAACACATACGGCAAATAATATTTTTTTAAAGAGCCTGAGGAAAAGAGGGTCCAGCGACAGACCCAAAGTGGGGTTCAGCTCAAGGGGAGGCACCAAGCCCTGACACCATTACTGAAGCTATGGAGTGCTCACAAAAAGGGACCTACCACGACTCACCTTCAAAAGACCCAACAAGCAGCTGAAAGAGTCAGATGCAGATATGTGCACCCAACCAATGAAGAGAAGCTGCTGATCCCTCTGGTTGAATTAGGGAAAAGCTGGAGGAAGCTGAGGAGGAGAGCACACCTGTAGGAGGACCAGCAGTCTCAATTAACCTGGACTCCTGAGATGTCCCAGACACTGGACCACCAACCAGGCAACATACACCAGCTGACATGGGACCTCCAACACATATACAGCAGAGGAGTCCTAGGTCTGGGCTTAGTCAGAGAAAATGCACCTAATCCTCAAGAGACTGGAGGTCCCAGGAAGTTCAGAGGTCTGGTGGGGCGGTTGGGGACATCCTTGTGGAGACTTGGGGGGTGGAGAGGAGGTATGAGATGAGGAACAGTCAGGGAAAGGACCAGGATGGGAATAAAGTCTGGAGTGTAAAAAAAATAAAAATAAAAATAAATAAATAAATAAATAAATAAATAAATAAATAAATAAATAAATAAATGTATGTCTCTGCCCTTTTCCAGGCAGTTGTGTAAGTGAAACTCAAAGTTTAGCAACCATCAGAAGTCTGTGGAAATGTTAGCTAAGCAAATATTCAGCTTTGGCCAACAGATGTGCTTTAAACAGATTTTTATTTAAAGATACAGGTTGTAGTCTTAAGACATGCACAGGATTGAAGTAAGACATTTCTCATTATTTTCTATTGTCATCAAGTAAATTGTAGCCGAATTTCATATTGAATATTGAAAATGATTAGAAGTCTAAAGTGCAATAGCATGCGCAGTTGTTAATAATACACTTTCTGTTATGCCAGAAATTACCAAGTAGGAAGTTGCATGGCTCATAGATTTCATAGCTTTTTGCTCTTAAGGAAACACTCTCAAAATAGATATTGCTGTGATCATCATCTAGAAAGCTAGAAAATTTTAGTATAATTTTTGCAGATTAGTATTTTTGTTTTCAAACTTGTTTTGCAAGTTTTAGGAAAATGTGCTAAATTTGCATGATTTTAAGATTATTGCAATCTTGTGTTAGGGACAGAGCAGTTCTATCCCTTCATTTCTTCATTGCCACTTCTGAGACAAGAACAGGATGACATGTAATAGCATGTATATTCAATGAAACACGTCTCCTCATATGTTTTTTATGTATTACAAATGAGTATTGAGCTATGATAATAATTTTTATCATTAACAAGTCAAATTATTTAAATTTTAATGGACAACATTACTATCAAATGCCATTTCATATAAGGAAAATGACACATTTATTTCTCTGGTGACTTGTTATGTTGCAAAAGAATTAAAAATTATTTAAGACAAATCTGATCACATAAACTGGTAACTAGAATAGAATGTGTAAATGCGACATTAGGGTGGTATGAGGGATATCACTTTAAGCTTCAGACAATTTCAGACATAATGCATAACTTTGTGAACTAAGAATTTAAACTTCATTTTTATAGAAACTAATGGAAAATAAAGATCATTGGGAATATTATTTGTCACATGGTTTGTTTAGGGACTTTCTGTGTATCTAGGCATGATATTTGTTTCTATTTCAAAAGAAATTTCTGTAGGCAACACAATGGAGAAAACATAATTTTGTTGGTAGATTATCTACATTTATAAGCAAGTCAACTGACAGTGTTTCTTATTAGGAAAAGATGTCTTTGCCTGTCCCTAAGAAAAGAGCAACACAGTAAACCAAACCTGCTTTGTCACAAATATATTTCTCTTAGAATAGGCATCAAATCTGCTAATGCTAATATTTTTATGATGCTAATAAATTATGGAACAAAAGGCTAGAATCTCCTTTGGTGAATTCTAGTTCTTCAGTTTCTTTATCACACCTGTCATGTATCTTGCTCACCTCATGCTATTGAAACTCAGTGAAAGGCCTGGGCTGAGGGAGGGACACCAGATTAATGTATCAGTAATTGCTCATCACTACCTGACATGAAAATAAATGGACTGACAGTGGTTGTCAGTTGAGCCTCCAGCAAAAGAAGCATTTGTGGGAAGTATTAAAACAGGATGACACCTGCTAGCATTCAGCTATGTCAAACCAGGAATGAACAAAACCACATAGACTATCTCTGGGTCTCTATAAAATGCTTTCTGTGCATAAGACTCTCACTGTGATGGGTTCAAGCCACCTTCCCTTCTAATTGTGAAGGTTTAGACTAACAATGCTTTTGTGTAATCGAATAAAGTAGATCCACATTTATCTTATATTTGTATATATCAAGAATATTCTTGCTATACTGACCTTCAATTGGTAATTATTATAACTCTCTAAAACATTTCCCTTCAGGAAACACATAAAACGGGGTATATTTTCTTCCAAATAAATATTCAACTAACTCACACTACAATGATATTTATGTTGAGCTTCTCTGGCTTTCTTCTTTTTCCTTTGCTCATCCCTTTACCCTCTTTTCTCCTCCTTTGCCTCTCAGATTCTAGATAATTGCTTTAATATAGTGCTCCATCCCCAACCACCCCATGCGTATTTTACCAATAGCACCCTTATATCATCATAGTGATACAAATGATTATGTCATTTTTAATTTTAAAATTTAATTATTTAAACATTATTTTTAAAGTCATTAATTTTTTTATTTACGTTTCAAATGTTGTCCCCCTTCCAGGTCTCCCCTCTGCAATCCACTCATCCTATCCTCCCTCCCCTGACCCTATGAGGGTGCTCCCCCAAACCCCGACTCCTGCCTCACCACTCTAGCTTCCCCCTATGTTGGAGCATCAAGCCTCCAGAGGACTAAGGACCTCCCATCTCATTGATGCCAGATAAGGCAATCTTCTGTTACACATGTAGTTGGAGCCATGGACCTATTCCTGTATACTCTTTGGTTAGTGGTTTAGTCCCTGGGAGCTCTGAGAGGTCTGGTTAGTTGTGATTGTTGTTCTTTTTATGGGTTGCAAACCCCTTCAGCTCCTTCAGTGCTTCTCCTAACTCTTGCATCGGGTTCCGCAGGCCAAGTCTGATGGTTGGCTGTGAGTTTCTGTATCTGTATTAGTCAGGAGCTAGCAGAGCCTCTCAGAAGACAGCTATACCAGGCTTCTGTCCATAAGCATTTCTTTAAAATAGACTTCCCTTCCATAATGGCTTCATGTTCTGGGTACAGATGATGCAAATATGTATGATGGTATAGCTGAACAGGAAGTTTTTGTGATTTCCAAGAACTGAAAGAAAATTGATAAGTAATTTTCCTATATGGAGATAGTCTCTATCAAGTATAGAAAGAGCAATATTTTGTGTGGTTAACTAGATAATATATCCAGAATTATGCTGAACCTAGGAGAGGCATGACCAGATATGCACACTAGTCTGTAGGGAGACCTAGATATAAAGCAATACATTTTTTTTTAGGCACAAGGCCAAAAGTAGTCTTACTCTGACTTGAAAGTTATTAATAAGTAGGCTTTATAAAAACAACTCCAGAATAACGACATCTAAGAGATGATTATGGATAAGGAAGTGAGAGAGGCCATCAGCACAGCAGGGTCTCAAGGAATTTATTGGCATAAGGGACTGTTGACATAGCCCTGTTCTTTTAAACTGGTGGTGTTCACCTCACACCAGTGAGAATGGCTAAGATCAAAAACTCAGGTGACAGCAAATGCTGGTGAGGATGCGGAGAAAGAGGAACACTCCTCCATTGTTGGTGGGATTGCAGACTGGTACAACCATTCTGGAAATCAGTCTGGAGGTTCCTCAGAAAATTGGACATTGAACTGCCTGAGGATCCAGCTATATCTCTCTTGGGCATATACCCAAAAGATGCCCC
This sequence comes from Rattus norvegicus, assembly GCF_021556685.1. Taxonomy (NCBI): domain Eukaryota; kingdom Metazoa; phylum Chordata; class Mammalia; order Rodentia; family Muridae; genus Rattus; species Rattus norvegicus. The sequence goes on along the minus strand of NC_141551.1, from coordinate 43,996,487 downwards.
AACATATAAAAAAGACACGTGCTCCACTATGTTCATCGCAGCCTTATTTATAATAGCCAGAAACTGGAAAGAACCCAGATGCCCTTCAACAGAGGAATGGATACAGAAAATGTGGTACATCTACACAATGGAATATTACTCAGCTATCAAAAACAACGAGTTTATGAAATTCGTAGGCAAATGGTTGGAACTGGAAAATATCATCCTGAGTGAGCTAACCCAATCACAGAAAGACATACATGGTATGTACTCATTGATAAGTGGCTATTAGCCCAAATGCTTGAATTACCCTAGATGCCTAGAACAAATGAAACTCAAGACGGATGATCAAAATGTGAATGCTTCACTCCTTCTTTAAAAGGGGGAACAAGAATACCCTTGGCAGGGAAGAGAGAGGCAAAGATTAAAACAGAGACTGAAGGAACACCCATTCAGAGCCTGCCCCACATGTGGCCCATACATATACAGCCACCCAAGTAGACAAGATGGATGAAGCAAAGAAGTGCAGGCGGACAGGAGCCGGATGTAGATCTCTCCTGAGAGACACAGCCAGAATACAGCAAATACAGAGGCGAATGCCAGCAGCAAACCACTGAACTGAGAATAGGACCCCCGCTGAAGGTCAGAGAAAGAACTGGAAGAGCTTGAAGGGGCTCGAGACCCCATATGTACAACAATGCCAAGCAACCAGAGCTTCCAGGGACTAAGCCACTACCTAAAGACTATACATGGACTGACCCTGGACTCTGACCTCATAGGTAGCAATGAATATCCTAGTAAGAGCACCAGTGGAAGGGGAAGCCCTGGGTCCTGCTAAGACTGAACCCCCAGTGAACTAGACTGTTGGGGGGAGGGCGGCAATAGGGGGAGAGTGGGGAAGGGAACACCCATAAGGAAGGGGAGGGGGGAGGGGGATGTTTGCCCGGAAACCGGGAAAGGGAATAACACTCGAAATGTATATAAGAAATACTCAAGTTAATAAAAAAAAAAAGAAAAAAGAAAAGAAATACTCAAGTTAATAAAAAAAACAAAAAACAAAAAAACTGGTGGTGTTGGTGTCCCAGTACTCCTGTGGTTCAGTGAAAAAGCCAAGCATCTGTGTGGTTTTTTTTTTTTTTTTTTGGTTCTTTTTTTTCGGAGCTGGGGATCGAACCCAGGGCCTTGCGCTTCCTAGGCAAGCGCTCTACCACTGAGCTAAATCCCCAACCCCATCCGTGTGGTTTTATTGCCAGAACTTTGCAACCGTTGGTAATGAGGTGGTTATAGTAGAATTTGCTTTACTACTATAACGAAAAAATATAGCATTGCCACCTTTAATCTCTTGTATTTGTGGACAAGTAGTCCTTTAAAAATTTGCAACAGCAACAATACACGTATCCTTTTCTTATGTTCTTATATTTATTTATATTTTCATCTATAGTCTTTAGGAATATGGGATGAATGACAGTCATGATATTGGTGTTGGTGTTATAGATAATCAGGTATTTCTTCATTCAGTGAATCAATCTATCTATCTATCTATCTATCTATCTATCTATCTATCTATCTATCTATCTACTTATTTCTTATTTACTTATTTATTCATTGAAACATGAGCATTCTAGTGCCGGAGCACTCAGATGGAGGTCGGAAGACAGCTCTGGGAATGGCTTCTCTTCTACCATGCCAGTCTCAGGGAATGAACTCAGTATCTCAGGCCTTGGCAACAACCTCAGCTGTTGCACGTGAGCGTATGCATTTACTGTTTACTTAGTACATATGATATACTGTGCCAAATGTTAGGAATAGATAAGAATTTAAAAAGGAGCCACTTTGCAGCAACAGAAGGCACCAAAGCAGTTGCATGATGAGGGCAGGGACACCAAATGACTCATCGTATTTCCTATACCCAGAGGTAGAAGCAGGTCACTGGCATCTGTTGTATACACCCTTTGCACTTTAGCTCAGCTTTCATAATATAGTAGGATCCTAGCTCCCAGGAATGTAGTCTTAGCAGGTATCAGAAGGACTATGTTCTAAAATATATCTAGTGATTTAAGAAGTAGAGGTTCAGAATTATAGTTTTTCTCCAATTATCCTTGGCTTCGCTTTTGGTCTCTCTTAAAATAAGTAGCCTTTTTATACTTGAAAGGATGTTTTTATCAGCATCCCTAGATTTGCTCCATGAACTAATGGGCAAAGAGATATTCACCTTAGTAAAATAGCTTGGAAACAACTCTGAAGTTCTAACTTAGGTCCTAGAGGAAATTTACCAGGTACATGCAATCAATATAATTGGTCCTTATTGGTTCTAGCCATCAAATGCATGGTCAGAGGACATCCTCTGCTCCTAGCAGAGGGAACTAAAAATGCCAGGCAGACCAAAAGAGTTATTGTATGGAATTCTGGTAGGGACTTTACTGAAGAAAACATAGCAGTGCTTTGCTTTTTAAAGGCGAAATTACACTCCAAAGACACCAAATAAGCTTAATCAATATGGGAAGGCAAATTCAAACCTGGTTCTGACTGCTAGAAATCTAAGGCTCATTACAGTACATTGTTCTATCATATATATCTTTACTATATACTATTTTTGCCATGCTTAGTATATGGTGACTGCTAAGTAAACCTTAATGTTTAATTCATGAATATAAAATTATATGTGACTAGAATAACTCAAAATAATCTATTCCATTCTCACCCAGAATTCAAATTTAAATATATCTAAGCCTCAGAAATTTTAGATTTGAAAATGAGAATACTTAACTAGATAGCTATATAAATATGTATATGAAGATACTCAAAGAATTATGAATAGAGTAATATAAACATAATTATTTCAATTCTCATGTTAAAAGTACTTTCTTGGAGCAGATTTTTTTGAATCTTTAAATTATCTGAATTCACTTGATTTTAGCAAAATGAGTCAGCTAGATGAACTCTTTTGTCACATATAGGGAATGTTTTCATATTGAAATGTCTTCTAACACTCTATGGGAGAAGAGTTCACATTACCATTAGGATGGACTCCAGTCTCTCTGCATTACTATGGCGATCCATTTGCTCTGATTGATGGCAGCTGCATCTTCTCATTGGCTCTTTGAGAGGATCAGATGTCCTAACTATCTACCACAAAATGTTACCTAAGGGATCTGAATATACATGCCTTTAAACAGGCATTATTCTGAGAAACACTTCACACCATCATTGATTCCAATGACTTAGCCAAATGTCCTTTCCCTTGCAGACCTGGTGCTTGTGCTAGCCATGAGGGCAGGGACAGAATGGGAGCAGAATGCCAGATTGAAATGTGTTTTGGAGTCCCTCCAGGCATCTAAACAAAGTTTATTTTTTCCATACTTTTTTTCCATGTAGTCTATCTCACCTCAGCAATCTTATCCCTGTAGATAAATTAGGACCTGTAGACCATATAGTACTACATTTGTCAACACTGTTATTGAAGCACAAAAACAGCCACAGGCAACATATAAACAAGTAGATGTGTATGTGTCCCAGTAAATACTTATGAGAACACAGTAGTTTGATAAAGTTTAGCTTTATTCAGGTTATTTATATACATATAAATATGTACACCATTAAACTATTATAAATTTGCAATGTTTTATAATGTGAATGGCTTTGTTCAAGATGAAAGTTTGGGAAAGGCTACAGTCATGAAGACAAGCATGATGCTTGAAAATTAAAGGGATAGACTGCTAGGAGATAGGAAAACAGATTTATACTACGACCGAAGAGCTTATAAAAGAAGGGCAGAGAACAGAATTATAGAGGATACAAGCAGAAAAGAAGAAAACTGATACCATTATAAGTCACATCCTAAAAACTCTGAGGTGTTTGGGTCAGATTACATAGAGCTTTGAGTATTAGTTCAGTGTCTTAGAGTTTCTATTGCTGAGACAAAAATACCATGACCAAAAAGAAACTTGAGGGGAAAGGGTTTATTCAACTTACACTTCGATAACACTGTTCACTATTGAAAGAAACCAGGACAGGAACTCAAACAGGGCAGAATCCTGAAAGATGGAGCTGATACAGAGGTCATGGAAGTATTGCTTACTGGCTTGCTTCACATGGTTTGTTCAGCCTGCTCTCTTGTAGAACCCAGGACCACTGACCCATAGGTGGCATCAGCCACAATACTCTTGGCCCTTCTCCACTGATAACTTACTGAGAAAATGCTTTGCTTTGCTGGATTTCATAAAGATGTTTTTTCAACTGAGGTTCCTTCATCTCTGATAGATCTAGCTTGTGTCAAGTTGACACAAAAACCAGCCAATACAATCAGTAAATGTGGGTTTTGTTCTTAAGCAATAGGGATATGCAGCATCAGAGTCCTGTTTGCTATTGATATGATAAAATACCCTAATAGAAGCATCTTAATAAAGAAAGGGTTCATTTGGCTTTCAATAAGCAGTTTCAGTCGATCTCTATAGAGAAGTTGGGGCAGCAGAAATTAATGCAATAAGTTATACTAATCCAGAATCAATGACAGGGAGCAATGTGAGTGCACGCTAGTGTTCCCTTGCAATTTCCATCTCTCACAGTCCATGGTCCCTCAACCAGGCAATGGTCCTGCCCACAATTCAGTGGTCTCCTACATTGCTTAACATAACCAAGAGAATTCCTCACAGACATTCTCATAGACTAATCTTAATTCCTCACTAGTGTGCCTAGAACCTCACCTCCTTGGGGGTCTGGTTGACGTTTATTGGTGACCATTATAGTCTTGAAAACAGAGGAAAGCTAATGTGAGTTTTATTGAGAAGAAAAGTAGACGGTTCTGGATGTCAGGTGATACAGATTTGCACAGCATTTTGCTAAGGCAAGACCCATGGGAGGACACAATGTTTGAAGAGAGTCTAAATAAAACTCCATGAACTGTGACTGTGCTTGCACAGCTAGCTTTGCAATGCTTCTTGGTCTCCCATGTTTGTCTTCACTAATATTCACTTTGTTGAGAAAAGCATGGCAGAGAACTTGTCCTGGTTGGTCCCCCTGACTCCTGCTAATTTGGTGGAGATCTGGTAGTTTCTGCTATCTTGTGCCACTGCTGCTGATTTGGTTTGCTACCCTGACACTAATAAACTTGATGGCTGGTATCCTGACAAATGGAGATTAGAATCACCCCAATGAACTATTGCTAAACAAGTCCGCATTCCCTTGTCCTATTTACCATATTTTCTCCCCTACGTTTGGATGCTGGACTAGAAGGTGAGTCAAAGCATTCAAAACCCATACTAAAAGTAGATTTAAAAAAAGTCTAAGCCTACAGGTTATGAATACTTCAGGTTGAGACCAGTGTTAACAGAACAAAGACTAGAGAGATGACAATTGGAAATGACCAAATGAATGATTTAAAGTAAGATCAACATATTTCAAAGTAGATATTAGAATGTGTATATTTATGTTATGTATTATACATTATCTTTCTTTGTATGTAAATATATACATGTATATATCAATATACATAAATATTGAAAACACATGAAGAGAACTGGAAGGCAAAGATAACAGATATAAAAATCAGATATAAAGGAAGTCAAGAAAAAGGATAAAAAAAACCTTAAAAAATACAATAGAAATTGCACCACTAGTCTCATGGACCAGCTAAAGAACAATAATTGGCTCTTTGATTTTACAAAGTGGTACATATAAGAGAGTAGAAGAATAGATGTGACAGAAAATATTGGAAGCATGGTTAAGCCATGGTTTTCATGTGACACATTTTTACTAGATGTCAGTAGTCATTGTTTTAGAGATTAATTGTGTCTTCTGCTTTAAATTACAGTACATTTCATTACAGATAGTGATCAAATGATGTAAAATTGTAAAAGCTGCATAACTCTAAATCATGTTTAATGTACTGAGGCATATATTTTGATAAAGAACAAAAAAGAAATCACTAAATCATAGATCTCAGCGACACCCCCAGACATATGCATCAGAGGCTGTGCTGAATTTTCAAAATCTCTGGTTTTAATTAGAAGTCATTGATAATACCATTTGATAATCAAGTTCGATTACACGTAATAGAGACATTCATATTTGTCAAGTAACAAAGAGAATTTGTTTTCTAATTGAAAATATATTCTTCTCTCATGCAATACATCCCAACCCCAGTTTCCCCTCCCTGTGCGTTCCACCTAGACTTCCCACCACTTTCTCTTTTCCCAAGATCCACTTCCTCTTCAGAAAGGAAGGCCTCCAAGAGATAACAACCAAACAGGACAAAGCAAGATTCAATAATACAAGGCAAAAGCTCTCATGTCAATGCTGGACAAAGTAAGCTCACAGGAGGAAGAGACCAAAGGGCAGTCTAGAGTCAGAGACACACCAGCTCCCACTGTTTGGTGTCCTACAAGAACTGCATGCTTTCTTAAAATAACTTATTCATTTTACATCCTGATTGTAGCCCTCCCCTCTCTTCTTAGTCCCCCCTCACATAGTCCTTCCTGCTCCCTATCTCCCTTCCCTACTACTCTGAGAAGGGGTAGGCCCCCTGGTTGCAAACCTACTGTAGACTAGGCTCTCACAGATGCCAGACAAGGCAGCCTAGTTAGGGGAGCAGGATCTACAGGCAGAAAACATAGTCAGAGATACCTCTTCCATTTGTTGGAGGACCTACATGAAGATCAAGCAGAGCATCTGCTACATATTTGTGGGGGGTTCAACCCAGCCCATGTATTCTTTTTGGTTGGTGGTTCAGTTTCTGGGAGCTCCCAAGGGTCCAGGTCAATTGATTCGATTGGTCTTTTTGGGGTCCTCAATCCCCTCAGCTCTTCTGTAAGACTCCCTAAGTTCTGTTTAATGTCTGGATGTGATTCTCTGCATCAGTTTTGGTCAGCTGCTGGGTGGTGTCTCTCAGAGGACTGTTATGCTAGGCTCCTGTCTCTAAGCATAACAGAGTATCATTAATAGCTTCAGAAATTAGTTCTTGTGCATAGGATAGATCTCAAATTGGATCAGGTATTGGTTGGCTATTCCCCCAGACTCGGCTCCATCTTTGTCCCTTCATTTCTGGTTGGCAGGACAAATTTTGGGTTGAAGGTTTTATGGGTGGGTTGGTGTCTCTCTCCTACCACTGAAAGTCCTGTCTGGCTACAGGAGGTGGCGATTTCAGGCTCTATAGCCTCAGCTGCTTGAAGTTTCGCCTAGGGCCATCCTCAGCCTTCCTCATCCCATCTCTGGCGTGTCCTAGGGATGCCTCTTTCCAATTGCCTTGGCCACCCAGTTCCCTTCATCCAACTCCAATGACTATTTTATTTCCCCTTCAGAGTGAAATACAAGCCCTTCTTGGGCCCTCCTTGTTACTGAGCTTCTTTGGGTCTGTGGATTACATTACAATATACATATAAAGATATATATATATATATATATACACATCTATCTATCTATCTATCTATCTATCTATCTATCTATCTATCTATCTATCTTGAACTTTATGGCTAATAGCCACTTATAAGTGAATACATATCATGAATGTCCTTTGTAGTTGAGTTACCTCACTCAGGATGTTTCCTAATCCCATCCATTTTCTTTCAACGTTTATGATGATCTTGTTTTTAATAACTGAGTAGTATTCCATTGTGTAGATATACCACATTTTCTGTATCCATTCTTCAGTTGAGAGACATCTGGGTTGTTTCCAGCCAGTTTTCTTCAATGGAATATCATTAGGTATTTCAACCACAGTCCAGGGCAGGCCTGAAGCAATGGAGATATTAACCATGTGTGTGTGTGTGTGTGTGTGTGGCAGAGAGAGAGAGAGAGAGAGAGAGAGAGAGAGAGAGAGAGAGAGAGAGAGAGAGAGAGAAGAATCTGGGAGGAGTGAATGGAGGTAGAATATGACCAAAAAATATTATATGAAAAAACTAAAGATAAAATGAAATTTTATAGAAAGGATAGGATTTTTGCTATCCTTTGCTAATGTGTATTATTGTAGTGAACCTGAGAGTATATTTTAGGATATAACAATAGGAATAGAGTTTAATTATACTTTATGATACAAGCATAAATTTTTAATTTCCTAATAAATACAGAAGGCAGAAATAGGTGACTAGGTATTATACAAACTGATGTTATAGAAGCCTGGCACAGAGGCAGGCAGATCTCTATGAGTTTTAGGCCAATCATGGATACATAATAGTAAGACCCTATTTCAGGAAGGAAGAAAAAAGAGGAAGAGGAGGAGGAAGAAGAGGAGGAGGGGGAGAAAAAGGGGGAGGAGAAGGGGGAGGAGGAAGAGGAGGAGGAAGGGAGGGAGGGAGAGAAGGAGGGGAGGAGGAAGGAGGTCAGGGAGGGAGAGGAGGAGGAAAAAAAAGGAAGTCTATAGAATTAAAAGGAATTCCCTTATTATGTTGCAGCTCCATTTAAAAAGGATATGCATTAAAACATTCCAATGGATCTCTTATGATCTAAACTAAGAAAATTACAACGTTCTTGATGGATAAAATTTCTTGTCAAAATGTATATGCAAATAAGGTGTCATGATGATTTTAGTGTGCAGTCTGACTGGGATCTACATACTGATGAATGAAGGGATGATAATCATATTCTGTGAGAAGCATCTACCTCAGTGTTTTTACTTGAAATTTATGCAAATTCCAAAGCATTCTACCAGATTAAAAATCCAAGCATGGAACAATTATCACAGGTGTGTAGGATCTTCTTTTCCAAAAGCATGAGATAAAATCACTCAACTCATAAAATTTAGAATTCTTCAAAATTGAAAGTATATTTCATATTTCTAGTAGAGAAATTTCATTGGTTTTGAATTTTTATGACCCAATTCCTAATGAAACAAAATGTTGAACATTTTGATAAGTAAGAGAAGGTTGAGAAAAGGGAAACCCCAATCCATATCATGAAGTATTTGGTTTTGTTTTGTGTTTCATTGTTTTGTTTTTGTTTTAGGGAAAGTTAATTTTTCTTGATATATAATCAAGCTTTTGAATTCTTACTTATCTTAATCAGAAATCAAAGGCAGCATATATGAAAATCCTAGAAGTTTCAATAGTATTGGGAACTTTTCTGAGATAAAGATTAAAAAAATTTGGATTAATGTTGCAGTAACTTAATTGTAGGTATAAACTACAACTCTCTAAGCATATATATTGGAATAATATAATATATTAATATATGTATATATTAGAAAAATGTATAATATTAGAGAAATTGGCAACCAGAACAAAACAATAGCATTATATATGTAACACACTAGGAAAAGTAAACCCTATTTTAACATCTAAATAATTTTACACAATGTGGCTGTTTACCAAACATGTAAAGTATAGTATTTTGGGCTCAAATCATGTTCTGGTATTTGATTTTTTTTCCTATCATGTAATTTGGCTGAGCATCAAAATAAACGCAGCTTCATTAATGACTATAGAAGCTACTGCAGTCTCTCAGGTAGTTATACTAAATGTATTTACATACAAAAATGATCATTCTTTGTTTCTATAGGGATATGAAAATGTATGTTGCTGACTGTAAATATTATCACCAGCACTGAATTAGGTTTTGACATCAGAATAAAAACTCGGATGTCTCTTTCAATGTTAAAAAGTAAATGCTACTCTTACCCCAAACTTGATAATATCTTTAGCAAATGTAGACTGTATCACTTAAATACACTGTCTTGCCATTTCAGACAATGGAGAACATCACCTACTGTCTCAGCCTTGAACTTAATTTACTTAACAGAAGACAGTGTGAAAAATGACATAATGATTAGTAAACTAACTGGTGCTTGAATATATGTGACCTCTTTCTGTGGAGAAAAGACTAATTTCTGCTCTTCAAAAAGTGACATAAAACCAGTAAAGCAGTTTGTGCAATTTATCAATCACTCCTTCTGAGTGGACATAAATGCTCTTTGTCCCCATTCCAAAAGGCTGTTGGAGTATATATGCTATTGGGACATTTATTGCAGTGAAAATACTTTTAGTTTTCCAATTCAAACATGTTCTCTTCTAATGTTTTGTCATATTTGAGAGTCCCTAACTAGTGAAGACATCCAGCCAATGAGCATTTCCAAAACTCTTTGAAATTAGATGCTTCATGAATTTAAAAGCAAAACGAAACAACAACAAAACTAGACTTGAACAAATTCAAATGTTATTATTAGTATTTAAAACTGATCATTTTGCATTCATTCACTTATGAGTATCCTTTTACTTTTACTGCTCCTAAATATTTCAAGGCTATTTTGATTGTATTGAGCTTTTGATATCTGTTCAATATTGCTTATTTACCAAAAAGAGAATAGCCTCTCAAATATTAGTTTGCCTGATATTATAATCAAATTTCTTGAGCTTTCTTCCACTTTCTTTGTCTTTGTAATGGATGAGAAATGGTTTTTATTATAAAACGTGAGAATAGTGCTTGTTTGATAAACCATTATGTACTGAGTCCATTTTTGGTAGTATTTTCAACTTTATTGTCATCTCCATGTTTGAAAATAGGATGTCATCATTTTCTGAAGAGGAGAAAAGGACCACTTTCTATGGTATTGAAATGAAGTAATGTTTCTCTCATGTAGATTTGAAATGCACTAATTATAAGCACATTCTATTGAATGATGAGGAATTGTAAATAGAAAAACAAGGCTATTTTTCTGTAACACAACTACTGTATACATAGATTTTGCAACAAAACATATTAAAATACACAGTATAATTTTTGCAGTAGAAAATATCACCACAGAAAAGGAAGCTTATTAGAATCAACTATATCATGTTGCTCAAGTAGTGTACACACATATAAATCATACTTTTATCATACTTTTTTGCTTTTTCATAGGTATTGTCTTACTGTTCCATTGCTGTGAAGAGACAACTCTTGTAAAGGAAAACATTTAATTGGGGCAGGCCTACAATTTCAGAGGTTTAGTCTATTATAATCATAAGGAAAGCATGGTAGCATACAGACTGGAATGTTGATAGAGATGGACCTAAGAGTTCTACATCTTGATCAGAAGCAGCAGGAGATAGTGTCATTGGCCATAGCTTGAGCATAGGAGACCTCAAAGCCTGCCACAGTGTGATACACTTCATGCAACATGTCCACATCTTCTTCAACAAGGCTACCCCTCCTAATAGTATATATAGATATATACTATTCACTGTAGGAATGCACTGTAGATGTCTCATTAGGGGTGAATGTTCCAACGTCTCTCACACTCTGTGTAATGTCTGGCTATGGGTCTCTATGCTTTCCTTTTTGTTTTTCCTGTGTGCAACAAGTTCTTATTCACTGAACCAACTTTCTTGTCCTTGCATGTATTGATCTTTAAGGAACCATTTCTTCAAATGTTATCAATTTTATGTTTCAGGTTTCTGTTTACAAATGAACTGATATCTGCTCTATTTCTTATTTTTCCTCTGTATACATGAGTATTAACATCTATTTTCTAAATTTAAATTAAATTATCAACTTTAGAATTTTATTCTTTACAACCAATGATTTAAACTTCCTTCTAAGCACTGCCTTTAGCATATTATGCAAAGAGCAAATGCATTTTTACGTAATTCTGACACATTGTCAAGTGTTTGCAGCCTTTTGGAGACATTCACCACATTCAAGTACATTATGGAGAAAATCCATTTGGAGAGCAATGGGAGAGTGTCTAAAGGGGACAAAGAGCAAATAGAAGAGAAAGAGGCAATTGACATGTCATGACAGAAGCCATCAGAGGTGCTGCGTTGAAGGCACACAACATAAGAGCAATGAACAGCGAAATCCTTGAGAAGACAGCAGCTTAGTGGCAAAGATATTTCTCCCAGACTGGAGTCTCTTCTCTGAGATCAGACTACAAAAGAACAAGTGAAGAAAAATAGTTTCCTCTTTTTCAGTAGGGTCTATGCAATTTGGGAACTCTTATTTGATTGCTTTCATTTTTCCTGTGAGGAACCATGCCTCTGACAGGGAGGAAGTGAATAGGAGGCTGACGGTGATGCATTGAATATAAAGGATAAGTGTGAGGTAGCTGCCATGACCAGAAGAGAGAAGCCTTTGATAGCATTTGGCAGCTTCTGTCACTGTAGTGAGTAAATTCATCTTTAATCCCCTTTGGCAGTTTGATTCTTCAGGACATTGTCATAAGTCTGACATTTGGGGTAGTACCTAATAATGGCTAACTCCTGATGTTCCAACCCTATGTAATTTCATCTGACATATAAGCTGCACATGGAAACTTGCTTATAACACTGGTGAAAGGTAAAAGTGTATCTCTACTTCTGAGATTAGCTTGGAGAAGAAACGTCTTCCATCTCAATGATATGTATGTTACAACCAATTATCATGTTTTTAACTGCTCTGGGAGATCTCAATGGCAAGGAATGAAAGGAGGTGCTCTTAGCTAGTATCTGGTGAGAAAGCAAGGTCTTCAGTCTAACCATTTACAAAGTATTGAGTATTGACACTTTTCAGATGATCAATATCTATGTGAATCTTGGCTCACCTGGATCTGAGATGACATCTTTATCATGAAACGTGGTTGGAGACTTATGAGAGAAAAGATGAGAACTAAAGCAGACAACCAATCTTGTTCTGGTTTTGACCAAACTGTGACATAATGGATACTGTTTTTAAGCTACCATGCTTTGAGGTAATATGTCAGGTAGCTGTGGATAATGAATACAGATGGTATATCCTTACTTATATAGTTACTTTGATTAAAAAAACCTATTGAAAACTATGTGTGTTGTGAGTTTAGGATGATTTCTAAATACAAAGAGCCTACCCTAAATGAAGATGCTTCCAGTGATGAAATCAAGTCCTATTTAGCAATTAGGAGGATAGTTTGTTTGCTTAAGTGCTGGTGATTAAACTGGTATATATACAGTATTATATTACAGAATTATATACTAAACAGTACATATACAGGGAAAGACTAAGTTTGAGATATTTTCTTTTTCTAGGACAGGATGACCAACCAAAAATCTTCTTCTCGATCCTTCAGTAAGATGTGTATCACAAGAGTATTCTTTCTCAGTCTTTGTTATCAGTAAAATAAAGATTCTCAAATTTTAAGATTAATTCCAACCTTAGCTTTTATGCTCAGTTAAGTATCTGAAAGGTGATCATTCAAATCAAGTTATATCACAAAGAAAATATAAAGATTGAGCAATAGGCCCCCAAGATAGAAAGAATTTTTACTCAGGAAGTCTAGAATATAGAAAATGTTCCCTTCCCCCATTACAGTTTCCCCCTCTCTACTAACTGAAGAGAAACATCTCCACAAAGGAACACAGTGAACAGAAAATGGGTTGGATTTCACTAGTTTTCCTGCTTATTTCATTTCTGTTGAGGATAAGAGTCGGCAGATTGAGAAAAACTTATCAGGGATCATAACTAAGTCAACTGTATGTCTATAAAAATCATAAATATTTTGGGGGAACAGATCCATTGGGAAACACAAAGAGAGTAGGGATGATATTTCTCAAATAGGATTGTGCTTTCTTGGAAAGGAATCCCTCCCACTTTGTTACATAGCAGCCAGATGTGTATTCTAGTGTCAAAATGCTGCTACCTGCCAGTGGACGCCCACTTTCCTTTTTCTAGAGATTCTCCCATGTTCTGAATATCACACTGAAAGGAAAAGGTGTTAAGAGTGACCACTACACATATCTGGATAAAATAGCAAAGGCGTTAATTTTAAAACTATGTGAGTCCTAGTCAGCAACTATGGTGAATCTGCTGGTACAGAATATGAAACACAGTTGCCTAGTGACCAGCATCAGTGTACACGTGCTGGTAGTAACAACTCTCTAGGCAACTAGTGAGACCTCATTTCACAATCAATACCATATTAATTCTGTTTTAGTTTTTTTATTGGTCATTTTCTTTTTCTGTCTTCAATTTTTTTGTTTGCCACTTTTAGGGAGGAAACTTGATGTTTATGATTAAGAACTGCTTAGCTTTTAAGTGCTACTGAAAACCAGACAGTTATTTGAATATGTGCTACACAGACTATCAGCATTGTTATTTTCTCTGCTTTGAATTTCTCACTATCATAATTAGTATTTGTCAGTACTAAGTAAAGCTGATATTTGAGAGGAGTTCAGGTGGCTCTGTCTACAGCTAAAATCTAGCTTGCAGTTTTCAGAGACATATTTTGTTCACACTTTCTACAAACATTAGTCCATAGGCTGACACTTGCCTGTTTAATATAAACAGACCTAATTTGTTCCTAATATAAGAAAAAATCTAGACTTGATACAATTAATTGGATACAAACTATATGGGGTGGGTAGAACTTGAAATGATTCATCTAAAACTTATCTTTTGCTTTTGATAGTAAAAGCCAAAGATGTGGAGACTTTCTTCAAGTTAGGTTAAAATTATGAGGTGAAACAAGTGGAATACTCCACATCTCTGACTCCAGATGTCACCGGGACTATACTGATTGGTCTCCCTTCATCTGAGATCTAATTAATATAATAATGCATGTAAAGAATTTTTAAAAAGAATAAATCCATACCATTATAGATAGTAATATGCAGAAAGGTTATTAGTAGATGACAGATTTCAGCAAAATTTTTTAGAAAGGAACATTCTATTGGGAGTATTTTAACAAATAAGTGGAGAAGAGGGAGTTTCAGGTCAGAATACCTGAGGGTAAAACAGAGAATGTAGACATATGATCTCCACTTGCAGCACCCAGATCATCCCAGAGATGGGTTCAGATGGGGGTAGAATGAAGCTGAACCCTGAAATTAGAGAAAGACTATGTAGGTGCTAGAGACTGAGCCTCTATCCCAGTCCAGTCTACACTTACTCTGCAGTGTACAATCCTGTTTCTACTTAGTAGGGAAATTCATTCCTCAGTAAGAATGAATGACATTTTTAAAGGAGGTTAACTGATCAACAGGACTAGGGCTACAACCAGGGAATGCAACCCTGTTATTTTACAAGTTCATGCAAGAGATTCATACAATCAAGTTTTAATACAAATTAAACAAAAATTCATGATATTTTAAGTTTAGAATTTGTGTTGTTTGCATTTTAACTATTCATAGCCACCAGATGTTTTACGGAACAGTCTGGACATTCTTGCATATCTACAAAGTAATGTTTTCTTTCTGTGACGTTTTGGCAGATATATATATATATATATATATATATATATATATATATATATATATGCTTAAGAAAATTTTACTACATGCTTCAGGAAAATTCAGGAAAATCAATATGAAAAAAATACATGTCAACTAACAACATGAACAGGAATGTAGAGGAAATAATGAAAATTGAGAGAATAGTAAACTCTTCATGTATTCTTAAATATGCATGTAATTTCAATGTATAGTCCGTGTTAAGGACCACTATTCTAAAAATGAGGAAAATGTTTTGATATAATTTGAAGTAACTGAACGATAATAGAACATTTTGATTTTTATTTATTTTTTAAGATGTATTTATTTATTATATAAGTACGCTGTAGCTGTCTTCAGACACACCAGAAGAGGGCATCAGATCTCATTACAGATGGTTGTGAGCCACCATGTGGTTGCTGTGATTTTAACTCAGGACCTCTGGAAGAGCAGTCAGTGCTCTTAACCACTGAGCCATCTCTCCAGCCCCTGATTTTTACTTTTGAAATCAAAAGCTTCTGCAGCTTTTTGCAGCAAACCTACAATTTCTGCTGTATAACTTACTATATTTAAATAAGGAAAACAGAATTCATTACATTTAGAATGACGTTGGTATACACAATGATAGAAATTATCTTTTAAGTAGTTTGCTTTTCATTTATCACTTCACATGGTTTATGTATGTTTAAAAATTTCTAAGAGCATCTCTGGAAGACAGTGCATAGTTACACAATTATGTATTGTTCAGCAATCAAATATGTAAAAACATTTTCCCTCCACCTTATGCTCATCTTGGCGCAGCTACTAAATCCTTCAAAGAAACTTCACAGTGATGCATATACACACGTACACAACTACATCAGAACAAGATCCTCTCACTACTCTCATCATCATTAGTTTTCCCTCGAACGTACAAATAACTAACTTAATTCCTACCCTAATATTTAGTTTCCAGTACTCTATAGGCTTGACAAACATCCACTGCTTATATCAAGAATGAATAATGTTGAAGACACTGTACTCCCCCAGTCAGCAATGTTTTTAACCATAAACAAGAGCATGAGCTAGACTTTATGCATCTGGTTTTCATTGCTAGTTAGAATGGCAAATCACTAAGTGAAATGCACGGACGAGGCCATGGTTTATACGGATGAAAATGCAGGTTTTAGAATTGCAGTACACTTTCTCCCTTTCTCATGTGGACTCTGTCCCAGTTCCCTTTGCTAAACTTTGTAATAGTTTTTGGAACATTTTAAAACATTTTAATCTGGATTCATTAATACCTCTAAAAAGGCATGGGCATATGTAACCAATCTGTCCAATACAGAGGCAGTTCTGCTCCAAAGGTGCAGTCTAGCTGATTTAGCTGCCACCGGACTTCTTAAATCTTTATATTGAGAAGTCCATTAGTACTATATAATATTCAACCCTTGCTGAGAAAGCAGCAAAGACCACAACTCTTGCAGCCTGTATGCCCAGTGTACTGACTGACCTTACTTTTGCCTTCTAAGGTTCATCATACTACCATATCCTGCCTGAAGCAAATCTGATGTAAAACAATTATTTATTGGTAAAAACATATTGAAACATGGCTCATTCAATCTTTAAATGCACTCTCAGCTTCTCTATGTTAAACACTTTTCAAAACATGGTCAGTTATTTTGGCTATATCCATGTAGTTGCTTAGTGGGCTAATAAGAATACATCTTCATGCCCACAGGACATGCTCTATCCAAAGTATTGGAGAGCTGAAAAGTCTTCTACTCCGGTGGGTTTTCTGGATTACCTGTTGCTTTGCTGTTGAACTGTATCACTGAGTCATCTGAGTTCCTGGGGATCAGAGCTGAGGCTTTTACCTTGAAGTATCACTGCCTAATTTCTCATGTCATCCTCATCTCTCACAGTGCTGTGTAAATGAGTAATCGGCAAAATTCTATTTGCTGCTATTTTCCAGTTACAACATGATATTTTAAATACATATACTTACTATATTTATAAAAATGCATTGTATATAAGAATTACAACTATGAAATTAGCCATATAAAATAAAAAAAAACAGAATACCAAAGGAAACACATCAGTTCACATATTAGATTATGTGTTACTGTATTGAACTGTCATATGCATGCAGTCAAAAAGCCAGAGTCTTGTGTGTTCTATTAGCATATATTCAGTGCATATACTTTTGAATTTCAAATAGGCCATTTCTTTCCAAATACATTGTTACTTCAGTCATATTCTTCATTCTCTCCATCTTGTTTCCCATACATCATCTCCCCTCCAAACAATCTCTTCTCTCATATTGGTCTCCCTGTGCTTTTGCGGGTCTCTACCTCCCTCCCTTCTCCCTTCCTCCCTCTTTCCCTCCTTTCCTCTCTTCTTACCCTCTCCCTTTTCCCTCCCACCTCCACCTCCCCTCTCTTGCTTACACACACACACACACACACACACACACACACACACACACCGTTTCCTTCATTCTGTGGATGCTGTTCTGTTTTATCTGCACATAAGTTTTTGTGATGGTGTTGTAATGTTCTGATATTATGATTCTGTGGTGTGACTTAAAGTCCTTCAGCATAGTTCTTTTAGCTTAGAATGTTTTGTTACCTGGGACTTTTTGCATTTCCATATGAATGTTTAATACATGGTCAGACCTGAGTACATAAATACAAGTAATATTATACATACTAAGCAAGCTATATTCAGGAATATGTGTAAATATGTACTTATAATGCATATAACAAGTAATATAAAAAGAGACCATGAATTTGAAAGAGATCAATGCAAGGGTTTGAGGGAGGAAAGGGTGAAATGATATAATTATATTATAATCTCAATTATAAAAGAAGCAAATTCTTAAAAAAGAATACCACTGGAATTTTGATGATTATTATAGTCATTCTTAGTGATTTATTGTTTATGAGATTTTTTTTCATAATTTCTCTGTCTGAATATTTTACTTACATAAAAAGAAATGGTTGTTCTGCACACTGATTTAATATCTGGCTAATTCTGCTAAATTCTTTAGTTCTGCATTTTATGGACCCTGTAATTTATTCTCTATATAAAATCATGTCACTTACAAACAGGGCTTATATCAATTTCTGCTTTACAGTCTATATCTGTTTTATTTCTTCCTGCTGCAGAATCCTTCAGCCAAGATTTCAAGTACTGTATTAAATAAAACATCTTTTTCTTACTTCTTAGTTAAAGGCAATACACTGCCCTCTGACCTCACAGCATGTTATTGGCTACAAGTTTGTCATTATTAGCCTTTATTATAGTGAGCTTTTTATTTTAGATCTACTTTGGGATATTTCAAGTCCCTTTTCTTCTTTTTCTTTTAAAAAATGAATTAGATTATTATCTCACACAATACCTCCTAATCAGTCCCCCCTTCCTCCATTCTTCCCAGGCCCCCAGATCTCCCTAGACCTTCCCATCTCCCCTTTATCTTTGATCCACTTACCCTCCATGTCAGAAAAGAGCAGGCCTCTGAGAGACAACAGCTGAATAATACAATGCAAGATACAATAAGACAAGGCAACAGCTGGACAACACAATCTAATAGGAGGAAAAGAGTTCCAAGTGCAAGCAAAAGAGTCAGAGACACATTTCTTTCCACTCTTTGGAGTCCCACAAAATCAGCAAGCTAACAGCCCTAACATATATACTGAGGACCTGGTGCAGACCCATGCAAGCTCTTGCTTGCTGATTCAGTCTTTGTGAATGCGTAAGTACCCTCGTTAATCTATTCAGTCAGTCATTTTCTCCTGGTGTCCTTTTTCTCCTGTCTACTACAATCTTTTCTCCCCTTCTTCTGCAGGGTTCCTGACACCTACAGTATGGAACCAATGGAGACCTTCCATTTAGACTATCTCTGCATAGTATCTGGTTGTGGTTCTCTGCACCCACTTATATCTGCTGCCAGAGGAAGCCTCTCTGACAACTAGACAAGGCACTGATCTATGAGTATAGCAGAATATCAGTAGGAATATTTTTTCTATTGATTTATTTTATTTTTTGCCAGTTGTGCTTGGTTCTAACTTAGGTCTCTGAATTTAGTTCTGTTGTAAAACATCTGCTTTTTTGGTCTCCAATCCTAGACTTTTTTCCTGTTTCTTCAGTTAGTTTGGCAAAGGATTTATTAACATTTTTATATTTCTACATAACTGGGTTCTTGTTTCTTTGATCTACTTATTGGATTTTTAATTACAACTTAATTTATTACTGTTATTATAGTTATTATTTCTAAACTCTGGTTTAGAGTTTTTCTGGTTTGTTTCTTCTTTATTATGACCAAGAGTTGAATCAGTTATTTGTTTTAGCTCTGCTTTATTCTTTATGGACTTAGAGGTAGAAACCCTCATTACATTTATCATCGTGCATTGATTACTATATGTTTTCATTTTCATTGGAAAATTTTAGCTTTTTCCTTAATTTCTTCAATTGTATATTACTTTTTCTAAAGTGTAATTTTCAGTCTGGTTTATTAGTTCTGTACCTTTTTTTTATTTACTTATGTTTGCTCATACTAGTTTAATTGAATAAAGCAAAAAAAGTCATTTAAAATTTGTGTGTTTAGATATTTCCATGGCTGAAACTATGGCCACATTTGGAATAATATTCTATGAACTTCTGAACACAATATGCAGATATCTGACCAAATTCACACTAACATTGAGTAATTGCCTACTTTGAGCTATCATAATTATTGCATAATTCCTTGTACAAATATTCTCCTGTGTGTGTATTTCAAAATCCAGATTCAGGCCTGAACTGCTGATATAATTCTGAAGCAGTTACATCTTGCGATTTTATCCAGTTCCTATAGTCCATGTAAGGCTTACCTTTTCTGCTCAGGGAGAATTTCTTTTTATCCAACTTAGGCAATGTATAGGTCATTCTTTCCTCATGCCCTCGTACCCTGCTAATGTTTTTATGTCAACCCACTTTTGACAAGATCCACCTGAAGGTCTTTCTAGCTCACGTTCTCATGATTTTTCTAATTTCTCATTTTCTCCTTTATCTATACCTCTCTTTCATCATGTACAACCATCAGCTAGTTCCTATTTCATAATCTCTATTCGAAGACCATTTTCAGGATTATTAGTAAAGGTTTAGTTCATTGAAAACCTGCCTCTCGTGTGGACTAGTAGTTACTCACTGGAAATTTACTATACAGTGCACTTGTTAACAGTGAGTAAATCTCTCATCTCGTGTAGATGATTTAAGCTAGCATTCATTCAATGTTATCCTAAACTCATGCATGCATACAGTATCCTTGTCCCATGACAGCACCAACTCATCTGATGTAGAATATAACGAAATGGGAGCAGATAAGCTATGCTTAACTCATGCAGAAAACAGTACCTGAGAAACTAGTCCACTTACTTTTACTTATAAACCTACATAATAACAGAATACAGTCAGCTTTTCACAAATGAACATTATTAGAGGACAGACTACATTCCAGTAATACGTAGACAGGGTCTAAGGATTTGATGATGATATATTTGTACTTTTTCCCCATTGTTGATTTTTCACTAGTAATACAATTTTTATATATATTCACTGTACCAGTTTTGTTCTTGGGGTAGGCCAATGGTATTTCAAATTTAGAACAATCAATATTCTGGGTACATTCATCTGTACTTTGTCTATCATTTGGTAGCTGATTAAGCAGAGTTGGATAATTTACTGACTGATTTTCCTGTTTATTCCTGTGGTATTAAAATAGTGAATACATTTTTATTACTATCACAAGAAGCATATTTTTTTAATGTTTTGCCTTTTTGCTTTAATATTGCAATAGAACAATTTATGGTATTTGTAAACAGGTCTACAGATAATATATGCCATAGTTCTTACTCTAGAACTTTCTGAAATAATGTAATTGACTTTTTTGCTTCCATGTTTCCAGATCAGAGTAAAGTAAGTTTGATGACTGCCTAACTAGAAATAATTTTATGAATGCTTACTGATGAGGAACCATAGAGGGGCCATGAACAACCCAAAAGCCTGAATTCTAAACCATTCCCAGATCTCTTATGAAGAGGTGGCAAGGGTAGAAATCTTCTCTGTGGCTTTTTTGGAAGTGCTCTGTAGTAGATCTCAGTGTTCATGGCAGCTGACTCTATGTATCTTATTCTCAGAACCTTCACTGAGCAATGTGAGAAAGGTAGGAGGAAGCTTGGCCAGGCCATCTAACTGGGAAGCAACCCTAGAGAAACTGGCTATCTTGGGAAATATGGTTCTCTATAACTGAGCATTTGTAAATCTTTTTTTAGCTGTTGCTCTTCACAGGTGTAACTCATGCTTTTTTCCATGGTTGAAGTTTATCCTGGCTTATAACCCTCTAATGTAACAGGGCATATTTCAAGCTGTCTGGTACCTACCTCATAAAATACATCCTGAAAATATTCTGAAAGATTGTTTTCTTCCCTACAGGGATGGACATGCCTCTTTGTTATCTCCTTCATTTGTAGCACATTTGAAGTTTGACAGAGTATAATGACAAAGGTCATATATTACATTATAAGAGAAAGACCATCCACTGTGTAGGTTATATATCAATCTTTTGCTTAAGCTTCCAAAGAGTTTCAAAACAGCCTAAATATTTCTTTTCCTTTTACTAAAATAATTGCCTACATGTATCTTAGGGAATGTCTAGCTGTCAAGAAAGAAAGAATGACCTGTGGGTTTCCATTTCTAAAGAGACATTGACTCCACTTACACCACTAGTCTACTCAGTAGTATTACTTGGATTATAAAGAATTGAACAGAGTTGATTAAAAAGAAAGTTTAGTCTAGTTAGGTATTTAGCAACATAGTTCTCAGTAATAATATTGGTATAAGGGAAATTACCCCATATGCAGAAATATTAAATTTGAAGATACAGACATGGGTGTGTTTAATGCTATAGTATTTGCTTGCTATGCACAAAGATGAACTTAACTATCCAAATAGATAACAATAACACATGTGAATAACAATATTTAAAGAGTTTAATTTTTCAAGTCCCCTCTATTAACTATTTTTTCCTATTTATAACAAATTGCAATAGATTTAGGGCTTGAGCCAACTCAACTATATTAGTTCACGTTTATAAAGGTCAGACATTTGTGCCAGATTGGTTGGGTCTTGCACTTAAGTTCTCAAGTTGTCAGCCAGTGCTAGGAGACATCTGGACTTCTGGCCAGGAGCCTTTCAGAAACTCACATTGTTGTTGGCAGAATTCATTTCCTTGCAGCTGCTGCATTCATGTAGGCTGTGTCTCCAAGGCCAGCACGAAGTTACACTTCACATTCTTTTCAAGGGTTTGCCTGGTTAGGTCAGCCTTACCTGCAATAATTTCTCTTTGGATTAATTAGATCCTAACTCATTAGTGACTTAATCATGGAAATAGTACCCTGTCACATTTCCAAGTCCTGCCCATATTCTAAGCAAAGTGTTACAGAGGATGTATGCACCATGGGATGGAAGATGTTAGAATTCTGCATATCATACTATTTGAAATAATTTTTCTCCCAAAGTGACTGCTTTAAAAGTGGAAGGGTAGACCAGGTTGGGGTAATGACTAGACTGTAAAAAAAATAAAAATAGTAATAAAAGATGAAAAAAAGTGATGAGGTAAGTCAAAAGTGAATTATTTGGAATTCTAAGCTTTTTGGTTGTCATCTAATCACTGCCTTGACTGTTTTCACTCAAGGCAATGAACTTTGCATCTGATTGGTAAGTTTCAGTTTAGATTCTCCTGATCTGCCTGGCACATTATCCATGAACCACAGATAATATCAAAACATTTTCTCTGAATGCTTGTTTCCTCGGAGTGTGATTAGAAACTCTGTAACCAGCTCAGGTCTGTGTTTACCACATGCTAACTAGTGAACTCATTCTTTGAGTTAACCAGTATATAACCTGTTTCTGCCTTTCCCCCTATAATTGAAGATCTGTGATCCACAGGGAAAAGACAGCAGAAATCAGAACAGAATGACTTTTACATGCATGTCTCCACAGAAATCTCCTGTCAAATCTTCTTTCCTTAGCCTTTCATTCTTTCCTGGGATGGATAGCGATATATAAACATGGTAATGGGACTTTAGAAATCCCTTTCTCCCTTTCCATTATTCATTCAAGATAGGCTATCAACAGGGTGCACACCCACCTTTTGTCCATGTTGACCACTCCTTCTACATGACACGGTCAATTTGTATCACTTCTTGTTCATCTTTTTTTCACATTCTCTTTCACTTGACTAATTTCTTGCTGTGGCCAACACTTCATAATGTGATGACCAAAACTTATATGTCAAACCCTCAGTTTCCACGCTGTGAGAGGCATTTTATATTGTTCCTGGCTAACCAAACTGCATGGTGTCTCCACAACTCAACATTATCATAATCTAATCTGCTTCCTGCCTGCAATGTCAACTTGCAAAGATGAGATCAGGCAGTTTTCCAGGAGTGAGAGTCAGAGCACCTGCGGGCTGGCTGCTTTGCCTGAACACCTAAAGGAATGATGGAATTAAAGAGTGCTGTAGTCAGCTCACATAATGAAGATAAAAATGATAATTACCCCGGTGGTAATTTGAATTAGCCGACTAAATCTTTGTTGTGCTGAGATGTTCTAGCAATAGACTTTAAGCTGTTTAATCTGCGGGAGTTTTGTCATTTTAAGAAGTGAAAGGTAGTAAAGATTTTTTTTTCCCAAATGAAAACAAATTGATGTAATTTTACACACAGACATTTCAGCGTGTGTAGAACCTGTGTATTAGGCACATCCCCAAATAAAGTTCAATACAATTATGAACCCCATCACTGACTGAACACATTTAAACTCTAGTTTCCCTTTAGGAAGGAGACTTAGTGTGTTTACATGGACATTACAGAGAGTTGGCTTTGTCAAAAATGGCCCTCTTCAATTCTGATAATGCGTGGTTGTTTGCTTAAATATTATTCAAAACTTTTAATTGATAGCCGAACTTTCAAATGGGAGCATTTATAGAGCACACCCATTTTGTCACTTGAGGAGTTAGTGTTAAGAGAGCTGTTGAGGGGCACTTCCATTGGTACACTGGTGACCTAAGTTCTAACTCATCAAATAGAAACTGGCAGGCACCTCAAAGTAATTCAAAAAAATTTCTTAGAACCTTTAAATTTTAAAATGAATTCAAATCCATATGGGCTTAATACTTCAGAACATTGAGCTGGATCTTCATTTGCAAATTTTTTGATAAAATAGTTAATGTAGGATGAGGAATGCCTGGGCGTTAGTGAGTATTGGTGTCTATTACTTAAACAATGTGTTTACGGGCATTTTCACAAATGTTTCTCAGGTCTATCTTTTGGTCATATTCCCTTATCCTCACGTTTTCATGGAATCAAACTCATGTCCTGTAACCCTGTTCTACTTTACTATTTGATTGCATTAACATCTGGGCTTCATATATCAGACAATACAAAAAGATGTATTTAATTTCACCTGTGGCTTATTTTATAAGTCTCATTTTACCCTCATATGTCTTAGTTTTATTCCTTTTCTTAGCTGAACAATGCTCAGACTCATTTTCTTTATTTATCCATTTACTGTGGGACCCCTTGACTCATTCTATAAGGTGATACCCATGGGATTCCTGTGCTGCTTTTTTTCCACAGCATCTGTAGATTCATGCAGATACTTCAGAGGATATGAATACTAGAAGACTATTGTCAATGAAACCTCATATAACATATTTTATAGGGCCAAAATGTCCTTAATTTGCCATATATTTTACATAGGGCACAATACATACTAATAGCTAAGGAAGATGTATTACTTAAGTTGTTATTCTGATTATTTCCATGCATCCTAATTCTATGTGATTTCATGGTTAAAGGCTACACTCTGAATATCTATCTTATAGATGAGTATTCTTTGGTTCTACTGACAACTGACTGTTTTGGTTCCTAGTATT